>NC_135801.1:10880419-11210835 GCF_964213995.1 Mustelus asterias | reverse complement strand
GTTTCCTCCGGGTGCTCCAGCTTCCTCCTGAAAGACATGCTGGTGAGGTGCATTGACCCGAACAGGCGCCGGACTGTGGCGACTAGGGGAATTTCACAGTAACTTCATTGCAGTGTTAATGTAAGCCTTACCTGTGACTAATAAATAAACTTTTTTAATGATAATGTGGATTTTGCTATTACCTGGAGTAGTTGAAGTGAATATTGTAGATGCATTTATGGGAAACCTAGACAAAGATATGATGGAGAAGGGAATAGACGATTATAATAGTAGATTTGAAAAGATGGGAGGAGGCTTGAGTGGAGCATAAACACCAGCACAGAATGGGCCGAACAGTCTGTTTCTGTTCGATATATCTGATCTAATCATACGTATTCATTCTGACACCCCTCCTTATTTCCATTGATCCAACTGACTTTAATAATCAGTTGCTAATGTTATCACATTTTTGCCTAATTCAACTGATGTTCTCACTCTTCTTTCCCTGATCACTATCCAACTTCTCAACATTTTGTCGAATAAAATTAAATTCATAAATTCTAATTCACCTTCGCCTGAAGTCCCTGTTTTCAGAAACTCCAATGGATCCATTTCTTCAAGATCGGGGCAACTCTCTTTGTAGCTCTTAATGATCTTGAACAACCTGTCAATCAGCCCACCCTTGTCTGTGGGGAATAGTGACCTCCTAGATCTTTTCATCACCTTCATCCTAATGCTTTACATTTGTATTTCTTCCAAGGATGAGACTTTACATTTAATGTGTTATTAGGACAGAGTTAGTGTGACATTTTTGATTTGATTTATTCTTGTCACATGTCTTGGGATACACTGAAAAGTATCAGCACAGGTTTGAACATTTGGCCCCCATGTTTCAGCTGGAACTTCTGTACCATCGCATACAAGATTAGTTAATTTCTGCGTGCCTACATCATTGTGTGAAATCAACACACTGGAAAAGTTATTAACCAGCATCGGTTTTCAACCCACTGCACTCGGGGAAGGAATACCTCATTGGACTTTGATTTGAGACTCTGAAACCCATGTAAAACAATATTTATTTTCCCTGTGGTTTTTGTACTGTACACCTTTCTTTTCTCTAGTGCACAGGCACAGTGGCACAGTGGTTAGCACTGCTGTCTCACAGCGTCAGGGACGCAGATTTAATTCCCGGCTTGGGTCACTGTTTTTGTGGCATCTGCACATTCTCCCCATGCCTGCTAGTTTCCTCTAGGTGCTCCGGTTTCCTCCAACATCCAAAGGATGTGCTGGTTGGGTGCATTGGCCATGCTCAATTCTCTCTGTGTATCCGAACAGGTGCCAGAATGAGGCGACTAGAGATTTTCACAGTAACTTCAGTGCAGCGTTAATGTAAGCCTACTTGTGACACTAATAAATAAACTTCAAACTTTTAGGACTCAATGTTGTGACTCTCCTCCCCCATCTGGATTGGCCATACTAAATTGCCCCTTAGTGTCAGGGTAAATACATGGGGTTATGGGGATTGGGCCTGGGTAGGATGGTTGCTGGTTCAGGCTCGATGGGCTGAATGGCCTACTTCTGCACTGTAGGGATTGTATGATTTTGAGTGTATATAAATGAACTAACCCTTTGAGCTAATCCTATCTCAAGTTTGATGTGGGGTTATTGTGGAAATTAAGTTGTAATTCCAGCAATTAAGTTAGAACAATTGTGGAAATTAAGTTATGACACGCATCTCTGTCAGGTAATGGAAAATGCTTATTAGCAAACAAAGCTTTCAGTGAAACCAGTGCTTGCGTACTCAGGATGAGCAACTAATCTAAACCTTGTGTTAGTTCCCTAAAGACTGTATTCCAGCCTTGGCCACAGGATGAAAATAAGATCCTTTCAATAACAAAATTCCAAAGAGCAAGATACGGCGAACTATAACTGTTACATTTTTTGTACAAATCGACAGAACACCTTCCAATGCTTTGTGCTGTATTGTGTTCTCACTTGTGCACAAGTAATTAAAGCTTGGAAGTTTGAGTACTCTTAGTGCCTAGTGTTGTGTGTACCCAAGTCAACTATAGTGCCTAGTGTTGTGTGTACCCATGTATTCGACATTATCAGTAGAAATTGGAGCACACCAAATTTGAAGGGCTAGGAAATGCCCCACTGATGATAGAAGTGGAGGCAAATCAAAAACCTCCTTCTGTTTATGGTTGGGTGGTGTGGGGAGAAATTAAAGCTGTTTAAGTTCATCTCCCTCCTGCCCATAACACCCAAACTATCCAACCTTTCCTCTTAAGATAACCCCCCTATCGCAGGTATGCTTCGAGTGAACCTTCTCTGAACTGCTTCGAATGCATTCATATCCTTTCTTAAATAAGTTGACCAAAACTATACACATCTCTTCTATTTCCCTGTACTTCTTTCTTTCTCTGTTTTCCTCTCCTATATTTGCTTTCCTCCCATGACTCCCAGTGAACTGGTGCAACGACAATAATCTCTCCCTCATGTCAACAAAACGAAGGAGATAGTCATCGACTTCAGGAAGCGTAGTGGAGGACATGCCTCTGTCTACATCAATGGGGACGAGTGATCGAGAGCTTCAAGTTTTTAGGTGTCCAGATCACCAACAACCTGTCCTGGTCCCTCGCATGCCGATGCTATAGTTAAGAAAGCCCCACCAACGCCTCTACTTTCTCAGGAGACTAAGGAACTTTGACATGTCCGCTACAACTCTCACCAACGCTACAGATGCACCATGGAAAGCATTCTTTCTGGTTGTATCACAGCTTGGTCTGGCTCCTGCCCTGTTCAAGACCGCAAGAAATTACAAAGGGTCGTGAATGAAGTCCAGTCCATTGCGCAAACCAGCCTCCCATCCATTGACACTTTCTATAATTCCCATTGCCTCGGAAAAGCAGCCAGCATAACCAAGGACCACACGCACCCAGGACGTACTCTGTTCCACCTTCTTCCATCAGGAAAAAGATAAAAAAGTCTGAGATCACGTATCAACCAACTCAAAAACAATTTCTTCCCTGCTGCCATCAGACTTTTGAATGGACCTACCTTATGTTAAGATTATCTTTCTCTACACCCTAGCTAGCTGTGACTGTGACAATATGTTCTGCACCCTCTTCCTTCTCCCCTGTGTACTCTATGAACAGTATGCTTTGTCTTTATAGCATGCAAAAAACAATGCTTTTCACTGTATCCCAATACATATGACAATAATAAATCAAATCGAAATAGTGCTTAGTAGTCGACAGGAAAAATGCATAGGTTTGTCATCCCAGTACTCCATCAAAATATGTGCATATCCCTTTAAGACAATGAATTATTCTTAATCCTTGAATGTGGGCACAGACCACTTTGCATTACTCCGGCTCCCTGAATGGGTGTTTGCTCCTTTAAAACATTGTGTTATTCCTGCTCACTCAGGGTGGGTCCCTGGCCCTTTAAGCCATTGTATTGATCTTGCTCCCTGGATGTGGGTGCCTGCCCTGCCCCTTTAAAACATTGTGTTATTCCTGCCCCATGGGAGTGGGTGCCCAGCCCTTTCAGATATTGTGCTATTCCTGCTCCCTGGGGTTAGATGCCTGGCCCTTTAAGACTGTTATTGCTGCTCCCTGGGGGTAGGTGCCTGGTCCTTTAATACTGTGCTATTCCTGCTCTCTGGGAGTGGGTGCTTGCCCCTTTAAGATTGTGTTGTTGCTACTTCCTGGGGATGGGTGTCAGCCCCTTTGAGAGACTGTGCTATTCCTGCTCTCGGCAAGGTGGAGGGGAAGGGGGTGCCTGGCCCCTTAAGACATTGTGTCGTTTTTACTCCCTGGTGGTGGGTGCCCGCCCCTTTAAGAGATTGTGTCAGTTCTGCTCCGTGGATGGTGGGTGCCTGGCGGTTTCAGACATTGTGCTATTTCTGGTCCCTGGGTTGGGTGCCTGCCCCTTTAAGTCTGTGTTGTTGCTGCTCCCTGGGGGTGGGTGCCTGCCCCTTTAAGCCTGTGTTGCTGCTGCTCCCTGCGGGTGGGTGCCTGCCCCTTTAAGCCTGTGTTGTTGCTGCTCCCTGGGGATGGGTGCCTGCCCCTTTAAGCCTGTGTTGTTGCTGCTCCCTGGGGGTGGGTGCCTGCCCCTTTAAGCCTGTGTTGTTGCTGCTCCCTGGGGGTGGGTGCCTGCCCCTTTAACCCAATCCGCTTTGCTGGCACGTCGACACTTCTGCCTGGGTGCGGGGAGCGGCCGCGGCGATTGGCGGAGCCGCCTGTCCATCAGAGCGCAGGGGCGGGGCTAGGAGGAGCCTATTGACCAACCTGGAAGCGGAAAGCCGCCACCTGGGTGATTGACAGGCCCGAGCTGTCCATCAGCCGGGAGCTGGGGGTCGCTGCGTGAACAAAGGCGGCTGAGCGGGGCCCCCGCTGCCCGGACAGAGCGAGCCAGGCGCCCGCGGTACCGGGACAGGCCAGCCCAGAGAGAGCAGCCCCTCCTGCCCGCATCTCTGTGCACAGGTACTGGATACACTGGGCATTGGATACACTGGATACATTGGGTACTGGATACACTGGGCACTGTACACACTGGGCACTGTACACACTGGGCATTGGATACTCTGGGTACTGGACACACTGGGCACTGTACACACTGGGCATTGGATACTCTGGGTACTGGATACACTGGGCACCGGATCTACTGGGTACTGGAAATACTGTGTACTGGACACATTGGGCATTTGATACTCTGGGTACTGGATACACTGGGTACTGGATACACTGGGCATTAGATTCATTGGGTACTGGATACACTGGGCATTGGATACACTGGGTACTGGGCGCTGGATACACTGGGTACTCTGTACTGGCTGCTCTGGGCACTGGCTGCTCTGGGCACTGGGTACTCTGGGCACTGGGTACTCTGGGCACTGGGTACTCTGGGCACTGGATACACTGGGCATTGGATACACTGGGTACTGGATACTCGGTACTGGGCATTGGGCAGATTGGGAATTGGGCACATTGGGCATTGGTAAACTGGGCATTGGATACACTGGGCATTGGATACACTGGGTACTGGATACACTGGACATTGGGCATATTGGGCATTAGATACATTGGGTACTGGATACACTGGGCACTGGATACACTGGGTACTGGATACTCTGGGTACTGGATACTCTGGGTACTGGATCTACTGGGTACTGGATCTACTGGGCACTGGATCTACTGGGCACTGGATACTCTGGGTACTGAATACGCTGGGTACTGGACACATTGGGCATTGGATACACTGGGTACTGGATACTCTGGGCAGTGGATACACTGGGCACTGGATACAGTGGGCACTGGATACACTAGGCATTTTATACACTGGGTACTGGATACACTGGGTACTGGATACACTGGGTACTGGATACGCTGAGCATTAGATTCACTGGGTACTGGATACTCTGAATATTGGATACACTGGGCATTGGATACACTGGGTATTGGATTCACTGGGTACTGGATACTCTGAATATTGGATACACTGGACATTGGATACACTGGGCATTGGATACTGGATATACTGAGCATTGGATACACTGGGTACTGGATATATTGAACATTGGATACACTGGGTACTGGATACACTGGGTATTGGGTACTGGATACACTGGGCTTTGGATACACTGGGCTTTGGATACACTGGGCTTTGGATACACTGGGCTTTGGATATTCTGGGCATTGGATACACTGGGTATTGGATATACTGGATATTGGGTGCCTGATACACTGGGCTTTGGATACACTGGGCTTTGGATATTCTGGGCATTGGATACACTGGGTATTGGATATACTGAGTACTGGATTCACTGGGTATTGTACTGGATACATTGGGTACTGGATACACTGAGTACTGGGTACTGGATATACTGAGCATTGGATACACTAGGTACTGGATGCACTGAGTAATGGGTACTGGATGCACTGGGCATTGGATACACTGGGCACTGGGTACTCTGGGCATTGAATTCTCTCGGAACTGGGTTCTCTGGGCACTGGGTACTCAGGGTAGTGGATACACTGGACATTGGATACACTGGGTGCTCTGAGCACAGGGTACTCTGGGTACAGGGTGCTCTGGGCACTGGGTATTCTGGGCATTGGGTACTCTGGGTACTGGATACACTGGGTACTGGATACCCCTCCAGCAAAGAGAACATTCAGGTAATTTGTATTCTCTTGCAACTGAGCAGCTCAGCTGGAGAGGCTCTTGGCTGACAAGGTATTCTCTCCTTTGTGACTGTCACAATGAATTGGATGGTGAAGCTTTCGTGGTATTTTCTTTAAAGGTCTCATTTCTGATTTAAAGGGCCTTGGCTCAATGAGTAGCAGCCTAACCTCTGACAGTGGTTAGCACTGCTGCCTCACTGTACCAGGGACCCGGGTTTGATTCGAGCCTTGGGTGACATCGGAACATGGGAATTAGGAGCAGAAGTAGGCAATTCAGCCTTTCCAGCCTGCCTGATTATGGCTGATCTCTCCCTGGTCTCAAATCCACCTCCCCACCTGTTCCCCATATCCCTTTAACCGTTTTTTAAAAATTAGAAATATAAATACAGTGACTTCATTGCAGTGTGAATGTAAGTCGACTTATGACAAAAATAAATAAACTATAATCTATCTCCTTCTTGAAACCATTTAATGATTCAGACTCCACCGCGCTATGGAGTTCCACAAATTCACCACCCTCTGCGAGAAGTAGTTCCTCCTCATCCTCCGTTTTAAATCTACTGCCCGGGTCCCTGGTGCTGTGAGGCAGCAGTGATATCCAGGGTCTTCTTAGCATGAATGTGGATCTCGCATATCTTGCATCATCACAGTAGATTAGTTGAGTCTTTGCTGGATTTTGTCAAGAGATAGCTGTTTTTATCCCCCCCCTCTCTGAGCCCTTCTGGAATGTTCTCTGGCTTTCAGCTAATGGAGTGACAGGGCGGAGGTTACAGCACCCAATGAGGTTAGGCCAGGTCATCCTAGTTGTACATGTCTCCGGTGACCTCTTTTCTGCCTGTGTGGAGTTTTGCCTGTTTTCTCCGGGTGCTCTGGTTTCCTCCCACAGTCCAAAAATGTGCAGATTAGGTGGATTGGTCATGTGAAATTGCCCCTTAGTGTCCAAAGATATGTAGGTTAGAGGGATAAGCCATGTGTGAGGTTACAGGGCGAGGATGGGCAAGAGGGCCTGGGTGAGACACTGTCTCTATGAACGGTATGCTTTGTATAGTGCGCAAGAAACAATACTTTTCACTGTATGTTAATACATGTGACAATAATAAATCAAATCAAATCAAAAGTCAATCATTGTAGACTCAATGGGCAGAATAGCTTCCTTCCACAGTGTGGGGATTCTATGATTAGGAGATAGGTGGCACAGTGGTTAGCACTGCTGCCTCACTGCGACAGGTATCCAGGTTCAATTCCTGCCTGGGGTAACTGTGGAGTTTGCACATTCTTCCTGTGACTGCATGGGTTTCCTCTGGGCGCTCCGGTTTCCTCCCACAGTCCAAAGATTAGGTTGATTGGCCATGCTAAATTGCCCCTTAGTGTCAGTGGGATGAGCAGGGTAAATACGTGGGTTGTGGGGATAGGGTCTGGGTGGGATTATTGGCGGTGCAGACTCGATGGGCCGAATGGCCTCCTTCTGCACTGTAGGGATTCTATGAATGAAAAAGGCAAAAATATTTCCCCTGCGCTGACAAATATTCCTGCGATAAGCAAATAACTCATTAATAAAGGTAAAGCAAGGGCTATCGTGCATGTATTATGGAAGAAACTTGTTTTTCTGCTAATGATTTACTTCTGAATAAAATATCATTGAGTCAGGATTAGTCTCGGGACTTGTACAACTAGGAAACCCACGCACGCAGACACCGGGAGAATGTGCAACTTATCTACCAGGCACACAATAAGTGAGTACATTCTGCCAAGGTTAAATCAAGTTAACAAGGGTTTTTATGGGTTTGGAGACCCTTTGTTGCCCACAAAATACTCTATAGACACTTTGACCAGTTTATCACTCAAAACACGTTTACCCAGGTGTCTTACTTTGAAACAGACAAAGGACTGTGGTTCAAACTTAGCTTCATTACAAAAACACTCACAGGTTAAAGAAACTATTCTTACACAAATTTAAGGTAACTTTCTCCAAACTAGGCACATTGCTTGAGAAACAGACACTACCCAGTCTGGTGAAGTCAATTGGGCTGTTGGATTCAATTCATTGAGTTCATGTTGACAGATCACCCAATCCCTACAGTGCAGAGGAGGGCCATTTGGCCCATCGAGTCTGCACTGACCACAATCCCACCTAGGCCCCTATTCCCGAAACCCCACATATTTAACCTGCTAATCCCCCTGACACTGGGGTCAGTTTAGCATGGCCAATCAACCTAACCCGCACATCTTTGGAGTGTGGGAGGAAACCGGAGCTCCCGGAGGGAACCCATGAAGATACTGGGAGAATGTGCAAGCTCCACCCAGACAGTGACCCGAGGCCAGAATTGAGCCCGGGTCCCTGGCCCTGTGAGGCAGCAGTAATATCCAGGGTCTTCTTAGCATGAATGTGGATCTCACACATCTTGCATCATCATAATAGATTAGTCGAGTCTTTGCTGGATTTTGTCAAGAGATAGCTGTTTTTATCCCCCCCTCTCTGAGCCCTTCTGGAATGTTCTCTGGCTTTCAGCTAATGGAGTGACAGGGTGGAGGTCACAGCACCCAATGAGGTTAGGCCAAGTCATCCTAGTTGTGCATGTCTCCTTTCAGGATATGGTTAATCACAAGAAGTCTGGCTGAAACAAGGGAATGCGCAATCATAATGTCTTTTTCTGTTCTTCTGGCTGATTACCTCCTGATGGGTTTCAGGACATGACGACTCTTCCATTGTTAAATTTGAACCTCTCTATTCAATATGTAAAAGGTATGGATTCTGGTTTCAGGTCACAATGACTCCCTCACTGTTAAGGTCAATCACTTCTGCTCAATGTGCAGATATGGTATGGTCCCTGTTGGCTTTTGACCTGTGGTAACCTTGTCCACAGTCCATCAGGCATTGCTTGTAGAAGCTGTTTAGCTATAAAGTGTCCACTTTTATGTTGGGCCAAATTGCTCAGGCTGTTGTCCATTTGACCACACCACACTCTAGGGAACCATAGAATCCTACAGTGCAGAAGGAGGCCATTTGGCCCATTGAGTCTGCACCGACCACAATCCCACCCAAGCCCTATCCCCTTAACCCCATGCATTTACCCTAGCTAGCCCCTGTGACACTAAGGGGCAATTTAGCATGGCCAATCGACCTAACCCGCACATCTTTGGACTGTGGGAGGAAACCGGAGCACCCGGAGGAAACCCACACACGCAGACACCGGGAGAATGTGCAAACTCCACACAGACAGTGACCCAAACCGGGAATCGAACCCGGGTCTCTGGTGCTGTGAGGCAGTAGTGCTAACCACTGTGCCACCCCAATCAGACCCACTATCAAGGCTGGCACTCCCGGTGCAGCACTGCTGGGGAGAGAGGGGGATCACCGTCCAGCTGAGACATGCTAAACCAGTCCCACCTCTGCCCTCTCAGTGGGACGTTCGAGATTATTTCAAAGGCATGGGACGGCAGGTCTCCCAGGCCAACATTTAACCCTTACCCAACATCTCAAACTTAATGATCTGATCAGGTGTCTCATATTGTGTGAGATCTTGCTCTGTGCAAAGCCTACTTTGCAACAAGGGCTAAACTTCAAAGAAAGGCACTTAACTGGCGCTAAGGTTGGTTTGGGACATCCTGAGTTTGTGGAAAAGACCCTATAAATTCATATCTTCTTTTCGTACTGAAAACTGTCATCTGTTTTGAAACTTTATTATGGCCAATTTAGGCTGGAATATTGTATCAGCGCTTTTTCTCTGGTTCCGAGAATTATAACCACAGCCTCAACTCACCCGAAATTGCTGTTGATTTAAAAAAAATAAGAGCCAAAAGGTCCCTTTTGTTGAATTATAAAGTAATTGTTTACAGTGGTCACTGTCTCGCCTGCATTATGGGGCATTGGTTATTCACTTCTCTGGAATGTGTCTCCAATCCCTTGCAGTTGCTGCCTATTGATGGGGGAATATCTTTTGAGTTGTCAGCTCAGTATTTGTTTTGGAAATTCTTTCATGGGATGTGAGTGTTGCTGGCTAGGCCAGCATTTATCACTCATCCCTAATTGCCCTTGAGTTTGTTACAGACCGAGCAGTTCAGGATAGTTCATGTGTAGATTAACACATACCCGGGAGTGAGTTACTGGAATGTAATCGAGGGGTTCGGGGTGGTTTATATATAGAATAACAGATATCCAGGAGTGAGTTACAGACTGGAATCTAATCGAGAGGTTCGGGGTGGTTTATATATAGAATAACAGATACCCAGGAGTGAGTTACAGACTGGAATGTAATCGAGGGGTTCGGGGTGGTTTATATATGGAATAACAGATATCCAGGAGTGAGTTACAGACTGGAATCTAATCGAGGGGTTTGGGGTGGTTTATATATAGAATAACAGATATCCAGGAGTGAGTTACAGACTGGAATGTAATCGAGAGGTTCGGGGTGGTTTATATATGGAATAACAGATACCCAGGAGTGAGTTACAGACTGGAATGTAATCGAGAGGTTCGGGGTGGTTTATATATGGAATAACAGATATCCGGGAATGAGTTACAGACTGGAATGTAATCGAGAGGTTCGGGGTGGTTTATACATTGAATAACAGATACCCAGGAGTGAGTTACAGACTGGAATGTAATCGAGAGGTTCGGGGTGGTTTATACATTGAATAACAGATACCCAGGAGTGAGTTACAGACTGGACTCTAGTCGAGGGGTTTGGGTGGTTTATATATTGAATAACAGGTACCCGGGAGTGAGTTACAGACTGGAATCCAGCTGAGGGATTCGAGGTGGTTTATACATTGAATAACAGATACCGAGTCAACAATAACAGACTGGATGGGGTTGGGGTGGTTTATATATAGAATAACAGATACCCAGGAGTGAGTTACAGACGGGAATCTAATCGAGGGGTTTGGGTGGTTTATATATAGAATAACAGATACCCAGGAGTGAGTTACAGACTGGAATGTAATCGAGAGGTTCGGGGTGGTTTATACATAGAATAACAGATATCCAGGAATGAGTTACAGACTGGACTCTAGTCGAGGGGTTTGGGTGGTTTATACATTGAATAACAGATACCGAGTCAACAATAACAGACTGGATGGGGTTGGGGTGGTTTATATATAGAATAACAGATACCCAGGAGTGAGTTACAGACTGGAATCTAATCGAGGTGTTTGGGGCGGTTTCTATATATATATAGAATAATGGTGAGCCTCCTTCTTAAACTGCTGCAGTCCATCTAATGTAGGTATACCTGCAGTGCCTGTTGCGGGGGTGGGGATTCCAGGATTTTGACCCAACAGTAATGAAGGAATGGTGATAAGTCAGGATGGGGTGTGGAGGGGAACCTGCAGGTGGTGGAAGTTATCTGCATGCAACTGCTGCCCTTATCCTTCCAAGTGGTAATAGTGAGTTTGCAGGTTTGCAAGGTGCTGTTGAAGGGGCCTTGGTGAATTGTTCCAATGTATCTTGCGTATGGTGCACACTGATGCCACTGTCTGTCAGTGTTGGATAGGGTGAATGTTTAAAGTGGTGGTTGGAGTGCTGATCAAGCAGGCTGCTTTATCTTACACTGTGTCACAATACTTCAGCGTTGTTGGAGCTTTACTCATCCAGGCAAGTGGAGAGTATTCCATCACACTCCTGACTTGTGCCTTATAGATGGTGGACAGGCTTTGGGGAGTCAGGAGGTGAGCTACTCGCCACAGCTTTCACAGCCTCTGCTCTTGTAGCCATTTATATTTTAAAGTTTAAGATTAAAGTTTATTTATTAGTGTCACAAGTAGGCTTACATTGACACTGCAATGAAGTCACTGCGAAAATCCCCTCGTTGCCACACTCTGGTGCCTGTTCGGGTTACACTGAGGGAGAATTTAGCATGGCCAATGCACCTAACCAGCACATCCTTGGAGTGTGGGAGGAAACTGGAGCACCCGGAGGAAACCCACGCAGACACTGGGAGGGCGTGCAGACTCCGCACAGACAGTGACCCAAGTCGGGAATTGAAGCTGGTTCCCTGGTGCTGTGAGGCGGCAGTGCTAACCACTGTGCCGCCCCCATTTATATGGCCAGTCCAGTTCAGTTTCTGATCAATGGTAGCCGCCAATATGTTGATAGGGGGGGGATTCAGGAATGGTAATGCCGTTGAATGTCAAGATTCTTTGTGGTTGGAGATGATCACTGCCGGACACTTGTGTGGCGCAAATGTTACCTCACCACTTGTCAGCCCACGCCTGGATGTTGTCCAGGTCTTGCTGCAACTTGTGTGAGATTGACCCAGCTGCTGACTTAATCTGTACTGAACATTCTATCAAGCAAATTCCCAGTGCACCGAGTTCGGCAAGGTCATAAATTCTAATGCATTTTTAAAAATCAATGCCGTGGATCCACTGAGGACATTGTTTCAACGATTTGAAGGTTAAACCTTTGTGACAAGATCTTCTCCCCATTGCTTTTCCCTCGACCAAATCAGTTTGAGTGTGCCTCAGGAAGAAATCCATCATTAAGTTGATGCAGTCCACACAGGTATGAGCAACTGGAAATGCTTGAAACCTGAAAGGAAATCAGGAGTTGCTCGAAAACGCAGCAGCCCAGTCGCCATCTGGAAAGGAAAAATCCAGGTCATTATGCCTCAGATGTGCAATATTTCATCTATTTGATGGTTTGGGTATGCATAAAGTTTTCACAGCCACTAGACTACAATCTGCCTTTTCTCTTTACTGGTGTTAAACATAGACGCTGACAGATTGGCACATGCGGAGTGACCTGCACAGCGCACTGAGTCCAGCCTCTCCAGCGTGAATAGGCCCTGTCCCCCGAAATTGAATGATATTCACACTGGTGGCCTCTGCAGTGCACAGAGTGTGGGAGATTCTTCTCTGAACTCCCACTGAAAAACCAGCGCGAATTACTCCAGTTTTCACACAAACTCGATACTTAGAGAACTTTTTTGGGAGAATTCCACCCATAGAAACTAGAAGCAGGAGGAGGCCATTTGGCCTTCAAGTCTACTCCGCCATTCATTATGATCATGGCTGATCATCCCCCATCAATAGCCGGATTCCCCCATCAATAGCCTGATCCCCCATCAATAGCCGGATTCCCCCATCAATAGCCGGATTCCCCCATCAATAGCCGGATTCCCCCATCAATAGCCGGATTCCCCCATCAATAGCCGGATTCCCCCATCAATAGCCGGATTCCCCCATCAATAGCCGGATTCCCCCATCAATAGCCGGATTCCCCCATCAATAGCCGGATTCCCCCATCAATAGCCTGATTCCCCCATCAATAGCCTGATCCTTTCCCGCCCCCCCGCCCCCCCCCCCATATCCTTTGATTCCCTTCATCCCAAGTGCTATATCTAACTGTTTCTTGAAAACATTAAATGTTTTGGCCTCAGCTACTTTCTGTGGTAGTGAATTCCACAGGCTGACCCCTCTCTGGGTGAAGAAATGTCTCCTCATCTCTGTCTTAAACAGTATACTCTGTATCCACAGACTGTGACCCACTGGTTCTGGACTGACCTCTTGTGTGCTTTCACAATATGTGTGCACTTGCGCAGTGTAATTTCAGAAGATAAACTCACAAGGATGGTGTTACAGTAACAACACATTGCATCTATATAGCACCTTTCACATGGTGAACTGTACCAGGAGGATTATCAAAAAAGTTGACGCCAAGTCACGGAAAGAGCAATTTGGGCAGATGAACGTAAGTTTTGTTAGAGAGGTAAATTTAAAAGAGCGTCTGGAAAGTGAATTAAAGAGGGTGGAAGGTACAGAACTTGGGGCCTAAGCAACCCAAGAGGCTTTAAGGAGTGTCTTCAAGGAGGCTGGAGAGGTGGAGAGGCTTAGGGAGACAATTCTGGAGCACGTGGCTTGGGCTGTTAATGCTGGAACAATTGAAATCAAAGACACACAGGAGGCCAGGATTGGAGAACCGCAGAGGATTGTGGAACTGGCGAAGGTGACCAAGATGGGTAGCACAGTGGTTAGCACTGCTGCGTTGCAGCGCCAGGGACCCAGGTTCAATTCCCGGCTGTCTGTTACTGTCACTGTCTGTGCGGAGTCTGCATGTTCCCCCCATGTTTGCGTGGGTTTCCTCCGGGTGCTTTGGTTTCCTCCCACAGTCCGAAAGACGTGCTAGTTAGGTGCATTGGCCATGCTGAATTCTCCCTCAGTGAATTAGAAAGGAGGGAGCTTCCAGAACCTGGGGCCCAGCCAGCTGAGAGACAGAGCCTTTGGTGGTGTGATTAAAATTGGGGATGCGAAGAGAATTGGCAAACCATAAGATGTTCGAGCAGAAGTAGGCCATTTGGTCCATCGAGTTGGCTGAACCATTCAGTGAGATCATGACTGATCTGATGTGATAATCCTCAACTCCACTTTCCTGCTTTATCCCCATAACCCTTGATTCCCTTGCTGATTAAAAATCTGTCTATCTCAGCCTTGAACATACTTAACAATGATGTGGAGATGCCGGCGTTGGACTGGGGTAAACACAGTAAGAAGTCTGACAACACCAGGTTAAAGTCCAACAGGTTTATTTGGTAGCAAAAGCCACACAAGCTTTCGGAGCGCTCGCTGCTCCTTCATCAGGTAAGTGGGAGTTCAGTTCACAGACAAGAAATATAAAGACACAAACTCAATTTACAAAATAATTATTTTACAAATTATTTTGTAAATTGGGTTTGTGTCTTATATGCCTTGTTTGTGAACTGAACTCCCACTCACCTGACGAAGGAGCAGCGAGCGCTCCGAAAGCTAGTGGATTTTGCTACTAAATAAACCTGCTGGACTTTAACCTGGTGTTGTCAGACTTCTTACCATACTTAACCCAGTCTCCACAGCCCTCTGTGGTAAAAAAATTCCTCAGATTCACTACCCTCTGAGAGTAGAAATTCCTCCTCATCTCTGTTTTAAATGTGATCCCTTACTCTGAGATTATGCCCTCTGATCCAAGACTCTCCACAGTAAGAAGTTTAACAACACCAGGTTAAAGTTCAACAGGTTTATTTGGTAGCAAAAGCCACACAAGCTTTCGGAGCCTTAAGCCCCTTCTTCAGGTGACTCACCTGAAGAAGGGGCTTAAGGCTCCGAAAGCTTGTGTGGCTTTTGCTACCAAATAAACCTGTTGGACTTTAGCCTGGTGTTGTTAAACTTCTTACTGTGTTTACCCCAGTCCCACGCCAGCATCTCCACACCAAGACTCTCCCACAAGGGGAAACAATCTCTCAGCATCTACCCTGTCAAGCCCTCTGAGAATCTTGTGTGTCACAATCAGGTTATCTCTCATTTTTCTAAACTCCAATGGGTACAGGCTCAACCTACTCAACCTCTCCTGCACGGTGGCACAGTGGTTAGCACTGCTGCCTTACAGCGCCAGGGACCCGGGTTCGATTCACGTCTTGGGTCATTGTCTGTGTGGAGTCCTCCCTGTGTCTGTGTGGGTTTCCTCCGGGTGCTCCGGTTTCCTCTGAAAGATGTGCTGGTTAGGTGCATTGGCCATGTTAAATTCTCCCTCAGTGTACCTGAACAGGCACCGAAATGTGGCGACTAGGGGATTTTCACAGTAACTTCATTCAGTATTAATGTAAGCCTACTTGTAACACCAATAAATAAACTTAACAAAACTTAACTTAAAGTCATAAGAAAATCCCTTCATACCCGGTATCAACCTAGTGAACCTTGTCTGGACTGCCTCCAATGCCAGTATATCTTTCCGTAGATAAGGAGTGCAGGTATTTTGGAACATGTAGGATTGGAGAAGGCTTGGAGAAGGAATGGAGAATGGTAATAGGGGTGAGGCTTCGGAAGGAGTGGGGATTTGAAAATATTTTAAAATGTAGCCATTGTCTGCCCAGGAGCAAATGTACACCAGGGTGACTTGGTACGAATTAGGATACTGGGAGCAGAATTTTGGATGAGCTTGGCTAGATAGGATGCAGGCTGGGAGGCTGGCCAAAGAAGCTAGGGATCTGGAAGGAGCAACACGTGGATCGGGGTAACAGCAGCGGATAATCTGAAGCAAAGGTTGTGAATGTAGCCCAATCTGTCACGCAAGCCAGCCTCCCATCCATTGACTCTGTCTACACTTCCAGCTGATTCGGCAAAGCAGCCAGCATAATTAAGGACCCCACGCACCCCGTACATTCTCTCTTCCACCTTCTTCCGTCAGGAAGAAGATACAAAAGTCTGAGGTCACGTACCAACTGACTCAAGAACAGCTTCTTCCCTGCTGCCATCAGACTTTTGAATGGACTTACTTTGCATTAAGTTGATCTTTCTCTACACCCTAGCTATGATTGTAACACTACATTCTGCACTCTCTCCTCTCCTTCTCTATGAACGGTATGCTTTGTTTGTATAGCGCTCAAGAAACAATACTTTTCACTGTATACTAATACACGCGACAATAATAAATTAAATCAAATGAGTTGGGTGATGTTATGGTGTTGGAAGTAGATGGTCTTGGTGATGGAGCTGATATGCTATAGAGGGAATACAGCGAAGGTTTACCAGGCTGATTCCTGGGATGGCAGGTCTGTCATATGAGGAGAGACTAAGTCAGTTAGGATTATATTCACTGGAGTTTAGAAGAGTGAGAGGGGATCTCATAGAAACTTGTAAAGTTCTAACAGGATCAGACAGGGTAGATTCAGAAATCTACCAATGGTGGGGGAATCCAAAACTAGGGGTCATAATTTGATGATAAGGGGGTAAACCTTTTAGGACTGAGGTGTGGAGAAATGTTTTCACCCAGTGAGTGGTGAATGTGTGGAATTCACTCCCACAGAAAGTAGTTGAGGCCTAAACCATGTGTGATTTCAAGAAGAAATTAGATATAGCTTTTGGGGCTAAAGGGATCAAGGTATATGAGGGGAAGGGGGGGATCAGGATATAGAATTTGATTATCAGCCATGATCATAATGAATGGCGGAGCAGGCTCGAAGGGCCGAATGGCCTCCTCCTGTTTCTAGTTTCTATGTTTCTGTGGTCAAAACCTCATCCCGTTTCTAAATACAACACCACAAAGTTCTGGACATCCTGGTTCAGCCTAAGACAGTTGCTGAGAAGAGGGATAGAGTCGGCATGTGGAATTGTCTTTTCACAGCCTGAGCCTCCCCCTTCCCTGAGATTTAACATTTAATTCTAAAGTTGTACCTCTCTGCACCGTATATAACCTAACTTTCCCCTTTCTCCCCCCTCTGTGTTCCAGGAGAATCACAAAAAAAGAACATGACTTCGAAAGTGCAGCTGATGTGCTGGGGTCATACAAATCTTGGTCAACTCGGACTGGGTGATGTTCATGAGAACATAGTTGCCCAGCCGAGGACTTCTGCATTCTTTAGCAGCAAAACTGTGCAAGAAGTGGCCTGCGGGAGATACCACACAGCTTTCGTTCTACAAGATGGAAGTGTCTACACGTGTGGCTCAAACATCTGGGGGCAACTGGGCCACGAGAAAGCAGGTTACAATCCAGGTAATAATTACAGTAACGTTTATATCGAGCGCTGTGAAATGTGGCTGTTTGTTAGGAAATGCCTCGGGGTAAAGACTGGTGAGAAATGAAGCATTGTAAATGCTGTAGGAATAATTATTTTCTCCATAATGCAGCTATTTACCCACTTGTGAAATCAGTGCTTGATTGTCTGGCCCTTGATTTTGAATCCTCCGCCATTTCTGTAGTTTCCTCCAGTCCTCTGAAATCTGCGGGTTTCTCCAATTCTGGCCTCTTGTGCATCTCCGATTTTAATTGCCCCACCACGGTGGCCCAGTGGTTAGCACTGCTGTCTCATGGCGTCAGGGACCCGGGTTCAATTCCAGCTTTGGGTCACTGTCTGCGTGGAGTCTGCACGTTCTCCCCGTGTCGGCGTGGGTTTCCTCCGGGTGCTCCGGTTTCCTCCCACACTCCAAAGAGGTTAGGTTGATTGGCCGTGCTAAATTGCCCCTTAGTGGCCCAAGATGTGTAAATCATGGGTAAATCATGGAGCTACAGGTATAGGGTGGTTGCAGGATGGGGTGGGCAATAGACCTGGATGGGATACTCTGTCCAGGCGTTGGTGCAGGCTCGATGGATCGAATGGCTTCCCTCCGCACCGTAGGGTTCCTATGATGAGCTGCTTAGAAGCACATGTTAAAATCAGGGTTGACATGAAATGGGCAGTCGAGTCACTTGGTCAAACTTTGAACTGGTTTTCACTTATGATTCGATAGGGTTAAAAATGCCGAATATATTAAAAAGTGGAGAAAAACCATCTGCAATCTCGCTGCAAGATTGTTTCATTAATGTTCAAAATATCTGTAAGAGGCTTTGCCCTGACATCTGCTATTCCATCTGTAGCCTGTAAATTAAGTTGGAAATCTCCCCAGGACCTGGGTCCTCAGCACTAGTTGCTGTTGACAGAGAGCAAATGTATGACAGGAAGTTGTTTATTTTCTGTCGCTAGCGCGGAACTGCAATTCCAGAACGCAATGTGCCATATGATTCGAACAACGCAGAGTTCAAATTCACCATGGACAAGCTGTACAATTGAATGTAGTAATTCTAGTGATTAACACGGACGGAAAATGGTTGTGAAAACCGCCAGATTCTTGTAAAGATCCAACTGGTTTGTTGATGTCACTCACAGAAGGGAATGACATCCTCCTCTCCCCACATCCCAGACCCAACAGCTGTGGTCTGCACACAGTCTCGATCTCGAATTACGCTGTCTATGGGTGGGATTTTCCGGCCGCGCTCACCCCAAGGATGGAAAATCCCGCCCAAGCTCAACGGACCTTTGTTTAGAATCACTACTACAGTGCAGAAGGAGGCCATTCGGCCCTTCAGGTTTGCATCGACAACAATCCCACCCAGGCCCTATCCCTGTAACCCCACATATTTACCCCGCTAATCCCTCTAACCTACGCATCCCGGGACACTAAGGGGCAATTTAGCACAGCCAATCAACCTAACCCGCACATCTTTGGACTGTGGGAGGAAACTGGAGCACCCGGAGGAAACCCACGCCGACACGGAGAGAACGTGTAGTCTCCGCACTGTGGCCCAATCCGGGAATCAAACCCAGGTCTCCGACATTGTGAGGCAGCAGTGCTAACCACTGTGCCACCGTGCCATTTAAAGTTTAAGTTTATTTATTAGCGGCACAAGTAGACTTACATTAACACTGCAGTGAAGTTACTGTGAAAGTCCCCCCTCATGGTCTGCGTTCTGCTTGCTAAGATTCCTGTGGTGGCCGGAAGGGGAAAATTCCACCCTTCTCAGCTCAAAGTCATTTCTGTTCAAAGTAGGGCAATGGGCAATAGCTTTGGCCTTATCAACAAGCCCAGATTAAGAGGGAAAATTTAAAAAAAATTCTCCATGTAAGTTTTGAATTAACCACATGAGGTATCATGGGAAGGATCAACGGTTACGTAAAAAAAGAAAGGGTTGCATTTATATATTTTTTACTCATTCATGGGACATGGGCGTCGTTGGCTGGCCAGCATTTATTGCCCATTCTTAGCTGCCCTTGGAGTGCAGTGGAGAGTCAACCACATTGTTGTGACTCTGGAGTCATGTGTAGGCCAGACCTGATAAGGACTGCAGATTTCCTTCCCTAAAGGACATTAATGAACCAGATGGGTTTTTCTCACAATCGACAATGGTTTCACTGTCATCAGTAAATTCTTAATTCCAGATATTTTTTATTCAAATTCCGCCGCCATCTGCCGTGGCAGGATTCGAACCCAGGTCCCCAGAATATTAGCCGAGTTTCCGGATTAATAGTCTAGCGATAATACCACTAGGCCATCGCCTTCCCTACAGGGGGCACAGCCTCAGAATAAGGGGCAAGCCATTTAAGGTGAGGAGGAATTTCTTCACTCAGAAGGTGGTGAAACTTTGGAATTCACTATCCCAGAGGGCTGTGGAAGCTTGGATCATTGAACATGTCCAAGACAGAAATCGATACATTTCTGAATATTATTGACACCAAGGGCTATGAGGATGGTGGGGAATAATAGTGTAAAGATAATCTGCCGTGACCTGTTTGAATGTTGGAACAGGCTCGATGGGCCAAACGGCCTACTCTAGCTCCTACATCCTAACCTCTTATGCACCTCTGCTCCATTCACCCACCTGCGCTCCACATAACCTTACCAAACTAAATAACTAGGAATCTCAGTCTCAAAAAATGTTACTTGATCTCCTGGCATTCACAGATCTTTGGGGGACAGAGTCCCATTACCATTCATTTGCAGAAAGGTGTTAAAAAGTTTATACCTGAATGGCGAAACTAATTTCAGAATTATATACCCCTGTTCGACAGTCTCCTACCCAACGCCCTTTCAATCCCCTCGATTTGATCAGCCTTCAGAACTGAAGGGAGGACAAACCAAGTTAATGTAGCCTTTCCTTATCCACATAGGCTACAGTGCAGAAAGAGGCCAGAAAGTCGGTCCATCGAGTCTGCACCCACTCTCCGAAAGTGCAGCCCACCCAAACCTTCCCTTCTGCCCTATCCTCGTAACCCCGTGCATTGTTAACATGGCTAATCCCCATAACCATCACATCTTTGGACACTAAGGGGTAATTTAGCATGGCCAATCCACCTAACCTGCACATTTTTGGACTTTGGGCGCAAACCGGAACACCTGGAGGAAACCCATGCAGACATGGGGAGAAGGTGCATACTCCACACAGACCGTCACCCGAGGCCGGAATTGAACCCGGGTCCCTGGTGCTGTGAGACAGCAGTGCTAACCACTGTACCACCACGCTGCCTTATTTTAGATTTTAGCCTTTTTAAACCCTGGAGACATTCCAGTGAACCTGACCTTGCGTTTCCATCCCTGTGCACAATGCTCCAGGAGTAATTTCCCTTGCACCATATGCAGCAACAATGTAAGTCTTTGATTTCTGCTGTGTCTACCTCCCCAACCAACCCGGGATTTAATTTCCATTTTGTGCTACAGCCAAGAAATGAATTGATGCAGATGCATTCAAAGTAATCCCTAGGTCTAGTCACGCTATACCATTTAAACCCACTCTCGTGTTTCACATCCTTGCTAAGTGTTTTTGTTTTATTGTATTGCGTTGTGTCTGCCATCCTTTGGCCTAAACATCCAATGTCATCTTGAATACTCCTGGGTCAGGACAGCCCAAGGCGGCACGATGGCACAGTGGTCAGCACTGCTGCCTCACAGCGCCAGGGACCCGGGTTCAATTCCGGCCTCGGGTCACTGTCTGTGTGGAGTTTGCACATTCTCCCCGCGTCTGCGTGGGTTTCCTCCGGGTGCTGCGGTTTCCTCCCACAGTCCAAAGATGTGCGGGTTAGGTTGATTGGCCATGCTGAATTGTCCCTTCGTGTCAAAGGGATTAGCAGGGTGAATAAGTGGGGTTATGGGAATAAAGCCTGGGTGGGATTGTGGCCGGTGCAGACTCGATGGGCCGAATGGCCTCCTTCTGCGCTTAGGGATTCTATGAAAACACACAAGGAAACTCTCAGTTTTACCAAACTCCATCTACCACTGCTGCACAGTGGGCTTCAGTATGTGCCTTTTATAAGGTGTCTTGCAGCAACCTATCAAGGCATCTTTGACAGCACCTTCATAACTGACAACCTCTTGTACAGTAGGCATGTGAGAGCATCACCGTCTGCAAGTTCCCTTCCAAGGCACACACCTTCCTGACTTGAAAATGTATTGCCAGTCCTTGACTGTCGCGGAATTAAAATCCTGGAACTCACCTCTCGAACAGCACTCTGGGTGCACGTACACCACACAGACTGGCAGTTCCGGATGGCAGCTCACTGCCACCACCTCCAGGACAATTATAAATAAATTCTGGACTCAACAGTGAGATCCATGTCCCATGAGCAAATTTTAGAACAAAAAATGCACTCTCCATAGCTAACATAGTGGTCTCCAGGTAATGGCTGGTTTTGGTGTTGCTTATTGGGAAGTGGATCGAGACGAAATATCCTGAGATCACATGGTATCTGTTTTATCAGCAGCCTATGAATAGACTAACCAGTGGCCTCCAGTCATTAAACAAAGGCGCTTGCATGTCTGAAAAATACAGACCTGGTGAAGTCGGAGAGTGAGAAGTCAGCGTCAGAAGTAACCCTAAATTTGGTGACACCTTAATAGAGCCTGTGAAGCATCGGTGTTCCATTGGCATGGCTAGTTACCCAAGTCGGGAATCGAACCCGGGTTTCTGGCGTTGTGAGGCAGCAGTGCTAGCCACTTTGCCACTCTGCCGTTTTGTAACTTGTGTTATCCATACAAATCTGCGTGTACCCATAAAGCTAAAGTTAAAGTTTATTTATTAGTCACATGTAGGCTTACATTAACACTGCAATGAAGTTACTGTGAAAATCCCCTAGTTGCCACACTCTGGCGCCTGTTCGGGTACACTGAGGGAGAATTTAGCATGGCCAATGCACTTTATCAGCACATCTTTGGACTGTGGGAGGAGACCGGAGCACCCGGAGGAAACCCAAGCAGACACGGGGAGAATGTGCAAACTCCACACAGACAGTGACCCAGACAGCGAACCTGGGTCCCTGTTGCTGTGAGGCAGCAGTGCTAACCACTGTGCCATCATGCCTATAAGGGGAGTGAAGGAAGTGGTGTTTAATAGGCAATTGTTTCACGTTTAATAAAAGTGTTATTCTTTTGTTAAAAGTTAATTGGCAGTCCTATGACTCTGTTCATCCATGTCTCTAAACAAAAAATAAAAGTTATGGTCTATTAAGACAAATTCTATTCTGTGACATGACTGTCCAGTAGTAACATCCATTGAGATTGTAGCAGTTCAGAGACATTATCTATGTACAGTATAAGTATATACAGCAGAATGTGAGTTATATGGTAATGAAGATTGCTTCCAATGTTCCCTAAGGCTTATTTATTTTTTGTGAACTCATCCTTTATTTTCTGTACAGTGTCTCTGCTAACATTGACCTTATCCTTTTCCTTCCTCATTAGAACAAGTCGCCGCACTGGATGCCCAGACGATTGTTCACACGGCTTGTGGAGAAGCTCACACTGTGGCCCTCAATGACCAAGGTCAGGTCTTTTCATGGGGGGCAGGAAGAGATGGTCAGCTGGGGATTGACTCGACTGAAGAAACTATCCGGATACCAAGGTACCAGCCCGTCCCTACGGGCAGCCGACCAAAAATGGGTTTTGTGAGCCGCACAGAATATTATGTTGTATCTGGAATACTGTGTAGTCGTGCACCTGTGTCTAATTGCGGCTTCCTAATTACGTCATTAAATCCTTCTAACTCTTCCTGGCCTGTTTATTGAGTAAATAATGGGTCAGTATTGAAACACTTCACTTGTCATGTGTTTCTGGGGGCGAGATCTTACGATGCCGCTCAGGCAAGGCTCATAAAACCCCGCCCGAGGCCAACTGAGAATTCCGTTCTGGGAGCCTTGCCCGTTCCGATTCCGGGGTGGGCGAGGCGGTAAAATTCCAGCCTGAATCCCTTGATGGATAACAGGTGCCGCAAAGGCTTTGGAGGAACAGGGAAAATCAGACAGCAGATTCCCTATTCCCACTGCGCAGGTGCGGGCTCTGGAATTTGTTGTCCTATTTACCCCTTAATAACAGTAAGCATTGTCATACGCAGTGTGTATTCTTGCTGCAAACTCTTTACCAATACGATTCTTTTTTTCCCTGTATAAGGCATATAAGATTATGAGGGTTATGGGCAGGGTGAGGAGGGAGTAGCTTTTCCCCTTGGTTGAAGGATCAATCACAAGGGGGCATAGTTTTAGGGTGAGGGGCAGAAGGTTCCGAGGGGATTTGAGAAAATATTTTTTCACTCAGGGTGGTGGGAACCTGGAATGCACTGCCTGGGAAGGTTTTTTAAATTAATTATTGGGACTTGGGCGTCGCTGGCTGGCCAGCATTTATTGCCCATCCCTAGTTGCCCTTGAGCTGAGTGGCATGCTAGGCCATTTCAGAGGGCAGCTAAGACTCATTGCTGTGGCTCTGGAGTCGCATGTAGGCCAGACCAGGTAAGGACAGCCGATTTCCTTCCCTAAAGGGCATTTGTGAACCAGATGGGTTTTTCCGACAATTGGCAATGGTTTCATGGTAGATTCTTAATTTGAGATTTTTTTAATTGAATTCAAATTCCACCATCTACTGTGGCGGGATTCGAACCCGGGTCCCCCAGAACATTAGCTGAGTTTCTGGATTAATAGTCTAGCGATAATACCACTAGGCCAGAAACTTTACAACCTTTAAAAAGTATTCCGATGGGCACTTGAAACATCATAATATTCAAGAATATGGGACAAGTGAAAGAAAAATGGGATTAGCGCGACTTTAGTGGTAGTTATTGCTGGTGCAGACTCGATGGGCCGGAGGGCCTTATCTACGCTGCACAACTCCATGACTCTTTCATTTTCTTAACCAAGCTTTTCTGCTACAGGTTAATCCGGACACTGAATGGATGCGTGGTCATACAGGTCACCTGTGGGAGCTGGCACTGCATGGCACTCACCAAAGGTACTTTAGTATTGTCGGAGCACACTAACCTCACTGTAACGCTGAGCTGTCACAGCCTCTGACATTCCCATGGCCATCTTAGCGCTCTCGCTCTGGGTATATTGGACTTTTGGATGTGTGTGTAAAATGGGTGATGTTGACTCGGACACCTTTTACCATCCCTGTTTCCATCTGGGAGAGGAGTTTTAGAAAGTCACCCCCTTTACAGTGTTACTCAAAGTGAAAGTGATGCCTCTTTTGCGTGTGTCGCTGTCCAAGGTGACTGTTTAGGAAAATCTGACCTGGGCCGAGTTTTAGCTTGGTGATTCGATCTGAATTACTTGGTGAAAACTGAATTGTTGAGGTGCTGGGAATGGAGGTGTTTGGTGCAGTGGGAAGAGTGGGAGTGTGGACTCATCTTCACCCTACTCCAACTCTTGCATTGTTCCTGTTGTGACCATTTTGAGGACATAGAAGGAAGCAAAGCCATGAGCTGCCTGATTTGTACCCCCCCCCCCCCCCCCCCCAGTGCCATGGGGCTGGCGATGTGACTGGTTTTCAATTCTCTCCCCATCAAATTCTGTCCTCCTCACTCTCTCTTCCTCCACTCGCCTTGTCCCATTCTGCTAATGGCTGCCTTGATAAAGATGTAGCACCAGGCTTGGGTGCGTGGTTTTTTTCCTTGTCGGCTGTGCGTGTTTCTCCGCTTGCTCTCCATTAGCACCTGCCACACCGGACAGCAAGTTCAATGAGAATATGTCGCCACCCTGAATGTTGAGAATGTCTGCTCACACTCGCTTCAGAACAAAAAACAAAGAACAGTACAGCACAGGAACAGGCCCTGCAGCCCTCCGAGCCTGCACCGATCACGTTGTCCTATCTAGACCAACCACCTGTATCCCTCTATTCCCCGTCTGTTCATGTGTCCATCCAGATAAGTCTTAAATGTGGCTAACGTAGCTGCCTCAACCACCTCACTTGGCAGTTCATTCCAGGCCCCACCATCCTCTGTGTAAGAAAGACCTTCCCCGCACAGCCCCACTGAACCTTTCCCCCCCTTACCATGAACTTGTGCCCCCTTGTAATTGCCATTTCTGCCCTGGGAAAAAGCTTCAGTGGGGGTCTGGAAACCCACTCCCCACTGCTGTTGCTTTCCTTCCCTCGCCAGTGTAATTTGGGGTGAGTATTCTGGGACATTCCAGAACATTCCATTCCTATTATGAGATGCACCTTCAAATGTCAGGCAAAGTTATTGGATCCCAGACTATAAACACTGGATTTGAAATCACTGTGTGAATATTCTAGTATGAATCTTTCTGGAAAGTTCTTTATCCTGCTGTTTTGGAGTTTTTTAAAAGTTTATTTTTAGTGTCACAAGTAGGCTTACATTAACACTGCAATGACGTTACTGTGAAAATCCCCTAGTCGCCACACTCTGGCGCCTGTTCGGGTACGCTGAGAAAACATTTAGCACGTCCAATGCACACAACCAACATGTCTTTTGGACTGTGGGAGGAAACCGGAGCACCCAGAGGAAACCCACGCAGACACGGGACGAATGTGCAAACTCCACACATCCGCAAAGTGTCAACCACTGTGCCACCATGTCGCCCCTCATAGGAGGAAACCCACGCATTATTTTAACAATAATCTTACATGATTAACCATTTTAATAGTAGCAGTGGTTTGGATTTGGCCCCTTTTAATTTTTTTTTAGAAAGCGAGGGTAGTGTGGCAATTGGAGTGACGTCCAAACCATTGAATGTTGAAGATTTTAGTAATTTAAATAATGAGAGTGATAATAAGGAAAATAACGTTAGGGGAAGTAGGTTATCTGTAAAAGTTGTCTATCCAAGCAATTTGTATAACTGTTCCCTATGTGAATCTGTTTATAATTCACATCTTAGGAAACACAATAGATTGGCCCACAAACAACATAGGCTGGTAGTTATCTGTTCCAAATGCAACAAAGAAGGTGAGTTTCACTCTCTAGCATGCCACCACCCTAAGTGTGATGGTGGGAAAACAACAGAGGTATTAGATATAGAAGAGAACGTCAGCCTCTACTGTCTTTTCAGGCTTTCCTGCCTCTACTGAAAATGAAGGAGAGGCAGAAACCTTCACTGCATTGAACTAAAACACTTAGATACACACTCGAGATGTCATAACCTACAGGGCTATGGACCAAGAGTGGAAAAGTGGGATCAGCTAGCATCAGACAAGATGGGCTGAATAGCCCATAGCTGAATAGCATTCAGAGACTGCATATTCCTAAGGAAATGCCTCCATCTACCATTTTACCAAAGGTATACACCCTCTGATTTTAAATGCCCCAACAATGCCATGGGTGGCACGGTGGCCGAATGGTTAGCGCTGCTGCCTCACAGCGCCAGGGACCCAGGTTCGATTCCCGGCTTGGGTCACTATCTGTGCGGAGTTTGCACATTCTCCCCCTGTCTACATGGGTTTCCTCCGGGTGCTCCGGTTTCGTCCCACAGTCCAAAGCTGTGCAGGTTAGGCAGATTGGCCATGACAAATTGCCCCTTAGTGTTAATTTGGGGGGGGGGGGGTTATGGGGGTAGGGCTTGGGTGGGATTGTGGTCGGTGCGGACTCGATGGGCCAAAGAACCTCCTTCTACACTGTTGGATTCTATGATTCTATGAAAATAATTGAAACTAGTCGGAAAAACCGGCTATCCCTCTCAGTTCTGTTCGCAGCTGAAGGAAAGGTAGATATTGGTTTCAGGTAGTGAATTCCAGACCTCTCCATTAACCTTAGGGTAAATAAATTACTCTTCAACACTCCTCTGGGTGTTATTGTACATGATTGTAAAATTGCTTCAGTGTTGACCTTTTCGATTTGGATTGCAGGAAGCTTGTGCCATGAGCTGCCTCCTGGGTGGCACGGTGGCACAGTGGTTAGCACTGCTGCCTCACAGCGCCAGAGACCCAGGTTCGATTCCGGCCTCGGGTGACTGTATGGAGTTTGCACATGCTCCCCGTGTCTGCGTGGGTTTCCTCCCACAGCCAAAGATATGCGCGTTGGGGTTGGTTGGCCGTGCTAAATTGCCCCTTAGTGTCAGGGGGATTAGCAGAGTAAATATGTGGGGTTACAGGGATAGGGCATGGGTGGGATTGTTGTTGGTGCAGGCTTGATGTGCCAAATGGCCTCCTTCTGCACTGTAGGGATTCTATGATTTATGTTGTTGGATATAATTTCCATATACTGAACATTACATGTTAAAAGGAAATGATTTTCTTTATGAAGCTTAATGACAGTCACTCCATCACATCGTGGAGCAGTGGTTTATTGGTCAATTGTCAGAAGGCATAATGTTATCTTTCTCTAAAATTGATGGATAATTGATGTTGTACACTGATGTTTTTAATCTTGTTTTTTTTTCTCTAGATGGTCGTCTCTTTGCCTGGGGACAGAATTCTCATGGCCAGTTGGGCCTTGGGAAAGGATATCCCTCTCAGTCCAGCCCGCAGTGCGTAAAGTCGTTGTCTGGGATTCCTCTGGCTCAGATTGCTACAGGAGGGATGCACAGCTTCACTCTCTCACTGTCGGGTGCAGTGTTTGGCTGGGGGAGGAACAACTGTGGTCAGCTGGGCCTCAGTGACGATAAAGGTAGACAATTAGCAGAGCGGTGTGTGTTTTGTGTGCCTGATTGGCTTGCGGTTTCAAACCAGACTTCGTGGAGCCATGTACTTCAAGACAATCCACCTAGTGTTCCTGCAAACATAATTGCCAGGAAAAAACTAGCTGACCCATCAGCCCTAATTGGTTAGCTGGGCTGGATTTTCCCAGGCTGGCAGGAGCGGCACGGTAGCACAGTGGTTAGCACTTCTGCCTCACAGCGCCAGGGACCCAGGTTCGATTCCAGCCTCGGGTCACTGTCTGTGTGGAGTTTGCATGTTCTCCCCGTGTCTGCGTGGGTTTCCTCCGGGTGCTCCGGTTTCCTCCCACACTCCCAAAGATGTGCAGATTAGGTTGATTGGCCATGCTAAATTGACCCTTAGTGTCCCAAGATGTGCAGGTTGGGGGGATTAATGGGGTAAATGACCTGGGGTAAATGACCTGGCTTGGATGAATGTCTGTGTGGAGTTTGCACGTTCTCTCCGTATCTGCATGGGTTTCCTCCGGGCGCTCCGGTTTCCTCCCACATGTCAAAAGATGTGCGGGTTAGGTTGATTGGCCATGCTAAATTGACCCTTAATGTCAGGGGGACTAGGAGGGTAAATATGTGGGGTTACGGGGATAGGGTCTGGGTGGGATTGTTGTCAGTGCGGGCTCGATGAGCCAAATGGCCTCCTTCTGCACTGTAGGGATTCTATGTCTGAGGTGGGTTAGGAGGCAGGACTAGGAGCAAAGGTGTAAATTGAGACATGTTCCGTCTTCTGAGTGATCTTGCAGTGGCTAACCAATTAGGCTATCTTTCAGAAGATGTGAGTGTTTCTTGCAAGTCAATCCTTTATTGCCCATCCCTAGCTGCCCTTGAGAAAGTGGTGGTGCAACACCTTCTCGAACCCCTGTAGTCCAGGTGGCACAGATACACCTGGAGCAAGGGAACTCCAGGATTTTGACCCTGTGAAGAAACAGAGATATAGCTCCAATTCAAGATGGTGAATGACTTGGACAGGTACATGGCGGTGTTCCCACGGGTCTCCTGTCCTTGTCCCTTTGGATGGCAGAGGTTGAGAGTCTCGAAGATTCTTCCAAGTTATTGAAATACGGATGTGCTTGTTAGCAGCAAAGAGTGTGTGTTAGGCCCAGACTGGCTATCAAATAATGGAAAGTGAGGAAAAGTCATGTGTTGTAGCACACAACCGCTAAAACAGCAGTTTTAAATGTGGTACTTAGAATTGAAATACCAACATTGCCCAACATCTGTTTTTCATTTATTCTTAGGATGAGGGTACACTGGCAAAGTTGCTTTTATAGTCCATCCCTAATTATCCTGAGACAGTGGTGAGCCACCATTTTTGAGTAGTATGGACAGAGTAGACCACTTCAGAGGCCATTTGTATTGGTTTGGAAAAGGGGTCACATAGAAGTCAGAGTGGGTAATGATTGCAGATTTAATAGAAATCATAGAATCCCTACTGTGCAGAAGCAGGCCATTTAGCCCATCGAGTCTGCACCAAATCTCCAACAGAGCATCCCACCCAGACCCTAACCATGTAACCCCAAGTGTTTACCCCGCTCATCCCTGAACCTACACAGCTTGGGACACTTGTGGCAATTTAGCATGGCCAAATCACCTAGCCTACACATCTTTGGATTGTGGGAGGAAACCTACGCAGACATGGGGAAACTCCGCACAGTAAGTCACCCAAAGCAACAATTAAACCTGGGTCCCTGGCGCTGTGAGGCAGCAGTGCTTAGCACTGTGCCACTGTGCCGCCCCTTTCTTTCCCCAAATGAACTGGTTGGGTTCTTACGGCATTCTTCATGGTAGATGGAGCACCTGACTGGCAGCTTTCTGTCATACAGCCAAGGTGAAATTTGAACTCTGATTCCCGAAGGTAAAGTTAATTTATTAGTCACAAGTAAGGCTTACATTAACACTGCAATAAAGTTACTGTGAAAATTCTCCCTGTCGCCACACTCCGACGCCTGTTCGGGTACACTGAGGGAGAATTTAGCATGGCCAATCCACCTAACCAGCACGTCTTTCAGACTGTGGGAGGAAAACCGGAGCACCCGGAGGAAACCCACGCAGACACGGGGAGAATGTGCAGACTCAACACAGATGGTGACCCAAGCTGGGAATCGAACCCGGGTCCCTGGTGCTGTGAGGCAGCAGTGCTCACCACCGTGCCGTCCCGCTTGTCCAGTAACATAACCGTTGTACTCCCATGCCGTAGATTGCAATGAGTTTGAAACTGCTGAATCATCAAACCCATTGTATTTCCGAACCGTGTGAGGAATGTCTCAAAGATGCACGACTGGAGACTGTTGTACAGACTGTGCCTGTTTTGTTTTCGCAGATCGAGATGTCCCCAATCATGTGAAATTCCTACGGAGACAGAAAATTGTTTACATTAGTTGTGGTGAGGAGCACACGGCAGCCCTAACCAAGGTAAGAACACGTTCCTTTCATTCATGGCATGTGGGCATCACTGGCTAAGCATTTGCTGCCCATCCCTAAGTGCCCTCGAGGAAGTGGTGGTGAGCCACTACTTTGTAAATTGGTGGGGCACTTGAGGGGAATAAATGTGCCAGGCTATGGGGATGGAGCGGGAGAATGGGACTGGCTGGAATCATAGAATCCTACAATGCAGAAAGAGACCATTCGGCCCATCGAGCCTGCACCGACTGCAATCACACCCAAGCCCCATTCCCATAATCCCATGCATTTACCCTAGCTAGTCCTCCTGACACTAAGGGGCAATTTAGCATGGCCAGCCCACCTAACCCGCACATCTTTGGACTGTGGGAAGTAACCGGAGCACCCGGAGGAAACCCACGCAGACACGGGGAGAATGTGCAAACTCCACACAGGCAGTGACCCAAGCCAGGAATCAAACCCGGGTCCCTGGCACTGTGAGGCTGCTGTGCTAACCACTGTGCCACCGTGCCCCCCCCCCCCCCCCCCCCCATGGATGCCAACCCCCCCCCGCCCCCCCATTTCTATGAATGCCATACAGAGAGCCAGTATGGGTTCCATGGGCGGAATGACCTACTTCTGTACCCCAAGACTCTGTGAGACCGAAGTCCCTATCGGTACACCTGACAGATTTGTTAGAGAGAGAGTTCCGCAATTTGACCTAGCGACAATGAAGGGACGTCAGTGTAGCTCTAGGTCAGGGTTGGGCGTGAACTTGCCGGTGGTGGTGTTTCCATTCACCTGCTGCCTTTGTCTTTCTGGACATTGGAGTTTGGGTGTTTGCAAGCCGTTTGCTGAAGCTTACTCATGCAAATTCTGCAGTCCCCTGGCTGAAATCAGTAGAGGTGCTTCACTGTCTAATTCAATCTGGTTGAAGACATGAAAGTTCTGTTTTGTGCTTGAAAACAAAATGCGTGATCCCATTGTTTGAACATAATTGTCAGTGGATATGGTGGAGGGGCAGGAATGAAAATATGGAACACAAAAATTTAACTTGCAAAGAGCTATGAAGCCCCATTCTAAAGCTTGTTGCTACAGTATGGAACTTTCTCTAATCCAAGTGGACAGACTGGTGGTCTGGGCATCACATAGTTAGTCCCTTGAAATAAGTTATTATAAATGCTACTTTTCATTCTGTTTGCATGAACCACCTTGTGGCATTTTCTTCCTGCATTGGAGGTGCTGTGTAAATGCAAGTTGTTGTTAAGTTAGCAGTATAGTAGAGGAGCTACCTTCTGTGGACTCATTGTCACCGGGTGGCACTGTGGTTAGCACTGCTGCTACACAGCACCAAGGAACCCAGGTTCGATTCCTGGCTTGGGTCACTGTCTGTGTGGAGTTTGCACGTTCTCCCCATGTCTGCGTGGGTTTTCTCTGGGCGCTCCAGTTTCCTCCCACAGTCCAAAGATGTGCGGGTTAGGTGGATTGGCCATGCTAAATTGCTCCTTAGTGTCAGGGGGACTAGCTAGGGTAGTGCATGGGGTTATGGGGATAGGGCTTGTGTGGGCATGTGGTTGGTGCAGATTTGATGGGCTGAATGGCCTCCTTCTGCACTGTAGGATTCTATTCTACGATTTGGGAGCCAAATTAGCCCAACACAGAGGCTGGCCTCAATATCCTACTGGATCAGGATAAATTCTCCTCCCCAGGGAGTCTGCACAATGCTGCTGTAGTGTGTAACCAAAAACGTGACATTTCATCCCTGCACTTGGGAGTTCGTAAAACCATACAGCACTGAAGGAGTCTCCGACCTAAAAATTGGGCACACCAAATTCTCCCACAAGTCAAAGGTCGTGGGAGATCAGCTTTGAAATATTGGAATTTAATTGTAGGGTATTGTAATGTAGGTGTGTATGAGTGTGTATAATCTCTGTGTGTGTGCTTATGGGGTGAAATATAAATATCTATCATAGCATTAATTTTAGCGATTGTTAATTTCCACTGTACTTTGTGTAACTTTTACCCAGAGTGGAGGTGTTTTTACTTTCGGAGCTGGTCTTTGTGGGCAGCTGGGTCATAACTTCATTAACAATGAAATAAATCCCCGGAGAGTCCAAGAGTTGATGGGAAGCGAAGTCTCCCAGATAAGCTGCGGCAGGTGAGCATACGTGGTGGAAAATTAGCTCGGGCAGTGTACTAGTGTGAGTTTTAATAGATAATTTATCCTTACTGGAAACATCCCTTGGACCTTTGCGTGTGTTAATGGTATTATACAGGTTAGCTGTGTTGCAAAATCTGTGAATTTCGGTAACTACGCACAATGACCAATCTTTGCCAATCGATCACTCCTCTCACCAGCTGCCTTTTGAGCGGAACCACGTTCACCGCACAGGCTAGTGTCTTGTCATGCAGGGATCCATTTGTGGATCCCTAGTTATACGTTCCGACACTGGCAGGTCAAAGCCACCCCTGCCTTTCAGAAATCCTGCTCAGGATTTTGTTACATAACAAGCGAGATGTCAACTTTAAAAAAAATTCATTCGTGGGACATGGGCATCACTGGTTGGCCAGCATTTATTGCCCATTCCCTAGTTGCCCTTGAACTGAGTGGCTCACTCGGCTATTTCAGAGGGAAGTTGAGAGTCAACCGCATCACTGTGGCTCTGGAGCCACATGTAGGCCAGACCCGGTAAGGATGGCAGATTTCCTTCCCTAAAGGACATTAGTGAACCAGATGGATTTCTCCGACAATCATAAGAACATAAGAAATAGGAGCAGGAGTAGGCCATCTAGCCCCTCGAGCCTGCCCCGCCATTCAATAAGATCATGGCTGATCTGAAGTGGATCAGTTCCACTTACCCGCCTGATCCCTATAACCCTTAATTCCCTTACCGATCAGGAATCCATCTATCCGTGATTTAAACATATTCAACGAGGTAGCCTCCACCACTTCAGTGGGCAGAGAATTCCAGAGATTCACCACCTTCTGAGAGAAGAAGTTCCTCCTCAACTCTGTCCTAAACTAACCCCCCTTTATTTTGAGGCTGTGCCCTCTAGTTCTAGTTTCCTTTCTAAGTGGAAAGAATCTCTCCACCTCTACCCTATCCAGCCCCTTCATTATCTTATAGGTCTCTATAAGATCCCCCCTCAGCCTTCTAAATTCCAACGAGTACAAACCCAATCTGCTCAGTCTCTGCTCATAATCAACACCCCTCATCTCTGGTATCAACCTGGTGAACCTTCTCTGCACTCCTTCCAAGGCCAATATATCCTTCCGCAAATAAGTAAACCAATCCTGCACACAGTATTCCAGCTGCGGCCTCACCAATGCCCTGTACAGATGCAGCAAGACATCTCTGCTTTTATATTCTATCCCCCTTGCGATATAGGCCAACATCCCATTTGCCTTCTTGATCACCTGTTGCACCTGCAGATTGGGTTTTTGCGTCTCATGCACAAGGACGCCCAGGTCCCTCTGCACAGCAGCATGTTGTAATTTCTTTCCATTTAGATAATAATCCAATTTGCTATTATTTCTTCCAAAGTGAATAACCTCGCATTTGTTAACGTTATACTCCATCTGCCAGATCCTCGCCCACTCACTCAGCCTGTCCAAATCTCTCTGCAGACCTTCTACGCCCTCCACACGATTCACTTTTCCACTTATCTTTTTGTGTCGTCTGCAAACTTTGTTACCCTACACTCAGTCCCCTCCTCCAGATCGTCTATATAAATGGTAAATAGTTGAGGCCCCAGTACCGATCCCTGCGGCACGCCACTAGTTACCACCTGCCAACCAGAAACACACCTTCAATCGACAATGGTTTCACGGTCATCAGTAGATTCTTAATTTTTATCGAATTCAAATTCCACCATCTGCTGTGGTGGGATTTGAACCCGGGTCCCCAGAATGTTAGCTGTGTTTCTGGATTAATAGTCTGGTGATAATACCACTAGGCCATTGCTTCCCCCTAAACTGGTAACTCTTAAGTGGTATGAGTGAAGGTAAATCGCTACAGGGAAGAGCCTTCACCTGCATTTGTGGCTGTGCCAATCCTAGTCTCAATCCCCGAATTCAGAAAGTCATTGAATTGTCTCTTTAACCAAAGTTTGTACGTGAACCTTGGCCCGACTCCACACCCGCCCTTGCGAAAATGGAACACGGCGTGTTTGGAGGCATTCTGTCGTGGTGGAAATTTAGCTGTTGTCTTCACTTCATCAGCTGAGTGCAACTTAGCATTTTACATTTGAAATGCGTGACTGCACTAACTATGTCCTTCCTCCTGTCAGACAGCACACGATTGCCTTTGTGCCTTCTTCTGGCTTAATCTATGCATTTGGACGTGGCAACAGAGGGCAGTTAGGATCTGGACAGACCATTAACTCACAGGTTCCATACAAAGTGGCCGGGAACTGGGTAACTCACACACACAAGATGCAACCTAATGGTGAGTGAAGGGGTAAGGCGCCCCTGGATTGAGCAATGCAACTCTTGCCCATAAAATTGTGTTCAGTGAGTGTGAGCCACCCCCTGTCCAGTGAGTGAGCCATTTTAGTTTATCTAGTTTTAGCAGAAAGCATTTCTTTCTCTGTCGTTTATCAGTTTTGCTCTGATTTTAATAAAAACTCACCAATAGCAATCCTCAATTATTATTTGTCAATTAAAAAAAAATTCCTTCATGGGATTCTGCCAACGCCAATTTACTTGCTCTTGTAATGATTGGCTTGTTGGGCCATTTCAGACAGCAATTAAAAGTCAACCACATTGCTGTGGGTCTGGAGTCACATGTCGGCCAGACCGGGTAAGGATGGCAGATTTCCTTCCCAAAAGGACATGAGTGAAACAGATGGGTTTTTACAAGACTCAATGATAGCTTCATGGGTACAATGATTGATGTCAAATCTGCCAATGCATCAATGCTAATGCATCAATGTGTCCAGGTCAACATTCTAACCTTCACCATTACTGCCAAAGCAGAATAAGTGGGCAATCACCTCCTGCTTATAGCACCTTGCTGTGTGAAAGTTGTTGTAATTTGTGTGTGGCACCTTTAACTGTTTCTTAGAGAGGTTAGAAAGTGTATATTGTTATGGCCAGGGTGGGAGGAGTGCGCAGTTTCTCTAGTCCACATGACTCTGCAGGTCACGCCATGAGTATAAATGTTTAATTCACTCAACAAAGTGGCTTCTGATTTACTTTTGTTGCTGTTAGACCCAGAATAAAATAGACTTTAGCCAGGCTTCTTTCAATAAACTCAGAATGATTGATTTATTATGAAACAAAGCTTCTTTTTATGAAACGAGTTGCAAAAACTGGCTAGCGTACAATTTGTAATCTGGAAATGTAACCAGGTACCCTTTTAAAATCCTAACACACACATGCACACACAACACCCAAAGGTCAAAATAAACAGGGTTTCCGCAGAGGTTAGTTTTTAAGAGGAAACAACTTCTGGCCAATGGGAAAACTATGAAAAAGGATAAAGTTCAAAGGGTTTTGACGCTATCGACCTGGTGTTCCTGTGCATGCAAACTAATGTTATGAAGTGGAGGTTGATTCCGTAACACCAAAGAGGACTACCTCGCCTCATAGTGTGTGTGAAGTGGTGTAACCTGCGCTTCAGCAACTTCTAGTGGTTGAATACAAAATAAATCCCTGGCACTCACTCTAAAATCAACAAGTAACTATTTATTTATCTAATTAACAATGAACAAATTAACTAAACTACTAACAAACCAAATAAATCCCTTCTAACTATTAACTATTCCCGAATAAAACAAGATTCTAATGGAATGCTATTCAAGTAAATACAAGTCCCACTCATTTAACAAAAAATGAATTTAGTCACTCTGTAAATTACAACCAGGTTTTGTGTCTTTTGGAATATTCTGTTGATTCTTTCTGTCTGGAAATTCTTTCTTCTTTGCTACCGTTGCTATCTAGATGGTGCTTTGAGCTGAGAGCTGTGGCAGTTGCTCTCTGCGTTTATCCCAATGTCTCCCCCCTTCTTTTATACCTGTGATGACATATCCATATTTCCCACAATCGGATTGATTCTAAGTTGTCAAAACCACCGGATTTAAATTTAATAGGTTCTTGGTATCTAAGTGACTAATTCGAACTGATTGGCTAAATTAGAAAAAAACCTGTTGTCTTGGTAAAGACTGCTGCTTGTCCTTCGATACAAATATTTCATTTTGGATACTCTGTATGTACTTGCATTTTTTTTTTTTAACTTTCTAAGCACAGAGAAAGCTTTCAAAGGGACCATGCTATGGTTTTTCCCTGGCGTTTTACAATTTTACAAGCACCAATCTACAATTACTCCCAACTTCACAACACTGATCACTGGACTCAGTGCTTGTCTGGAAGTTCTTTCCAAAGGAGCCTCAGTGTAACGGCAAACAGAGTGGAATTAATGTCCTCTCTCTCCCATCTCAGCCTCTCCGGTTTCCAAATATGAACGTGTTATACTGAGTTGAGGATTTCTAGCTGGATAACCACATTGAATTTCACCGGAGGCAAGGAGGGTGTGAGTTGGATCAGTGTCTCCTGTGTTCATTTTTTTTCCCCCCCAAAACTGTTCCAAGAAAAACACATTCAAAACAGAAACTCGTCTCAGTTAAGGGGGGGGTTCCACAAAATCATGTGGGTCTCGGAGCCTGAGAACAGTTTTTTTTTTCGGCCAGCAATTATAGTTTGTGTAAATAAATAGTTCTTATCTCCTCGGGTGCCCTGCTGATCATTTAGCTGAAATCATGTGACTCTTTGAAAAGGTAGTTTGCTCACCGTTCAAAGTGAACTTCTAACCTTTTTTTAAAAACAAATTCAGGTCGGTTTTCAAGAAAGTGTCCAAATAACTCTATGTCCTTCCAATTTAAATAAATACATGTAGTTCTTGGAGATTGGTATTTCTAACAAATACGTCCTTTGTCTTTAAGCCACTTTTGGGCTCAATAATGATACGTCTAGAGTCGTGTCTGATACAGGGCAGAGAGGTGATTCTCAGAGTAACACCAGCCGCCAGCAATGAGGATCTGGAGCAAAGTGCAGTCTGTGATATGACCGTGTGGCGTTGCTGGCTCCTTGACAGGCTGTTGATGACAGGATTCCACCCACTACGCCTTCTGAACATTGAGGCACAGAATTATAGAATCCCTACAGTGCAGAGGAGGTCACTTGACCCATTGAGTCTGCACTGACTATCTCATAAAATCCCTACAGTGCAGAGGAGGCCACTTGGCCCATCAAGTCTGCACCGACTCTCATAGAATCATAAAATCCTACAGTGCAGAGAGAGGCCATTCAGCCCATCGAGTTTGCACCGACCACAATCCCACATAGGCCCTATCCCCATAAACCCATGCATTTATCCTAGCTAGTCCCCCTGACACTAAGGGGCAATTTAACATGGCCAATCCACCTAACCCGCACATCTTTGGACTGTGGGAGGAAACCTGAGCACCCGGAGGAAACCCACGCAGACACGGGGGAGAACGTGCAGACTCCGCACGGACAGTGACCCAAGCCGGGAAACGAACCTGGGTCCTTGGCGCTGTGAGGCAGCAGCCCTAGCCGCTATGCTACCCAGAGTATCTTACCCAGGCCCTCTCCCCAGGCCTATTCCCGTAATCCCACACATTTCCCATGGCTAATCCAACATCTTTGGACACTAAGGGGCAATTTTAGCACGACCAATCCACCTAACCTGCACATTTTTTTGGATCACGGGAGGAAACCGGAGCACCCGGAGGAAACCCATGCAGACATGGAGAGAACGTGCAAACTCCACTCAGACAGGTACCCAAGACCTGAATTAAACTCGGGTCCCTGGAGTTTTGAGGCAGCAGTGCTAACCACTGTGCCACCGTGCCCCCTGTCCTATCGCCCAGCTTAGCCTCCTCCATTCAGTGTCTGTTCGAAGCTAAAACCCTGAACTCTGTTCCCGGGCAGCAACATCTCCATCCTACCCATAGCCTGATAAATTCCTGGCTTCTAGTACACCCTGGGCCAACAGGAAAGGGATCGTTTCCACAATATCCCTTGTTGGTTGGTATCTTGTGAGCCTCAAAATTTACGTCCTGCATATTGTCAATGGTTTTAAGTCTTAACAGTGTTTCGAACCACAAGCTACTCTGTGAATATTGAGACTTGCTTTGACCCGTTGACAGATCAGTCCAAGTACCGTGTGCTGAAACATGTTTGCTGCGGAGGGGATCAGAGTTTCGCCCTATTCTTTCAACATGAGGTGAGATCAAACCCAGTGAACGCCTACACTAAATGCTTCGATTCATTCACAGACTGGGGGCACTGCCATACACGTGTTCCTTACCTTCTGAGGGCTCTCAGTTAGTAATTCCGAGTGATGTAGATTGAGAGAAGTGCCTTTAATATTTTATAAAATTCAGATTTTCTAGTTTTGATATGAGGAGCTAAAGTCGAAAGTCTCTAAACAATTGCATGTCACCTATTTAAGAGAAATACGGTACATTCATCTGCCCTGTTCTGGGGTGTTGATGATGTGGCAATGGTCGCCTTGAATTGGAAAAACCTCTCTGCTTTAATCCAGCTAAACTCGTACACAGATGGGAACAAAAAGAATAGCTAGTGCTTTAATCTTAAAAAAAAATGAGTCTTGCTCGAGAGGCACCAGTCCGTAACTTATCTTCTCTCGTTATTGTCCATTCCTAGCTGAGTAGCTTGCTAGACTGTGTTAGAGTGCAGTTAAGACTCCACTACTGTCCCTCAGTGTACCCGCCATGCCGACACTATAGTTAAGTAAGCCCACCAACGCCTCTACTTTCTCAGGAGACTAAGGAAATTTGGCATGTCCGCTACAACTCTCACCAACCTTTACAGGTGCACCATAGAAAGCATTCTTTCTGGTTGTATCACAGCTTGGTACGGCTCCTGCTCTGTCCAAGGCCGCAATAAGCTACAAAGGGTCCTGAATGAAGCCCAATCCATCACTCAAACCAGCCTCCCATCCATTGACTCTATCTACACTCCCAGCTGCCTCAGAAAAGCAGCCAGCATAATCAAGGGTCCCACACACCCCGGACGTTCTCTCTTCCACCTTTTTCCGTCGGGAAAAAGATACAAGTCTGAGGTTACATACCAATTGACTCAAGAAGAGCTTCTTCCCTGCTGCTTTCAGACTTTTGAATGGACCTACCTCGTATTCAGTTGATCTTTCTCTACACCCTAGCTACGACTGCAACACTACATTCTGCACTCTCCCCTTCTCTATGAACAGTATGCTTTGTCTGTACAATGCACAAGAAACAATACTTTTCACTGTATACCAATACATGTGACAATAATAAATCAAATCAACTATGTCAGAGTTGGACTGGCATCACATATGCAAGGTATCCTTCGCAAAAAGACATTTGTGAACCAGTTGGGTCTTTACAATGATTCGACAGCTTTGAGGTTACTTTAACTGCTGCCAGCAATTTATTGAAAAAAATGCAACTTCTCAGAGCACAATGGTGGGGATTTGAATGCTCCTTCATTGGAGTACTAGCCCAGGTTGTTCGATTGCTAGTCCAGCAATTTATCACTGCTAACTAGAAAGAATGGAACAGAGTGGTTAGCGCTGCAACCTCACAGCGCAAGGGACCCGGGTTCGATTCCCGGCTTGGGTCACTGTCTGTGCGGAGTCTGCACGTTCTACCCATGTTTACGTGGGTTTCCTCCGGGTGCTCTGGTTTCTTTCCACAGTCTGAAAGACGTGCTGGTTGGGTGCATTGGCCATTCTAAATTCTTCCTCAGTGTACCCGAACAGGCGCCGGAGTGTGGCGACCAGGGGATTTTCACAGTAACTTAATTGCAGTGTTAATATAAGCCTACTTGTGACTGATTAAACTTTACTTAGAGTATCGGATCATTTCTCATTGCTGTTAGTGGGACCTGGCTGTGTGAAAAATTGGCTTACATAACAGCAGCCACTACACTTCTCAGAATGACTTCATTAGCTGCGATATGTTTTGAGTTGGCTTCATGTGCTGAAGACACTATATCAGGAAATTATGCTCACTTTTCTTTCCGAGGGTTGTTGATCTGTGGAATTCCCTTTCCCAGCGAGTGGTGGAGGCTGGGCCATTGCATGTATTCAAGGCTGGGTTCGAAAGATTTTTGATCAACAAGGGGATCGAGCGCTATTCGGGAAGACAAGAAAGTGGAGTTGAGGCCACAATCAAATCATGATCTTCGTGAATAGCAGGACAGACTTGATGGGCTGAATAGCCTGCACCCTAATTCCTAATTCTTGCGTTCTTGAGATATGATTGATCTTTCTCTACACCCTAGCGATGACTGTAGTTTAAAGTTTATTTATTATTGTCACGTGTAGGCTTACATTAACACTGCAATGAAGGTACCTTGAAAATCCCCTAGTTGCCACACTCCGACGCCTGTTCGGGTACACTGAGAGAGAATTTAGCATGGCCAATGCACCTAACCAGTCTTTCGGACTGTGGGAGGAAACCGGAGCACCCGGAGGAAACCCACGCAGACACGGGGAGAACGTGCAAAATCCACATAGACAGTGACCCAAGGCCGAAATTGAACCCGGGTCCTTGGTGCTATGAGGCAGCAATGCTAACCACTGTGCCACCGTGCTGCCCCACACTATACACTGTAACACTATATTCTGAACCCTTCTTTCCTTCTCCCCATGTACTCTATGAACGGTATGCTTTGACCGTACAGCGTGCAAAAAACAATACTTTTTACTGTATATGAATACATGTGACAAATCCAATCAAATATGGGGAAAGGGTGGCGAATGGGACTTCGAAATTTCTTGCAAAGAGCTGGTGCAGTTTGTCAGGTTGAATGGCCTCCTTCTGTGCTGTAACCATTCTATCAGCAATGCTGCTGCTTTGTTTCTACAATGCAGGATTGTGTAGGCAAGGGATTTAATTAGGTTTTAATTAAGAAACAAAAAGCCACCCTCATGAAGAATGAGTAGCTTTCTCCCTTTTAAGAATGCTTACGGCTTTTTCTTACGACTTTAATCTTCGTATGCTGAGGTTTGGCATTGGCTGCACTGATGTAGGCACCATTGTGTGAGTGTGTGTCTGTAATATGCGGCAATAAACTGTTTACGGGATCTGAAGCTGAGAGTTTTTTGACTTAATCTCCCCTCCTGGCTCCCAATAAAAGTCGGAATTAAGCAGCAGGAGACTTTTTTGTCACATTCTGAACGCAACACGTGTTGATAACACTCTCCTCTCCTTAGGAAGCAACACGCAATGATAACGTCTTCCTCTCCTCTTTCCTTCTGCACTTTATTTATCCTTCCAGCATTCTCAAGTCCCTGATGATTTCCGCTGTTTGGATCCTTTAAGGCGGGTCAGGATAATTAATAGCAACGTGAACAGGTGGATGCTCAGCCTTTCGGGAAAGGACGTACTGAAGTAAGTTTTGACCCAGCTTCTGATTGCTGCAGACAAATGTTTTAATTGGGAGAAAATGCTGGAAAATCTCAGCAGGCCTGGCAGCATCTGTAAGGAGAGAAAAGAGCTGACGTTTCGAGTCCAGGTGACCCTTTGTCAAAGGTTCATCTGGACTCGAAATGTTTCGAAGGGGAGGGAGGGGGGTGAATTCGACCAGAAAATATACATTTACAAACACACAAAGAGCAGGAATTGCAAGGGGAGAAGGGGAATTAGAATAAAACAAGGGGGGAAAAAATAAATTAAAAAAATTCTTGAGTGGCCTTCTATACAGAAGTTTTACATGTCTTTGAAATGCTATAGGGATTGGACTGGGTTGACACAATTTCCTCTGGGTGGGGGAGTCCAGAAGAAATGTTACAGGGGTAGGGCGGAGGGGTGGGGGTAGGGGGCTGGGCAAGATTATCTTTCGGAGAGTCGGTGCAAACCCAATGAGCCAAATGGCCTCCTTCTGCGCTGTAGGGATTCTATGGAGAGACTCTATGAATTGATACTTTAATGTGCTTCTTTGCTATTAAGATGTGATGTTTCTTCAAGCATAACAGATGTTGATTGTGTAATATTCCACATCATTGAGCACTTTTACAGAATCATCATGAACTATTATCTCACACCAGGCAGCTGTCTAATTGCTGTTGTTTCTCCCGGGAGGGATGTGTATCTCTAATTATAGGCCATTCAGCCCCTTGAGCCTGTTCCACCCCTCAATTGGACCACAGCTAATCTGTACCTCAACTCCATTTGCACACTTTTGATTGGCACCCTGACCCAGCAAATAAACCTCAGTCTTTGAATATTTCAGTTGACAAACAGCTAAAGTGCAAAGGGACTTGGGAGTCCTAGTCCAGGATTCTCTAAAGGTAAACTTGCAGGTTGAGTCCGTAATTAAGAAAGCAAATGTAATGTTGTCATTTATCTCAAGAGGCTTGGAATACAAAAGCAGGGATGTACTTCTGAGGCTTTATAAAGCACTGGTTAGGCCCCATTTGGAGTACTGTGAGCAATTTTGGGCCCCACACCTCAGGAAGGACATACTGGCACTGGAGCGGGTCCAGCGGAGATTCACACGGATGATCCCGGGAATGGTAGGCCTGACATACGATGAACGTCTGAGGATCGTGGGATTGTATTCATTGGAGTTTAGGAGGTTGAGGGGAGATCTAATAGAAACTTACAAGATAATGAACGGCTTAGATAGGATGGACGTAGGGAAGTTGTTTCCATTAGCAGGGGAGACTAGGACGCGGGGGCACAGCCTTAGAATAAAAGGGAGTCACTTTAGAACAGAGATGAGGAGAAATTTCTTCAGCCAGAGAGTGGTAGGTCTGTGGAACTCATTGCCACAGAGGGCTGTGGAGGCCGAGACGTTGAGCGTCTTCAAGACAGAAATTGATAAATTCTTGATTTCTCGAGGAATTAAGGGCTATGGGGAGAGAGCGGGTAAATGGAGTTGAAATCAACCATGATTGAATGGTGGAGTGGACTCGATGGGCCGAATGGCCTTACTTCCGCTCCTATGTCTTATGGTCTTATGGACATCCAGAAACAGCATTGAAGATTTTCTCTACCCTTTGGAGTGAAGAAGTGCTTCCCGACCTCACTCTACAATGGCTTAACTTTAATTTAACATCATGCCATTTCTTCTGGACTCCCCCATCCAGAGGAAATTGTATCAATCCCGTCCAATCCCTATAGCATTTCAAAGACCTGTGTAGAAGGCCACTCAAGAATTGTCAACACTTTCTATCAATTTGTGTTTTACTTCTATAAGATATAGGGTCAGAATTAGGCCATTCAGCCCATCAAGTCTGTCCCACCATTCAGTCACAGTTGATGGGGTTACTCAACCCCATTCTCTTGCCTTTTCTCCAATAGGATATAGGAGCAGAATTTCCCCCCTTGTTTTGTCCTAATTCCCCTCTTCCCCTTGCAACTTCTGCCCTTTGTATGTTTCTGAATGTATATTTTCTTGTGTATTTTTTTGGTCGAATTTCACACCCCCCCTCCCCTTAGCCCTCGGACACCTTTTCAAGTGACCTTTTAGTGTTGATGTTGCCTCCAAATTTCTTTTTCATTCCCTGGTCTGGACACAGCTCCCCTTGAGGGATTTGTTGTGAGAAAATGCTGGTTAGGGTCAGCATAAGAATCGTTAGGTGTCAAAAATATTGGAAGCCCCCTCCCCCAAAACACCCACACCGCTCCCACTTTCACAACTCCCACCATTACAACACCTATAGAATTCTCCCTCTCCTGATCCATTACGTCATCGAGTCACGATTATTACTGTACAGAAGTAGGCCATTCAGCCCATTGTCTCCTTGCTGGCTCTCTGCAAGGACAACTCGGCTGCCTGACCCCACTCGTCGTTGCCCCCACTCGTCGTTTACCCCACAGCCCTGTATAGATTTTCTCTTCAGATAATTATCCAAGCCATGATTGCATCTGCCTCTCTGGCCCTTCATTCCATCTCCTAACCACTCACTGCGGAGAAAATATTTCTCGTCACACGTCACTCTTGGGTTTTTTTTCCACTAAGATGAGACGATATTGTAAAATGAGTGTCGGAGTAGGCCTGTAGAATGGGTTACACACTGGTGACAAGGCGAGTCAGATAATTTACTGAGCTAATCTGGTAAGTTAGATGAAGTCTTTCTGTTTTATGAGGAATCTTACCCGGGGTTTTGTTGCTGCGGCCTTTTAAGAACTGCTGGGTAGGCGCTCACTACTGGGTATGGAACAGCTGGCATGGTGTACACAGCCTACCCCATTTGCGATTGCAAGTGAGGGCGTAGGACCACGACTTTCGCACGTGCTAGAGACTACCTCAGCTGTTTCAAAAAGTAAAGTGAAGTTTATTTATTAGTCGCAAGTAGGCTTACATTAACGCTGCAATGAAGTTACTGTGCAAATCCCCTCGTCGCCACACTCCTGTTCCGGGGGTACACTGAGGGAGAATTTAGCATGGCCGATGCACCTAACCTGCACATCTTTCGGACTGTGGGAGGAAACCGGAGCACCCGGAGGAAACCCATGCAGACACGGGGAGAACGTGCAGACTCCGCACAGACAGCGACGCAGTTGGGACTCGAACCTGGGTCCCTGGCGCTGTGAGGCAGCAGTACTAACCATCGTGCCACCGTGCCGCCTACTGGCGGGAGGGATGGAGGGTGGGGCACCCGTTTGCAAAACTGACCTGAAAACCGCATCAGGTGAAACTCGGGGGGTTTGTGGGGGGAGGTGGAGGAGGGGTGACCCCCCCCAGCCCCCGTCATCTCCAGTCCAGAGTGGGTCGTTAGCTGAATCAGACACAGAATATGGTCAGCGAGGAACAGCAGATTCATGGGCAGGTTGTATATGAGGTGGCACCATGTGGATGTTTTGTCCATTAACCTTGTCTTTTCCCCCCTTTTTACAGTGAGTTAAATGCGATATTTTCTTCACCTGCATGTTTGAATGGCAGTTTCCTCGATCATCAGTAAGTAACAGTAATTCATTCAGAATGTGATTAGTTCCTTGATTTTTTTCTTGTGTGAGGGGAACTCAGCCCTGTCTGAAATTGATAAACAAATACGGTTGTGGAGGAGCGATTTGGTTAAAATTAGAAACAAAAAACAGAAAAGTGCTGGAAAATCTCAGCAGGTCTGACAGCATCTGTGGAGAGAGAATAAAGCCAATGTTTCAAGTCTGGATGATCCTTCGTTAGAGCAGCTCTGATGAAGGGTCATCCGGACTCGAAACGTTGGGCTCTATTCTCTCTCCACAGATGCTGTCAGACCTGCTGAGATTTTTCAGCACTTTTCTGTTTTTGTTTCAGATTCCATCATCCGCAGTATTTTGCCTTTATCTTCGGTTAAAATTAGGGGCAGCGTCCTTCTCCTTTCCAGGGTTTAGTCAATTGGGAAACATCCTGTCAGGAACAGTCAGTGGGGTTGCCACTCTGGTTTGATGTATTCCTGAAGGTTTCATGACATGACTTCTGAGCTCCAATCACCCTGTTCCCCCTCAACTCTCCCACCATTCATTGCAAGTCCTATCCATCTCACGCCAATGGACGCCTCACTACTTGATTGGACAAGTCTTGACTTTAATTCAAAAACCTCCTGCCACTCTACTCCAGCTCCTTCTTTTTGTGAAAATGTTCAAAGAAAACGGGGGAGAAAACCTTTTTTGTTTATTTTTAAGGCCTATATGAATTTTTTGCCTGGTTGTCTGCAGTGGCGCAGTGGTATTATCACTGAACTTGTAATTCAGAGACCCAGGGGATTTTCACAGTAACTTCATTGCAGTATTAATGTAAGCCTACTTGTGACTCTCATAAACCTTTAGGGTAATGATCTGGGGACCCGGGTTCGAATCCCACCATGGCAGATGGTGAAATTTGAATTCAATAAAAATCTGGAATTAAAGGATGACGTGAAACCATTGTTGATTGTCGGAAAAACCCATCTGACTCACTAATGTCCGTTAGGGAAGGAAATCTGCCGTCCTTACCTGGTCTGGCCCCATGTGACTCCAGAGCCACAGCAATGTGGTTGACTCTCAACTGCCCTCTGAAATGACCTAGCAAGCCACACAGTTCAACTCCAGTTAGGGATGGGCAATAAATGCTGGACCAGCCAGTCACACTCCATTCCCTGAACGAATAAAACAAAAGCCTGGGAGATTGACCTTCAGTTCCTGGGCATTCCAGGAATGTTGGCAGTCCTAACAATGGGATGCGTTGTTTGTGGAGCGCCATTTTGGATTCTGCAGGAGTGTGGTGGAGGCAGATTCGACCCTGGCTTTCAAAGGCGAATTTGTTCATTATCTGAATGGAAAAAAATATATCAGGGTTATGGGGGTAAGGTGGGGGAGATGGGTTTTGCTGAGAGCTCCAATTATCCCATCTGACTGCTCGCTTCAAAACGCTGTAATGTTCTCAGGCATTTATCCAATTCCTTTTCGAAAGTGTCTACTAAATCTGCTTCCACCACCCTCTCAGGCAATGCATTCCAGATTCGCTGCTTAGTGGATTTCTCTCCTCATCTCCCTGGTTCTTTTTGGCCGACTCCCTTACAACCTCCCAGTTATTCTTTTTCTTGCTTCCTCCCTTTCCACAAACCTTGATCAGAGTCTAGTCCGATCCACCTCATGATCTTTCAACCCACGGCTTCATCTGAGAAATGGGCTGGATAATTTATTGCAAATAATTTGTTGTAGTGCTGTGCTTTGGGGAGCAGAGATGAAACATGTATTTGTACAGTAGTATGAAATGCTCAGTGTGCATTTTGACATGGGAGATCGATGGTACGCCTGGAATGCTTCAAGTATTCATAGATTCTAGCCAATGGAATACAAGTGTGGCATGGTGGCACGGTGGTTAGCACTGTTGCCTCACTGCTTAAGGGACCCCGGTTCGCTTCCCGGCTTGGGTCATTGTCTGCGCGGAGCTTGCACATTCTTCCCGTGTCTGTGTGGAAAGATGTGCGGGTTGGGTGGATTGGCCGTGCTAAATTGCCCCTTAGCGTCCTGGGATTCATACGTTAGAGGGATTAGCGGGGTAAATACTTGAGATTACGGGGATAGGGCTAGGGTGGGATTGTTGTTGGTGCAGACTCGATGGGCCAAATGGCCTCCTTCTGCACTGTAGGGATTCTATGAAGTGCCCACTGAATGTACTGCCCAGTGTCAATTTGACTTGAGATGACTGTGTCGAGAAATACAATCATCTTTTGGATCAACTGCAGTTACTGTGGCTGAGTTCAGGATAGGGGGCAACACCGGTACAGCATTGCCCGTCACTCATTGCCCTGAGAAAGTGTTGATGAGTAGCACCCTCTGGTTGTTGACCATTGACAGGACCATGAGGCATGGAACTTCCAACTTGGGCGCCGGATGTTGGAGGGAAGCATAAAGCAGGTGGTAACAGACTGGGTGTGTGTTGTGCAACCCCGCGTATAGGGTGACCGATCCAGCAGTCCCTGTGTTTTGCTCAGCCCAACTCCACCCGCTGAGGTTGAAAGTTCTTCCACCATGTTCTCATAGAATCTTACAGCACGGACAGACGATCCAGCTCTTTGTGAGAGAGGATTGGCCAATTATTCCCCCCAACCCCGCACTCCACACCCCACCCCCCACCCCCACCCGTTCCCAGCTAATCACCTTGAATTTGGTTTCATAAGTGCTTGCAGTGCAGGCAATAAGAACTAGGAGCTGGAATAGGCCATCTGGCCCCCCCAAGTCTGCTCTGCCATTCAATAAGATCATGGCTGATCTTTTTGTGGACTCAGCTCCACTTACCCGCCCGCTCACCCTTGATTCCTTCACTTTTCAAAACTTTATTTATCCTTTCCTTAAAAACATTCAATGAGGTAGCCTCAACTGCTCCACTGGGCAGGGAATTCCACAGATTCACAACCCTTCACCTTTGGGTGAAGAAGTTCCTCCTCAACTCAGTCCTAAATCTGTTCCCCCTTATTTTGAGGCCATGCCCCCAAGTTCTAGTTTCACCACCCAATGGAAACAACCTCCCTCTTTCTATCTTATCTATTCCCTTCAAAACCTCATATGTTTCTATAAGATCCCCCCTCATCCTTCTGAATTCCAATGAGTATAGTCCCAGTCTACTCAGTCTCCCCTCATAAGCCAACCCTCTCAACTCCGGAATCGACCTAGTAAATCTCCTCTGCACCCCCTCCAGTGCCAGTTTATCCTTTCTCAAGTAAGGATATCCTTTCTCAAGTAAGGATAGTCACCTCCTCAACATTACATGGCAACTCTGTGCCCACATTAATACTAACCCATAAAGAGACTAGCCAGAGGATTATTTGGTGTCATACATAGATAAATTATAGGGACAAAAAACATTGGATCTGGACAACATTACTTTGTGTTCTTAATGTTAAATACAAGGAGGTGGGAGATGGGATAGAATGGACAGTTTCACATGAAAGTATATTTTTTTATCCCCCTACAGTAATGACGAGCATTTTAAAACTAGTCCTCGAAACCCTGGCGTTGACTTGAAGGCTGCCATGTTGTTTTTTGAGAAGATGGTGAACTCCCCATACGCCAAATTACTACAGCAGGTAAACGTTTAACATTGGAAAGTGTAATGACTTTATTCAGGCAATTGAGGGTAAGCCTGTTAGAATATGAACTCCCTGATTAAGGGCCTTTCCTCAAAAACCTTATGTTGATGTTTTGTTTGCACTTCAGTCCCATGCTCCTGGTCTGTGGGCACCCGGTGCGGAGGGTGGGGGGGGAGACGTGAACCTGCTCCTGGGCCTGGCAAGGCGTGCCATCTCCAGGTCCAGGCAGCGGGCGATCGAGGGGGTCGTCCAACCGGACTGTCTGCCCCTCTACTGCGGCTACATTCGCGGTCGGCTGTCCCTGGAAAGGGAGCATGCGGTGTCCGAGGGCGCAGTTAATGCTTTCCGTGTCCGCTGGGCACCACAGGGACTGGGGTGTATTATTGGCCCCGTTAATCTCATTTTAATTTGATGTTTTAAGCTTCCTTTCCGCTTTGTCTTTGCTTTTGGGCGGTTCCCCTTTTAGGGAGCTGCCCTTTTTGAGTTGTCCCTGAGTTAATTTGATTTTGTTTATTTGGTTGGACACAAAAAGTTGTCCCTGATTAAGGGCCAAATTGATGGGCTAATCAGGGAGCCTCTTGCTTTGTATTTAACCAGGCGTGTCAGTTCCTCTGGGACTCCGAGTGTAGACTGTGAACTGAAAGCATTCTGTATGCTGTTGTCAGACTTAAATAAAAGGACTTTGGTGAAGGGACTTCTGCCTCCGAGGACTTATTACAGAAAGTATGAAGCCTGTTCATCTTGTGTTACTGGTCTTTTGGGTGATAGATCACTTATGAGAGCTGGAATCTTCATGACACTAACAGCACAAAAGACTTTTCAGCTTTCCCCAGGGACCGACATGAAGATAATCTCCACTTGGTTTTGTGCCGGGGGTTGTTGCTCATTGGGAACTATCAGTTAAGGGTGGAATTCTCCCATTTTGAGACCAAATGCGGTGGCACGCTGCTCTGGCAGCACCTGTCCCGCTGACCGGGGTAATGGGCTCCCCACCCCAGATTCCGCGCACGGGCATTCATTCATTATCCACAAGCGAGCTCCCCTCCCACTCTCTGGGCAAGCCGGCTGCTGATTTGTCTGCCGGTCCTCAGCTGGCGGGTTCAAAGGTCCCAATGCCATATTGAAACACCAGTCCAACACACTCATGTCACCCTCTCCAGCCCACCTGTCTTCAGTAGACTGTGTAGGATGTCAGCAACCCAGAGGGAAAAGGTTAGCATCCTCAAGAGGGAACCCATTCCACGATTCCACCCCCCCCCACCCCCACCCCCCCAAGCCCATCACCTGCCCATGCCCCACTTGGATCTCTACCCACTGCCTCTGGATTCTTCATCCATCCCCTTCCAGTAGACAATGTGGTATCTCCTTTGATCTGCTAGTTTGTGACCTTTTCATGCAGACTTGTCAGGGTCCAACTTCCTGTCCTCGGTCTTCCCTCTGACTTCCTGTACTCGGTCTTCCCTCTGACTTCCTGTACTCGGTCTTCCCTCTGACTTCCTGTGGTTATTATATATTAGGACTGTCCTATATTCTTAGTACCATTCCCATGCAGGATTAGTAGAATGTGTGTCTTTTTATTTGGTCTTTTTAAATAATTTTTGGGAATTATAAGAAGAAAAATTCATTTTGGTACAAATGACAGGAGTGAAATAGTTTTAAAACACTGGGCGGCACAGTGGTTAGCACTGCTGCCTCACTGTGCCAGGGATCCGGGTTCAATTCCGGCCTCGGGTCACTGTCTGTGTGGAGTTTGCACATTCTTCCCAGTGTCTGTGCGGGTTTCCTCCGGGTGCTCCAGTTTCCCCAATCCAAGGATGGCCCACAGCTTAGGTGGATTGGACGGTCTAAATTGGCCCTTTAGTGTCAGGGTAAGTGCGTGAGGTTATGGGGATAGGGCCTGGGTGGGATTGGAGTCGGTGCAGGCTCGATGGGCCGAATAGCCTCCATCTGCACTGCAGGGATTCTGTGATTCTTTCTCCATGGGTGTTAACAGAAAGTGCACAGACATGAGCAGAATAAATACTGAAATAATTAAAAATACATGCACCTTTAGAAAGAAAGAACTTTAATGATTTACCACCATTCACAACATCAGAATATCCCAAAGCACTTCGCAGACAATAATATATTTTAAAAGTCAAAGCCCTAATGTGGGAAATGCAGCAACCAATTAGTGCACACAAAGATAGGGATGGCCTATTTTAGTGATGATGTTTGTAAGACTAATATTGACTCGGATACTGATGGGAACCCTCTTGCTCGTCTTAAATTATTGTTTAACACCTCATCTGAAAATCGTTACCCCTACCAGTGCAGCATCCTCTCGGTACTGCAATAGGGTATCAGCCTGGGTGACAGGAGTGGAGCTTGTATCCATTATCACCTGGATTCGCAGTGCTACCCTCGAAGCTTCGGCGATCAAAATGGAAGACAATGTTGACACTGCTATAACGTGGGGCTTCTCTCTCTTTTTTCAGGTTACTGTGACTCTAGAGAACCGTCTGATTTCCCAGTTGCCGACTTCGCCGCCTGACGTCGAGGCCATGAGGACATTTTTGATTTTGCCGGTGCTTCCTCTCTTCCAAGACTCCAAGAATTATTTGACCTTTGCCCTTCCATTTGCCGCCGCCATACTCCACTTGGACGCCAACCCGAGCAAAGTGTTGGGTAGGTTCTGAGCACCGGGGTGGGTTCTGAGCACCGGGGAAGGCGATGAAGTAAAGGAACAGTGAATCTAGTATTAATGCCAATTTATTGAGCGGTACTTTAACCGAGAATTTGGCCTTAACACCAAGAGCTTCAGTGGTCTAGCAGAACATGGCTCTCAATAGAGTCGTACATCTCCCCTTTGGCTTTGAACTTTCTTTCTATACAATTTTCTTCTGATGTGGGTGGGAAGGTTGGAGAAATGTGACAGAAGAGGAATATGGCTGAATATTACGGGGCTGACACGATGTTTTTCTTGTTGTAGTTGAAACTATCGTCCCCCCCCCAAGTAGCCAGACAAAGTCACGGCGTGGTTTAAGAGGATTTATTACTGCACCAACAGTATCCTGACCAAGTCTTTAAGACCAGCCAGAGGGCTGAATTCAGAAATACGCGAGCAATTATAGTTTCAAATTCGATTAGAAGTAATTAGCATATACCAATCACAGTATAGAAATTATCTCTATCCTCTCACAGTTATTGATTAAGGTGACATCATGCCTACATAAGGGCATAGTTATCCAAAAGTAAAGTATATTTATTAGTCGCAAGTAGCCTTACATTCACACTGTAATGAAATTACTGTGAAAATCCCCAAGCCGCCACATTCCGGTGCCTGTTCGGGTACACCGAAGGAGAATTTAACATGGCCAATGCACCTAACCTGCATTTGGACTGTGGGAAGAAACCTGGAGGAAACTCACGCAGACACAGTGAGAAAGTGCAAACTCCACACAGACAGTGACCCAAGCCGGGAATCGAACCCGAGTCCCTGGCGCTGTGAGGCAGCTGTGCTAACCACTGTGCCAAAGTGCTGCTCCAGTTATAACTTGTGCATGTTATATCATCAGGAAATGAAAGCTATATCTTTGATCAATGGTATATCAACCTCCCTTTCATTGTTCCTTGTTCAAACGGGCAAACATGAGTTGCAGCTACACATTGTTCAATTAAATGGTCCATGACCCTTACCTGGGTCTGCTTTACTCAAGACCTGTGGTTTTCACATAGCTTTCCCTGTGTGACTGAGGTACAGATTGCAGCTTATGTGATTTTTAAACCTGTGTGAATATTAACCCTTTCTCTGAAGAGCATCACCAACTAGCAGTGCACAGCTGTAATGTTGCCTAGTTTGGGCCCAGCTGAGCCTTCGGGGAGGGACGTTCATAGGTTGGTTGAAGCAGCCATTTATGTTGAAGTGTTGCCCCATCCAGCGCAAGGCATTGGTGCTGCTTTATGCAAATCATGTTGTTGCTGTCTGATTGGAGTTCATTGCAGTCTAAATGTTTTGGATTACATCCTTGAAATCACCTGAGATGTTTTAACCTGGCGCTCAAGAGGTTTTGCAAGGACTAATCACAATTGTATAGTTTCCATTCATCATCATAGTAGCTAGCACTGCAGAAGGAGGCCATTCAGGCCATCGTGCCTTTACTGGCTCTGTGAAAGAGCTATCCAATTATTCCCTTTACTGTCCTGCTGCCCAACCCCCTGCTCTTTCCCCATAGCCTCACAAATGTTTCCTTTTCAAGTATTTCTTGAATTCCCTTTTAGGAGTTATAACTGAATTTGCTTCCACCCAGCCTTTCACCCAATATCTCAGTGATTTCAAAAAAGAAACTTCTCTTCTTTCTAGTTATTTTGCCAATTAATTTAAGACTCTGTTGTCCGGTTACAGATCCTCCTGGCATTAAAATAAATTTCTGCTAATTTACTCTATCCAAGCCATTCATAATTTTGAATATCTCTATTAAATGCTTCCTTAATCTTCTCTGCTCCTGAGGACCCGGTATTAAAAGAAAAATAAACCATTGCAATATTATATTGAGGTTAAACTGCTCCATGGGTGTGATTTCATTATTATCACCATGTCTAAGGAGTTAGAGTAAGCTAATCAATCAATAAAGCTTCTCTCCGGAAGTTTACTATCTGATACCCGGGATACCTGGGACTGTGGGTGGTTGGCACTGCTGCCTCACAGCGCCAGGGACCTGGGTTCGCTTCCGGCCTTGGGTGTCTATGTGGAGTTTGCACGTTCTGCCCGTGTCTGCGTGGGTTTCCTCTGGGTGCTCCTGTTTCCTCCCACGGTCCAAAGATGTGCAGGTTAGAGGGATTGGCCATGTTAAAATTGCCCCTTCGTGCCCAAAGGTATGTAGGATAGGTGGATGAGCCATGCTAAATGTGTGGGTTACAGGGATAGGATGGGGGTGAGGGCCTGGGTAGGATGCTATTCGGAGAGTCGGTGCAAACTTGATGGGCTGAATGGCCTCTTTTTGCACAGTAGGGATTCTATGGTTCTGAGGTCTTAGGTATCTATTGCCCCGGGTATTAATTATTCTCAGTGTGATATGTATGGCTGTTCAAAGTGGAGGTGGACAGTGTTATTGACCTGGAGGTAGGTGGCTCTTATGGTGGGTGAAATTAAGAGTTGGTAGATGGGTCATGTTGGATTCTGAGGTTGCGAATAATTTGGTCCCACCCTGCGCAAATGACCAGGGAGAGGGGTGAAACCAGAAGCAAGGGGAGAGGTAAAGGTTTATCTGGCCACAAAGTTAGAGCTGAGGAAGTGGTTCACCAAGTTAGCCACGTGGAATTATTGTCGTGGATGGAAGGCCAAAGGCGAGGCAAGCGGGAATTTGAAAGCTCAGCTATAATTGGGGAGAAGAGCAAGGAGCAGAGGAACAGGAGGAGGCCATTGCGGGGGATATAGGAGAGAGAAAGGTTGGATGTGGGTGGTGAGAGATCGCAGAGGTGGTCGGACAAGGCCTTGCTATGAGACCACGGAAGCAGAGTGGCCACAAGAGAGAGCAAAGTCAAGGGGATGCAGATGGATAGGAGAGTTTACACCGAGGGACAGGTTCAAGGAAGACCAAAGCAGCAGTATATTTGGAGGAGGGAAGACTAGGGGAACCCAGATGGAAACAAATGAATGAGGAATCTCAGTGCAGTGGCAAAGCAGGATGGAAATATCATAGAAATCATAGAAACCCTACAGTACAGAAAGAGGCCATTCGGCCCATCGAGTCTGCACCAACCACAATCCCACCCAGGCCCTACCTCCATATATTTTACCCACTAATCCACGCATCCCAGGACACTAAGGGGCAATTTTACCATGGCCAATGAACCTAACCCGCACATCTTTGGACTGTGGGAGGAAACCGGAGCACCCGGAGGAAACCCACGCAGACACGGGGAGAATGTGCAAACTCCACACAGACAGTGACCCAAGCCGGGAATCGAATCCAGGTCCCTGGAGCTGTGAAGCAGCAGTGCTAACCACTGTGCTACCGTGCCGCCCCGGCAGGTTCTAAAACAGGTGGAGAGAGTATCTTCATCCAATCACCATCCAGGTGTTGTAAGTGAGAATGACCTCCCAGTTATCCTGCGGATAGATCTGTGAGTTAACACATAGCTCTTTTCTGCTTCCAGATAACTGGTGGAGTTGGGTAGATGCTGGCTATTTCTGCCGACTGGTAGAGCTCTATAAAGACGCGGTGGTTTACCTCCTGACCAGGATGAGGACAGCGCTGTTGGCTCCCATGTTTAGCCATTACATCATCGACGCCCTTCGTGTTTTGGAAAAGTTGCACAAGGTACTTGACTGAAATGGGAGATCGGAAATTTACCATCCTCTTGGGAAATGGGTGCATGAGTGGGCGGCGGGCGTGATGAGATTCACGAGTCTTTAAAGGCCGCAGCCATGTAGCTCCGTCCCTATCGATTGTGAGTGGTTGTCTTGCCAATTCTCTGTAAGCCAACATGACTTCTGCAGGCATTGACGTCACAACCTGCCTGTGGAACTGTTTTTCTCCTGTCAAATCCTGTTAAAGTTTAAAACCCAGTTGAATTATTCCTCAACCATCTTCATTTGAAAATACAAACCAAGATTTCTTTTGCAACCGGCTCTCAAAATTCCACCCGATAAACGCTGGTATTCTGTCACTAGTGGCGCAATGGTTGGTTCTGAAACATTGGGTGGGATGTTCCAACTGTTCCCACCGGCGGGATCTTCTGGCCCCGCTGACGCCGACCCCTTGCCGCCGGTTTCCTGGCAATGTAGGGTGTGCGAACAATGGGCAACCTCATTGACAGCTGCGGGACTGGAGGTTCCCACCGCTAGCCAATGGTGGGCTGTTTCTGCTGTCGCAGAACACCATGGGATGGGGTGGGGATGTTGGAGGGGGGGATTTCCACCCATTGTGTATTGAAGCCCACTTTCTTTTCCTGTTAAAATGGCAGGAGAAAATATTGTAATGTCTTCCCACTGGAGACAAAGGCCAACTTTGGGTCAGCAACAATAAAAGCAAAAAGTGCTGGAAATGTTCAGCAGGACAGGCAGCGTCTGTGGAGGGAGAAACTAAGCCTTTGTTTCAGGTCAATGACCTGTTGTCACATGGAGGAAGAGATTTTGGGAGGGTGGGAAGGCAGTGTGTTCAGTGGAAGAAAGGCTGGGGGAGCTCAGATGGGGTCGGACCAGTTCTGGAGGAATGTATTGACCTAAAATGGAAGTACTTACCTTTTTGAGCTTTCCCTAACCATGATCCTTTTTCCTCCTTGACTCGACCAGCCGAGATGATTCCCAGCTGCCTTGTGCTCTGGCCACCGAGTTAAAACTGCAGTCTGACCTCAGTTTCACATTCTCTGTGTTGAGAGGCTGAGTAAATGGGGGGCCTATATTCTTGGGCATTTCGAAGAATGAGAGGCAATCCCATTGGAAAATACAAGATTCTGAAGGGGATTGATAGGATGGACGCTGAGAGATTGTTTCTGCTGGTCAGGGAGTCTAAAACACGGGGGACACAGTCTCAGGATAGGGAGCCTATCATTCAGAGCTGAGAGGAGGAGGAATTACCTCATCAGAGTATTGTGAATCTTTGGAATTCTCTACCCTAGCCCGTTGTAGATGCTCCATCATTAAATATATTTAAGGCTGTGGGATAGACAGCTTTTTGGTGTCTTGGAGAAGCCAGGGATGTGGAGTGTGGATGGGAAAATGGAGTTGAAGCCTAAGAGCAGCCATGATGGTATTGAATGGTGAAGCAGGCTGAACAGGCTATATGGTCTCCTCATCCTTCTTTTTCTTGTGCTCTATCTCATCAGGCACATTTTTTTTTTATTCATTCGTGGGACATGGGCGTCACTGGCTAGCATTTATTGCCCATCCCTAGTTGTCCCTTGAGAAGGTGGTGGTGAGTTGCCTTCTTGAATGGCTGCAGTCCATGTTCTGTGGGTTGACCCACAAATCCGTTAGGGAGGGAATTCCAGGATTTTGACCCATTCCCAAAGGAATGGCGATATATTTCCAAGTCAGGATGGTGAATGGCTTGGAGGGGAACTTGCAAGTGGTGGTGTTCCCATGTATCTGCTGCCCTTGTCCATGTTAGTTAAAAAGAATATCTGCTCCTTGCGGCCTGCTTTAGGAGCTCAGGTGAAAATTGGAATTGGTCAGCTCCAGGGTGGATGGGCAATCTGGGTGATCTTCTCTGCCTCTTGATTTGGTTTGATTTATGATTTGATTTGGTCACATGTACTGAGATACAGTGAAAAGTTGTTACTTGTGCACTCTACAGACAAAGCATACCATTCATAAGATTACATGGGGAGAAGGAAGGAGAGGGTGCAGAGTGTAGTGTTGCAGTCAGAGCTAGGGTGTAGAGAAAGATCAACTTAATGTGAGGTAAATCCATTCAAAAGTCTGAGGGCAGCAGGGAAGAAGCTGTTCTTGCGTCGGTTGGCACGTGACCTCCGACATTTTATATCTTTTTCCCAATGGAAAAAGGTGGAAGAGAGAATGTCTGGGATGTGTGGGGGTCCTTAATTATGTTGGCTGCTTTTCCGAGTTCAAAAGAGTTAGAGTAGAGTTTTAAAAGCATAGAATGAGAGTAAAAGATAGAATTGGAAGTTATGCTGGGCACAACTGGCAAGAAGTTGTCTGATTTCTATCTGAAGTGGGGGTTAAATTGCACCCATTGCGTGTGTTTCATTTGCGACTGAAACATCGACCTCAGCACAAATCTTCGTTTAGTCAGTATTTACATCAAAACTAAGCTTTGCCCCTTCATCACTGCACAGGTTAATTTGGTTGCAAACCATATTGACTATGAGGTATTTTACATCCATGAACTGAATAACCTGGTCAACATTGAAACAGATTTTCTCTTCTGGGCATCCCAGCACGCTGGAGTGGTAAGTACAGAGCTTTGGATATTTTCGTAATCTGGATTTTAAGAGTTGGGGCAGGCTGTTCATTCTTTCTCCTCTTCACTGTTGCTTTGTAGCTAAGACTCCTGCTTTATTTTCACAGAAAATCCAGCCAGCTATTGCAGAGGTAGGTAAACCACATCCGTTTCACTTAAGGTAAGGTAACTAGATGCCTGTGACAGGGCTCGTCATCCTCCTGAACTTGGCTCTTTTCGAAGCATAAAATAACTTGCATTTACATCGCACCTTGTCTCATCCCCAGGATGCCCCAGTGTGCTTTGCAGTCAATGGGTTTCACTTGAAGTGCCAGTGCCCACTCTTGTACTGGCCAGTTTGAATCATAGAATCCCTACAGTGCAGAAGGAGGCCATTCGACCCATCAAGCCTTCACTGACAACAATCCCACCCAGGCCCTATCCCCGTAACCCCACACATTTATCCTGCCAATCCCCCTGACACTAAGGGGCAATTTAGCACGGCCAATCCACCTAACCCGCACACCTTTGGACTGTGGGAGGAAACCGGAGCACCCCACAGGAAACCCGCGCAGACACGGGGAGAATGTGCAGACACCGCACAGACAGTGACCCAAGCTGGGAATCTAACTCGGATCCCTGGCGCTGTGAGGCAACAGTGCTAACCACTGTGCCGTCCTGTGCACAGCAAGATCCCCAACAAAGCACATGAAAAGACTTGTATCACTTCTGTTCCGTGGTTTGATCGAGGGGTAGATGTTGGCCAGAACGCCACTGGCAGTGCCCTGCTCCTCTTTTAGGTAGTGCCCTGGGATCATTTGCATTCACCTAAGAGGGCAGTTGGGTCTACCGTTTAATGTGTCATCTGATAAAGACGGCACCTCAGCACCAAGCAAAGTGCCAGCCGAGACAGTAAGCCAGATAGGGTCTTGAACCCATGACCTTTGACCCAGAGGGAAGAGTGCCTTCCCTGAACCAAGGCTGAAATTTGTTTTTTTCTCAATAATATAGAATCATAGTTCACAACATTTCCACGTTTTTGTGTCATCTGCAAATTTTGAAACTGTAACCTGCATACTGCATCTAGGTCATTAATATAAAGCCAGTAAAGCAATGGTCTTAATGTTGACCCATGTGAACCTTACTCTCTGGGTGGGACTTTACAACCTCGCTTGTCCTGAAACCATAAAATCCCACCCAAGGTCAACAGACCTTCCCATTGTCCACTCCTCGCCCGCTCCGATTCCTGTGGCAGGTGGGATGGTAAAATTCCAGCCGATAACTTCCTCCAGTCCAAAAATCAAATGTTCAACAATTAACCTTTGTTTCCTGTAAACCAGAAGAGAAAATGCTGGAAAATCTCAACAGGTCTGGCAGCATCTGTAGGGAGAGAAAAGAGCTGATGTTTTGAGTCCAGATGACCCTATGTCAAAGCTCGTCAAAGCTTTGACTAAGGGTCATCTGTACACGAAACGTCAGCTCTTTTCTCTCCTTACAGATGCTGCCAGACCTGCTGAGATTTTCCAGCGTTTTCTCTTTTGGTTTCTGATTCCAGCATCCACCGTAATTTGCTTTTATCCTTGGTTTCCTGTCAGTCAGCCAACTTTGTGTCTCTCTGCTTATTCCCTGGGGCTTTACCTTTGCTGATGAACTAATATGTGGCTCTTTACTAATGCATTTTGGAAATCCACAAACAACACTTCGACCGCTTTACCTTATTCTTTTCTATCATGAGCTGAACCTGATGATACAATGATTACTGTCCAACAAATATTCCCCTACTGACACTTGATCCACCTCATTCCTCAGAACCAGATCCAGCAATGTCCCCTTCCTCATTGAGTTGGAAACACTTCCTCCCCCCCCCGCTCTCTTCTCTTTGCACTATCACTATCCCGACCCATATTATGATAATTAAAGTAAGAAGTCTCACAACACCAGGTTAAAGTCCAACAGGTTTATTTGGTAGCACGAGCTTTCGGAGCGCTGCCCCTTCATCAGGTGAGTACTCTGGTGTTGTGAGACTACTTACTGTGCCCTCCCCAGTCCAACTCTGGCATCTCCACATTATGATAATTAAAATCCCCTGTTATAACTGTATAGTTATTGCATCTCTTTGTGTAATTTCCTTTCATATTTGCTCTGCTATACTTTCTGATTAGTTGGTGGCTTATTAAATACATCTAGTGGTACAACGACAGCTCCATTGTTTCTTACCTCGAACCAAATAGATTCTGTCCTTGACGCCCCCGTCGGACATTCCCTCTGTGAGACATTGTAATAGTCTCCCTAATTAATAAAGACTATTCATCCAGAAACTCAGCTAATGCTCTGGGGACCTGGGTTCGAATCCCGCCATGGCAGATGGTGGAATTTGAATTCAATAAAAAATATCTGGAATTAAGAATCCATTAATGACCATGAAACCATTGTCAATGGTCAGAAAAACCCATCTGGTTCACTCATGTCCTTTGGGGAAGGAAATCTACCATCCTTACCTGAACTGGCCTACCTGTGACTCTAGAGCCACAGCAATGTGGTTGACTCAACTGCCCTCGGGCAACTAGGAATGGGCAATAAATGCTGGCCAGCCGGCAACGCCCATGTCCTACGAATGAATTAAAAAATATATATTGCCACCCCCTTCTCCTTTCTTTCCTTCCCTGTATTTTGTACGTTTTTCAGTCACGTCTCCATTTTATTTCTCAATATCATATTCCCATAGCTATCTGTCTCCACCCATCTTAACCTCCACCTTGTGTGTTCACGCATGTACACTGTAAATCTAATTTAGACCATACTGCATCTCCTCTTTCACTGATCCCATCGACTGCCTTACTGTTTCTCACTGTTTCTCTCAATCCTTTGGGCACCTTGGTTCCTTTCTAACCCTACATCCCAGTTGCCGAGCCCCATGCCAAGTTATTTGAAACCTTCCCCAATAACACTAAGCAAACCCCACCTCAGAGACATTGATCGAGCAGGATTTTCCCCCTTGTGTTATTTTGTAGTTTTGCTGCCTTCTCGTCAAATGTGCTGCTTGATCTGTTTCAGGTGCCCATTGCTTTCTGCTCTTACCCTTTTGTCCTGAATGCCCAGGCAAAGACCAAGATGTTACAGACAGACGCTGCCTTACAGATGCAGGTATGTTGCATCGAGACCAGTGGTAAAATCCAACTGTGTTACCCAGGAATGCATGGCACACCTTTGCCAATGAGAGCGAATTCCAGAGGTTGGCATCCAGACCATGACAGCACGGGCGTCAATAGTAGTGTGAAGAAAATGGGGGTGTTGAACAAGTGGGCATTGTTGGAGAAACTCCCAACATGTATGGCTGGGGAAGGTTACAGAGAAAGCTAGAGGGATGAGGCCACGTGGGGATTTGAATACGAACATCTTAAAATGGATGTGTTCTTAAAATGGAGACCCAGGGAGAGATCAGCTATGATCTGATTGAACGGCGGCACAGGCTCGAAGAGCTGAATTTGCCTACTTCTGCTCCTAATTCCTATGTTCCTGTACCGGAGGTCAGTGTAGTGGTGGGTGGGTGGGTCTTGGCGCGAGTTAGAATACAGTTTAGAGAGGGAATTCTTAGTTAGCTGAAGACACAGTCACCAGTGTTGGGGTGAGAAGAGTATGGGTGCATTTTGGGGCGTAGTTGGAGCAGTGGAACATTCTCGAAGGCGTCATGGACTCCGAGATCGGTAAAGGTTAAGGTGTTTAATGAAAAGGGATTCGAATTGTTTACCCCCCCCCTCTTTATTTTTGTGCCCTTTTTTTGAAACAGATAGCAGTGAACAGGACGAGCCTGGAGAACATCTTCATGTTGCTCACACTGGGGCCGTTTCTAACAAGCAGCCCTTTCCTCGTACTGCATGTTCAGCGCACTAATCTGGTGAGTGACGCCCTGAGGGAGCTGAGCATTCATTCAGACGTGGACTTGAAAAAGCCCTTGAAGGTAAGAGGATTAGAGCTGTCAGGCTGGCAGTCAGACTTGGATTGTTGTACGCTGAATTATAGTTGAAGTCAGGGGGTGCCCAAGACATGGGCCATCAGCTGCTTCGTGTCCTGACGCTGGCCTTGCCTCAGTCAGTAGCGCACCGGCCTTGTGAAACGGGAGATAGAGTCGTAAAGCACAGAAAAAGCCCTTCGGCCCATCGAGTCTGCACCGACAACAACTACTAGAGGCGTGCTAATCCCATTTTCCTACACTAGTTCCATAAATGATGCGTTCACGTCGCACAATAGTATAATCCCTGATGATCGGGACTGAAAAATCGTTTGGCGAGAGGGGGGTCAGTTCCAAAACCATATTGCTTCACTTTACACGAAGGTGAACATTCACAATAACAACTGGGATCTGACTCACTTGACGCAGTGCACCTTGCCTTTGCGTATTAATAAAGAACATGTCACCGTTTCTGGAGAAATCATGTGGCAGCAGTGCTAACCACGGTGCCACCGGGGCAGCACGGTGCCACCGGGGCAGCACGGTGCCACCGGGGCAGCACGGTGCCACCGGGGCAGCACGGTGCCACCGGGGCAGCACGGTGCCACCGGGGCAGCACGGTGGCACAGTGGTTAGCGCTGCTGCCACACGGCGCCAGGGACCCGGGTTCAATTATGGCCTTGGGCCACCGTCTGTGTGGAGTTTGCACGTTCTCCCCGTGTCTGCGTGGGTTTCCTCCGGGTGCTCCGGTTTCCTTCCACAGCCCAGAGATGTGCGGGTTAGGTTGATTGGCCGTGCTAAATTGGCCCTTAGTGTCAAGGAGATTAGCAGGGTAAATGTGTGGGGTTACGGGAATAGGGCCTGGGTGGGATTATGGTCAGTGCAGACTCGATGGAACGAATGGCCTCCTTCTGCACTGTGGTGATTCTATGATAATTGCATTTATCTAGCACCTATCATGACCATAGGAGATGCCGAAGTACTTTGCAGCCAATGAAATTCTTTTTTAAGCATAGTTACTGGACAGAGTGGCAGTCATTTTGCACACACAAGCTCCCATTTGGTAATGACCAGATAATGTCTGATATCAATTGAGGAATAAATATTTACGAGGACAACAAGCACAGCATGCCCGCTCTTTCACCATGGGATCTTTGATATCCAGCAGAGGGGCTGTTCGAGTCTTGGTTTAATATCTCATTGAAATATAGTACCTCTGACAGTGTAGCACTCCCTCAGTACAGCACTGGAGTGTCAGCTTTTTGATGTTTATGCCTTAAATCCTTGAGTGGGATTTGAACCGATAACTTTCTGACTCAAGTGAGAGTGCCTGCAGTGAATTCAGCGAATTGTCCTATGGCTCCTCCAGCATTACTATGCCACAGTAGTTAGCACTGCTGCCTCACAGCGCCAGGGACCCAGGTTCAATTCCAGCCTTGGGTCACTTCTGGTTCTCTCTATTCAAAGGCAGCTACAGATAAAAGGACTTCCCAACGCAATGGGTATGAGATGTTTCTCAATTACCCAGAAAGATGAACAAGTTGCTAATTGTTTCATATTTTAGTGGGGGAGGGAGGGGAGTGGTGTTGCCAGGGGAAACAAATCCATTTAGCATATTCACCATCTTTTGTAAGTGCCTTTTCTTCAAACTTTTGAGAATGCAGATTGTCTAAAGGTTTAAAGTTTATTTCTTAGTGTCACAAGTGGGCTTACATTAACACTGCAATGAAGTTACTGTGAAAATCCCCTAGTTGCCACACTCCGGCGCCTGTTCGGGTACACTGAGGGACAATTTAGCACAGCCAATGCACCTAACCAGCACGTCTTTCTGACTGTGGGAGTAAACCGGAGCACCCGGAGGAAACCCACACAGACACGGGGAGAACGTGCAGACAGTGACCCAAGGCGGGAATCAAACCCGGGTCCCTGGCGCTGTGAGGCAGCAGTGCTAACCACTGTGTTGTCTGAAAAGTTTGCTTTTTTTAAAACAAAGACATTCCACATTGGAGGCCATTTCTGCTTCCGTTCCTTTCTGTGGGTGAGGGTTGGTGGGGGGCAGAGTGCTGGATCTGATGCTGTTGGTTTGTTCCTGCTGCAGGTGGTGTTCCTCGGTGAGGAGGCTGTGGACGATGGGGGTGTAACGAAGGAATTCTTCCTGCTGCTGTTGAAGGAATTGCTGGATCCCAAGTACGGAATGTTCACCTACTACGAACAATCCAGACTTCTGTGGTTTTCCGAAAAAGTGAGTACCTTTGCTTTTTGCCACTCAGGAAAGTTGCAAAAACTTTGCACCACCCTGCGCTCTGTCGATTCAGCGGAAGGTTGGAATGGGAATAGGCCATTCAGCCCATCCAACCTGTCCTGCCACTCAATGAACTGATCTGTATCTTAACTCCATTTACCCACTTTGGAGCTTGTTAGGCAAGGATGTTAAGGGTTATAAAAATCTGTCAAGCTCCGTTTTCACCACCCCTTCCACCAGCCCCCAGCAGTATTTTGGGGAGAGAGTTACAGATCCCACCTGCTAATGGAATGGAAGCCAATATGATAAAGGGGGATAAAGGGGGAGGTGGCTAAATGGGTGGAGAACTGGCTTGGTCATAGAAGACAGAGGGTGGTAGTGGAAGGGTCTTTTTCCGGCTGGAGGCCTGTGACTAGTGGTGTACCGCAGGGCTCTGTATTGGGACCTCTGCTGTTTGTGATTTATATAAATGATCTGGAAGAAGGAGTAACTGGGGTGATCAGTAAGTTTGCGGACGACACAAAACTGGCAGGACTTGCAGATAGTGAGGAACATTGTCAGAGGCTACAGAAGGATATAGATAGGCTGGAAATTTGGGCAAGGAAATGGCAGATGGAGTTCAATCCTGATAAATGCGAAGTGATGCATTTTGGTGGGAATAATGTAGGGAGGAGCTACACGATAAATGGAAGAACCATAAAGGGTGTAGAGACGCAGAGGGACCTGGGTGTGCAAGTCCACAGATCTTTGAAGGTGACGTCACAGGTGGAGAAGGTGGTGAAGAAGGCATATGGCATGCTTGCCTTTATAGGATGGGGCATAGAGTATAAAAGTTGGGGTCTGATGTTGCAGATGTATAGAACGTTGGTTCGGCCGCATTTGGAATACTGCGTCCAGTTCTGGTCGCCACACTACCAGAAGGACGTGGAGGCTTTGGAGAGAGTACAGAGGAGGTTTACCAGGATGTTGCCTGGTATGGAGGGGCTTGGTTATGAGGAGAGATTGGGGAAACTGGGGTTGTTCTCCTTGGAAAGACGGAGGATGAGGGGAGACTTAATAGAGGTGTATAAAATTATGAAAGGCATAGATAGGGTGAACGGTGGGAAGCTTTTCCCCGGGTCGGTGGTGACGTTCACGAGGGGTCATAGGTTCAAGGTGAAGGGGGGGAGGTTTAACACAGATATCAGAAGGACATATTTCACACACAGGGTCGTGGGGGCCTGGAATGTGTTGCCGGGCAAGGTGGTGGAGGCGGACACACTGGGAACGTTTAAGACTTATCTAGACAGCTATATGAACGGAGTGGGAATGGAGGGATACAAAAGAGTGGTCTAGTTTGGACCAGGGAGCGGCGCGGGCTAATTGTTCCTGGTTTCTCGTTTCAAGGCTTCATTCTATGATCATCTTGCTGGTGCCAGTACAGAGCGAGACTGCGGATAGTTGGGAACCTGTCTCGTGGGCAGGGAATTCATATGGTGTTCGTGGAAGTGGAAATGACGAGGGTTGGGAAGCATTTTCCGATCAGGGCCATTGTGATCTCCTGGACTCGTTTCGATCGCCTCAGGGGGTCGGAGAGGAATTTCCCAGATTTTTTTTTCCCCATATTGGCCCTGGGGTTTTTCACTCTGGGTTTTCGCCTCTCCCTGGAGATCACATGGTCTGGAATGAGGGGGTGGGGGTGAGTTAATAGGTTGTAATGAACAAAGCATCGTAGCTGTGAGGGACAGCTCGGTGGATAGGATATTGGTATGTAGATAGGCTGGAAAATTGGGCGGGGATCCTGGATTCAGGATTCAATCCTGGACCGGGGAGCGGCGCAGGCTTGGAGGGCCGAAGGGCCTGTTCCTGTGCTGTATTGTTCTTTGTTCTTTGTTCTTTGATAAACTTGAGCATTTTAAAAAAATAAGTAAAGCTGTTTTTTGCCAGCATTTTTCTGTTTTTATTTCTGATTACTAGAATTGCTCCTGGGTATAACTCGGTCATATTGAAGGACTCACAGCACGGTCCTTGCTAAGCCTCTATGAATGGGACAGAGCTTACCGTTCAGGATGTGAGACAGTGCGTGATTCAGCGGGAACCAGTGTCTGGGTATTAGTGAGCAGAAAGAGATTGTCTAACCCTATTGTAGATGTCATTGTCTCTAACCCTGTAAGGAATGTGTACATTTACAAGTTGCATGAACTAACAGCACTCTTCTTTTTTGCTTACTCTCCCTCTTTCCTTCTTTCTCTCGCTTTCCCTATCTATCTTTCTCTGCCTCTCTCTCTCGTTCCCTCCCTCTCTCTCTCTCTCTCGTTCCCTCTCTCTCTCTCTCATTCCCCGCCTCACTCTCTCTCTCTCTCTCTCTCTCTCAATCCACCCCTCTCTCTCTCTCTTTCCCTCCTCTCTCTCCCTTCCTCTCTCTCTCTCTTTCTCTCTCATTCCCTCCCTCACTCTCTCTCTCTCATTCCCTCCCTCTCTTTCTCCCACATTCCATCTGTCTCTCTCTCTCATTCCATCCCTCTCTCTCTCTTTCTCTATCTTATTCCATCTCTCGCTCTTTCCTTCCTTCTCTCTCTCACATTCCATCTCTCTCTCTACCTCTTTCCTTCCCCCGTTCTCTCTATCTCGTTCCTTCCCCGTCTCTCTATCTCTTTCCTTCCCCCCGTCTCTCTCTCTCTCTCTCTCTCTTTCCCTCCTGTTATAACCCAGACGTTTGTTGAATTGAACTGGTTCCACCTGATTGGGATCCTGTGTGGCCTGGCCATTTATAACTTCACGGTGGTGGATCTGCATTTCCCGCTGGTGCTGTACAAGAAACTGCTGAATGTGAAGCCTACGCTGGAGGATCTGAAAGAGCTTTCTCCCACAGAGGGCAGGTGAGTGCCCAGTGCACCATTATAGCTGGCGACTTGCAACCCAACCCTTTCGAGTCAATTTTCCTTCCGTCTCAAATTTGTTCCAACCGTTGCGGACGTTGAGGCCAAGTTTCCGATCCGGATGCCGTCAGCAATCTGGGGGCAGCCATTAGAAGAAGAGATGTCTTTTCCCCGCCTTGAGTTCTTGCTCATGCTTTTGTCACAAAACACACAATTCACCATGAACCAGTGCAATCGGTTTGATGTTTATAAAGCCTGATTTTCTTTTTAAAAAATAATTTATTTTGCAAAAAATCCTTTCTTCAGCGAGTGGCAATTTGGTGTAGCTTGGTAACAACAGCTAAAAATTGGCCCATCGCAAAACAAGTGAGTTTTTAATTTAAGTTTCATCCTGGGAGTAAGATGCAGAGTTTATGGCCGGGATTTTACAACTCGCTTGGGCGAGGCTCGTAAAATCCTACCTGAGGCCAATAGAGAATTCCGTTCTGTGGACCTTGCCCACCCTGGTTCCGGGGCGGACGGGGCGGCGATATTCCGGCTTGTATGTCAACGGCGTAATGATTTTTACAAATCACTTCAGCTGAAACAATCTGCTCAGGGAGCTTTCCTTCTCTTTAAGGAGCCTGCAGGAATTGCTGGATGACCCTGACGACAATGTCGAAGAAACTTTCTGTCTCAATTTTGCGGTAAGGGCTGTTTTGCCTCCACCCCTTGACCCTCGGAAGAAAGACTTGTGGCAATTGCTTCATTTCACCCAGCCCCTTCTCCCCCAAAGCAGGCGCTGTTGATTTGATTTGATTTATTATTGTCACATGGATTAGTATCAGTATTAATACAGTGAAAAGTATTGTTTCTTGTGTGCTGTGGAGACAAAGCATACTATTCATAGAGTACATAGGGGAGAAGGATTTAATTTATTATTGTCACATGTATTAGTGTACAGTGAAAAGTATTGTTTCTTGCGCGCTGTACAGACAAAGCATACCGTTCATAGAGTACATGGGGAGAAGGATTTGATTTATTATTGTCATATGTATTAGTTAGTATACAGTGAAAAGTATTGTTTCTTGCGCGCTATACAGCCAAAGCATACCATTCATAGAGGAGGAAAGGAGAGAGTGCAGAATGTAATGTTACAGTCAAAGCTAGGGTGTAGAGAAAGATCAACTTAATGCGAGGTAGGTCCATTCAAAAGTCTGACGGCAGCAGGGAAGAAGCTGTTCTTGAGTCAGTTGGTATGTGACCTCAGACCTTTGTATTTTTTTCCCAACGGAAGAAGGTGGAAGAGAGAATGTCCGGGTGCGTGGGGTCCTTAATTATGCTGGTTGCTTTGCCGAGGCAACGGGAAGTGTAGACAGAGTCAATGGATGGGAGGCTGGGTTTGGGTGATGGACTGGGCTACATTCACAACCTTTTGTAGTTTCTTGTGGTCTTGGGCAGAGCAGGAGCCATGCTGATACAACCAGAAAGGATGCTTCCTATGGTGCATCTGTAAAAGTTGGCGAGAGTCGTAGCTGCCTTGCCAAATTTCCTTAGTCTTATTTCAATTGACCAGTTGGGTCGTCCACTCTGGACACATTCCTGGAGGTTTCATCATGTGGTCCCCTCCACCTCACTCCCAAATGCCTCGCCCACGACCCTTGTCTCCCCGCACTGCTCTCACTCTCCGTGATCATCCTCACAGATTTGGCCCATTGAGTCTGCACCAACAACAATCCCACCCAGGTCCTATCCCCGTCACCTCACGTATTTGCCCTGCTGATCCTCCTGACACTAAGGGACAATTGAGCATTGTCAATCAACCTAACTTGCACACTTTTGGAGTTTGGGAGGAAACTGGAGCACCCGGAGGAAATCCACGCAGACACGGGGAGAACGTGCAAACTCCACACAGACAGTGACCAGAATTGAACCCGGGTCCCTGGTGCTGTGAGGCAGTAGTGCTAACCACTGTGCCACCGTGCCACCCATTGTTACTTTAAATTAGAATGTGGGAGTAAGCCTTAAGGGACACAGGATCCAACTAGGGAGGGATTCAGATGTAGGGAAATCCTTCCTCATATGTGAAGAATGATCAAGTTGTGGAATAGATTTCCTGGTGATGGAGTAGAGGCAAAAACCATGGAATCATTTAACAGGGAGGGAGTGAGCCATGGATTCTGTCTCTAGATGGGGGTAATAGGATAGGCATCCTCATCCTCAATCCTCTTGTGGAGCAAGCTGGGTTCACAAACGGGTTCCATATAATTTCTTACGTGGCTGGAAACAAAGCGAATATTGTTTTGTGTGCGATTCTCTCCTACTCTTCATTTCTTAACTCTTTGCCCCGTTGCAATGAACAGATTCTTCGAGAAAACTACGGAGTGGCGGAGCTCCAGGAGCTGGTCCCTGGAGGTAAGAGCCTACCTGTGAGGAAGGACAACAGGTGAGTGTCTGAGTTGCCACCTTTCCCTTCAGTGAAGAGGTCTTGTGTGAGGTTATTGCCTGAACGAAGCATTAAGAGGCACAGTGGTTAGCGTTGCTGCCTCACAGCGCCAGGGACCCGGGTTCGATTCCCAGCTTGGGTCACTGTCTGTGCGGAGTCTGCACGTTCTGCCCATGTCTGTGTGGGTTTCCTCCGGGTGCTCCGGTTTCCTCCCACAGTCTGAAAGACGTGCTGGTTAGGTGCATTGGCCGTGCTAAATTCTCCCTCGGTGTACCCGAACAGGCGCAGAAGCGCGGCGACTCGGGGATTTTCACAGTAACTTCACTGCAGTGTTAATGTAAGCATACTTGTGACACTAATAAATAAACTTAAACTTGTGGAGTGCACCCATTTCTGCTGGTGGGATAACAAGTATTCTGAAATTGAAATTTATAGCATTTGGTCGAAAAAAGTCCAACTTTATCTTGCCCAGTCTTACTAAGACTAAAATGGCTACTAAAAGAAGAGACTGTGGGAATGATCTATTCAAGTTACTTTGGGTAGATACAGAGAAGATGCTTCCATTTGTTGGGTAATTGCAAATCAGGGGTCATAAATATAAGATAGCCATCAGAAATCCAGTAAGGAATTCAAGAGAAACCTTATTACTCCCGAGAATGGTTAGGCCATGGAACGTGCTACTACACGCTGTGGTTGAGGTGAATAGTATAGTATCATTTAGCGGGAGGCCAGTTAAGTATATATTAGGAAGCAATGAATTCTGTGCTGTGAAATTTTGATGTATTTCTGCCTTATCTGCACTCCCAAACCCAAGTAATGAGAGTAGCACATTTATAGACCAAAGACCTCGGTGGGGACTCAAGCTGACTAAGTACAGAACCTGATTTTGCGTGTCCTTGTTGCTTGGCTGTGACGTATTCTTGAACTGTCTCTCCCAATGGGGTACGGTTTTTGGAAGAAGAGACTAGCTGGAGGATTTGAGTATGCTGAGATATCCTAATGTGCTTTCTCTTTTATAGAATCCGAACAGTGCAGAAGGAGGCCATTTGGCCCGTTGAGTCTGCACCGACAACAATCCCACCCAGGCCCTATCCCTTTAACTCCATGTATTTACCCTACTAGTCCTCTGACATTAAGGGGCAATTTAGCATGGTCAATCCACCCACTCTGCACGTCATAGAATCTACGGCACGGAGATAGGCCCTCCGGCCCAAACTGCTCCATGCCGACCAAAAAACCCACCTAATCTAACCCCATTTGCCTGTATTTGGTCCGTATCTCTCTAAAACTGTCCTATCCATGTACCTGTCCAAATGCCTTTTAAATGTTGTCATCTTTGGAGTGTGGGAGGAAACCGGAGCACCCGGAGGAAGCCCAGGCAGACACGGGGAGAACATGCAAACTCCACACAGACAGCGACAGGAGGCCAGAATCGAACCCGGGTCCCTGTTGCTATGAGGCAGCAGTGCTAACCACTGCTACCGTGCAATTGCTGCTTTGCCTTAATTTAAAAGGAAAGATCTGGGTAAACCGAATTGTTTGTCTGTGTAAGAAACAACTTCATTCGTATCACATTCTGTTGCATGTGTCAACAGTAAGCTCACTTATGCTTGCGGCTTGCTGTTGGACTTCCCAAACAGCGCTGAAATGAAAATGATACGATCAAAGGATTTAAACGTTGACTCGGCTGCGGTTAAATACATTCTGCAACTGAAAGATGAAACAATGACTTGTCGCGCTCTGCTTGTAATCCCCACTGTCATTTTCCAGGAAGGAGTTTGTGCAAGCTTACGTGGACTACATCTTCAATAACTCCGTTCAGGAACTCTTCTCGGCTTTCTCCAGTGGCTTCCTGAAGGTTTGTGGAGGGAAGGTTCTTCAGCTCTTCCAGCCCAGTGAGCTGATGGCCATGGTGGTGGGAAACACCAGTTACAACTGGAAGGAATTAGAGATGGTAAGCGACTTTCTGTAACCCTGGCTTGTTTATGAATCATAGAATCCCTACAGTGCAGAAGGAGGCCATTCGGCCCATCGAGCCCACACCAACAACAATCCCACCCAGACCCGATCCCCATAACCCCATGTACTTACCCTGCTAATCCCCCTGATACTAATGGGCAACTTTGCCATGGCCAATCCAACTAACCTGCACATCTTTGGACTGTGGAGGAAACCAGAGCACCCTGAGGAAACCCACGCAGACACGGGGAGACTGATCATAGATCATAGAATCCCTACAGAAGAAGACCATTTAGACCATCGAGTCTGCACTGACCATGATCCCACTCGGCCCAATTCCCCTAACCCCACACAATTACCCTGCTAATCTCCTTGACACTAGGGCCAATTTTATCATGGCCAATCAACCTAACCCACACATCTTTGGATTGTGGGAGGGAACTGGAACGCCCAGAGGAAACCCACGCAGACATGGGGAGAATGTGCAGACAGCGCACAGACAGCTTCCCGAGGCCGGAATTGAACCCGGGTCCCTGGCATTGTAAGGCAGCAGTGCTAACCACTGTGCTGCTCACTGCACAATCTCTTCTACACAATCTCCTGCTTCTTAGCCAGTAGTATTATCAAGATAATAGCAATCATTATCCTAGTCTGCCGGCATTGATACAAATTGTCCCCAAGTGCGGCAATAATGATTGATTACCAAACATCCTGCAGCCCGAAGCAATCCTGGAACCCAACAATAATATCCTTTATGTAGAGGGTTGTTTTTCAAACTGGAGGCCTGTGACCAGCGGTGTGCCTCAGGGATCAGTGCTGGGTCCACTTTTATTTGTCATTTATGTTAATGATTTGGATGAGAATATAGGAGGCATAGCTAGTAAGTTTGCAGATGACACCAAGATTGGTAGCATAGTGGACAGTGAAGAAGGTTATCTTGGATTGCAACAGGATCTTAATCAATTGGGCCAGTGGGCTGACAAATGGCAGATGGAGCTTAATTTAGATAAATGCGAGGTGATGCATTTTGGTAGATTGAACCAGGGCAGGACTTACTCAGTTAATGGTAGGGCACTGCGGAGAGTTACAGAGCAAAGGGATCTAGCGATACAGGTTCATAGCTCCTTGAAAGTGGAGTCACAGGTGGACCTAGTGGTGAAGAAGGCATTCAGCATGCTTGGTTTCATTGGTCAGAACATTACAACAAGACATCCCAACTCCTGTATTGGTAACGCCACACTTGGAATACTGTGTACAGTTCTGGTCACCTAATTACAGAAGGATATTATTAAACTAGAAAGAGTGCAGAAAAGATTTACTAGGATGCTACCGGGACTTGATGGATTGAATTCTAAGGAGAGGCTGGATAGACTGGGACTTTTTTCTCTGGAGCATAGAAGGCTTAGGGGTGATCTTATAGAGGTCTATAAAATAATGAGGGCCTTAGATCAACTTGATAGTCAATATCTTTTCCCAAAGATAGGGGAGTCTAAAACTAGAGGGCATGGTTTAAGGTGAGAGAGGAGAGATACAGAAGTGTCTGGAGGGGCAATTTTTTTACACACAGGGTGGTGAGTGTCTGGAAAAAGCTGCCAGAGATAGTAGTAGAGGCAGGTACAATTTTGTCTTTTGAAAAGCATTTAGGCAGTTACATGGGTAAGATGGGTATAGAGGGAAATGGGCCAAATGCGGGCAATTGGGACTATTTTAGGGGTTTAAAAAAAAGGGCGGCGTGGACAAGTTGTGCCAAAGGGCCTGTTTCCATGTTGTAAACCTCTATGACTCTATCCTATCTGTGATAATTCCTATAATGTGGAATTTCCCAGGGTTTTTCGACACCAAGTGTACAGAAATGGCTAGTTTATTTTCCTAAAGAACAGTTTTGGTACCTGGGCCACAGATTGGGTTTGGAAGTCTTTTTTTTAACATTTGCCCGTCCCACTGCTCCCTCAATCAGTATTGGGACGATAGATTATCTGATCATTAGCACTGTTTTTTTGGATCTTGCTGTGCATAAATTTGTTGCTGCGCTTCGAATATTTTATTTGTTAGTGTCACAAGTAGGCTTACATTAACACTGCAATGAAGTTACTGTGAAAATCCCCTAGTCGCCACACTCTGGCACCTGTTCTGGCACACTGAGGGAGAATTTAGCATGGCCAATGCACCTAACCAGCATGTCTCTCGGACTGTGGGAGGAAAGCGGAGAACCCGGAGGAAACCCATGCTGACACGGGGAGAACGTGCACATAGACAGTGACCCAAGCCGGGAATCGAACCCGGGTTCCTGATGCTGTGAGGCAACAGTGCTAACCATTGTGCCGCTCACATACTGACTGCACTTAAGGTCAAGTGTACTTCATTGGCTGTGAGGTGCTTCGGGCTGCCCTGAGGTTGTGAAAGGTGCTACATAAATGCAGGTCTCCAGCCCCCCCCCACAACGTTCCCATTAACCTGGCTTCATTCACCAGCAACAGCCTGAACAATCTTGGCGGATGTGCCTCAGTGGGTTAAAATGTTAACCGGGGCGATAGTCTACTTCAACACACCCCCTGGTGGTGGTGATGAAAATTGCCCCCTTTGGTCAAGCGAACTGGGTGATGAATAAAGAAATCTCCCCTCCAGCTTGGTGCTGGTGAAGAGTAAGATACTCACTGACTGTTATTGGAAAGAGCTGCCTTTACATTCCAGTAAAAGGCCGCATTGTTTTGATCTGTAAATCAGAATGTTTAGATACAGTTCTCTTAAGATGCCATCCATTGAAATCTCATGCCATTTAAACCTAGTCCAGCTGAATCAATTCAAGGAAAGTTTGCATTAATATTGCACCTTTAAACTTAAACTTCAATGTGGTAAAATGTTCCAGTGTCCTATAACGACAGTGGTAATCTCCTACGTCAATCAACAAGACATTCAGACAGGTGAAGTAATTTTTAAGGAGAGAGAAAGCTAGAGGATTCTACAGAGGGAATTTGAGAGCTTGGGGCCGTGGATGGCTGGATGCTGCCAATTGCTGGGGCAAAGATGGATAAACGATCAAAGGCTAAGGGCAGAAAGATCTCAGAAGATTGTAACACAGGGGTGGGGAGGTGATTAGAATCATTGAATCCCTACAGTGCAGAAAGAGGCCATTTGGCCCATTGAGCCTGCACTGACAAACTATCCCATCCAGGCCCTTATCCCCGTTACCTCAAATATTTACCCGTTAATCCCTCTAACCTACGCATCCCAGGACACTAAGGGGCAATTTAGCACGGCCAATGCATCTAACCTGCACATCTTTGGACTGTGGGAGGAAACCGGAGCAACCGGAGGAAATCCACGCAGACACGGGGAGAATGTGCAAACTCCACACAGACAGTCACCCAAGCCGGGAATCGAACCCACGTCTCTGGAACTGTGAGGCAGCAGTGCTACCCACCGTGCCGCCGTGGTTACAGAGATATTCTGGGGGGGGGGGGGGGGGGGGGAACCATAGAGGGATTAGAATATGAATGAGAATTTCAAAATGACAGTGTTCAGGAACCAGAACCCATGTAGGTCAGATATAAGAGCTGCGATGTCTGCGTTCGGGAAACTAAGTGATTCCATGTATTAGGATGTGAGGAGGAGCTGTTGTATCTTTTTTACGCTATCTGATCTGTGCCAGCATTCAGACGTGATTTCTGTCCAGCGTAGGTGTTCTTCATTAGTTGGGCTAACGCTACCCACGGTGTGTTCTGCTTAAACACCATTCAGCAGTCTTGACGAAGTTACCAAGTAGTTTTTAATGTGAACATGTACATAGTTCAACATCGTTAATAGAGGGTGCAGGTATGACGAGGATTTCATGGCAAGTTCTTGCATGTTTCTAACTAACTCTGCACTGCTGACTGAAGCTCTAGATCAGCTCCTGCATCGCTGCTGTCCCAGATTAACCCTTCATTTACAAGATTCTTCTATCTCTACATTATAAAACAGACCACTGGATTTTATCAGTGAAAAGTTCACACCAGGAATTTACCATGGGTGGCACACTGGTTAGCACTGCTGCCTCACAGCGCCAGGGACCCGGGTTCGATTCCCGGCTTGGGTCGCTGTCTGTGTGGAGTCTGCAGGTTCTCCCCGTGTCTGCGCGGGTTTCCTCCAGGTGCTCTGGTTTCCTCCCACACTCCAAAGATGTGCAAGTTAGGTGGATTGGCCATGCTAAATTGACCCTTAGTGTCCAAGAATGTATCGGTTAGGTCGATTAGCCATGGTAAAATGTGTGGGGTTATGAAAATAGGGCAGAGGAGAGGACCTGGGTGGGATAGTCTGTCGGTGCAGACTTGAGGGGCCGAATGGCCTCCTTCTGCACTGTAGGGAGCCTATGACTCCCATAGGTCTTGGTAGTGGTCGCGATGGTCATTCAGCCACTGGGAGTGCAAAGGGTTGTCTGAGGTGATATCCTGTGATCCATTTATAAAACCTGGAACTGCCCATGCAGTGATTAATCTGAATCAGGTCACCCTGGAATGTCTCAAGAAACCTCATCATTACCCATTTTATTATACATTGACCTTTCTTCGAAGGTCAGCTTTAAAGGTACAAATGTAGCCTTCAGGTCTGAACATTTGAGTTCGACAACTCCAGAGTATAAACTCTCTCCTCCACCTTCACCCCATTTCCATTTATTTTATTTCATTTCTTCTTTTCATCTCATCCACCCATTTTTATCACTTTTCATTCTTCTATGTTCCATTTCTGAAATCTCGTTTTCCATTTACCTCCAGTCTCCAAATCTGCAGATTTCCACTCCATCTGACGCAGGAGCAGCGCTCCGAAAGCTTGTGGCGTTTGCTACCAAATAAACCTGTTGGACTTTAACCTGGTGTTGTTAGACTCCTTACTGCATGAAAATACCACGCAGGAAGAACCTCGATTCCAGTTTGGAGTAACATGCTTGACTTTATAACCCTTTTAAGAGTACTGTTGCTTTTCTATTTAAAATAAAACATTCTTTTATTAAAAAAAAATGGCCAGCACAGTGGTTAGCACTGCTGCCTCACAGCACCAGGGACCCGGGTTCAATTCCGGCCTCGGGTCACTGTCTGTGTGGAGTCTGCACGTTCTCCCCTTGTCTGTGTGGGTTTCCTCCGGGTGCTCCGGTTTCCTCCCACACTCCAAAGATATGCGAGTTAGATTGAATGACCATGCTAAATTGCCCCTTAGTGTCAGGGGGTTAGCAGGGTAAATGTGTGGGGTTATGGGAATAGGCCCTGGGTGGGATTGTGGTTGGTGCAGACTCGATGGGCCGAATGGCCTCCTTCTGCACGACAGGGACTTTATGATTCTGTAACCTGGTGTCATGTGACCTCTCATCTTGTGTATGTGTGAGCACACACCTGCTTATGTATGCTTTTGTTCATCTGTGTGTTGATTGTTGAACTGTGCAGTTTTTCACACAAGCTTTTGTTTTATTGAATTGTGTTTTACCAGAGTGCGATATACAAAGGGGATTACCATCCTGCACATCCTACCATCAAAATCTTTTGGGAAGTATTCCATGAGTTTCCTTTGGAAAAAAAGAAGTTGTTTCTGTGTAAGTGTGGTTAATTTTGTGAAAATTAGATCTTGTTGACTGTTAAAAGTCTTGTAAACAGATGCCCATTTTGATTGGCGGGGATTCAGGACACTGGTCCTTTCTTTCTTCCCAACCTGAAATGCGTTGGGCCCGATTTTACCATTGCGTCGCGCCCGCTTTCGGGCATGAAAACTTGGTAAAGTCGGGCGTGAGGCCATTAACTCGATCCGCCCCCGCACTTTACCGAGGCCCGAAAATGGCCGCGATCCAAATCGCACCCGAAACGGGCGCAACAGCGATTTAAATGCATTTGCATGCACTTAAATTGAATTAATGAACTGTCCGCCCAACTTTATCAGCATTTCCCCCTTTACCATCGCGTTCGCCTGTCCAGATTCGGCGCGAAACAGACCTGCTCGGCAAAGATCTGTTTCGGGCACTCCATAAGAACATAAGAAATAGGAGCAGGAGTAGGCCATCCAGCCCCTCGAGCCTGCCCCGCCATTCAATAAGATCATGGCTAATCCGAAGTGGATCAGTTCCACTTACTCGCCTGATCCCCATAACCCCTAATTCCCTCACCGATCAGGAATCCATCTATCCGTGATTTAAACATATTCAACGAGGTAGCCTCCACCACTTCAGTGGGCAGAGAATTCCAGAGATTCACCACCCTCTGAGAGAAGAAGTTCCTCCTCAACTCTGTCCTAAACTGACCCCCCTTTATTTTGAGGCTGTGCCCTCTAGTTCTAGTTTCCTTTCTAAGTGGAAAGAATCTCTCCACCTCTACCCTATCCAGCCCCTTCATTATCTTATAGGTCTCTATAAGATCCCCCCTCAGCCTTCTAAATTCCAACGAGTACAAACCCAATCTGCTCAGTCTCTCCTCATAATCAACACCCCTCATCTCTGGTATCAACCTGGTGAACCTTCTCTGCACTCCCTCCAAGGCCAATATATCCTTCCGCAAATAAGGGGACCAATACTGCACACAGTATTCCAGCTGCGGCCTCACCAATGCCCTGTACAGATGCAGCAAGACATCTCTGCTTTTATATTCTATCCCCCTTGCAATATAGGCCAACATCCCATTTGCCATCTTGAGCACCTGTTGCACCTGCAGACTGGGTTTTTGCGTTCCATGCACAAGGACCCCCAGGTCCCTCTGCACAGCAGCATGTTGTAATTTCTTTCCATTCAGATAATAATCCAATTTGCTATTACTTCTTCCAAAGTGAATAACCTCACATTTGTTAACGTTATACTCCATCTGCCAGATCCTCGCCCACTCGCTCAGCCTGTCCAAATCTCTCTGCAGACCTTCTACGCCCTCCACACGATTCACTTTTCCACTTATCTTTGTGTCGTCTGCAAACGACACCAGCTGCTGAAGAGATAAGTTCAGAGCATCCAATGGCTCTCTGACTCAGATCGGTGGTGGAGGGGGGAGGGAAGCGGGCCAGATCATTCTCTGGTGAGGGGGGGGGTGGGAGGGGAGGAGAAGGGAGGCTCAGTCATTCTCTGGGGGGGGGGGGGGCGGTGGGAGGGGGGGGAGAGAGGGAGGCCAGATCGTTCTCTGGTGGAGAGGTGGGGGAGGCCAGATCACACTCTAGTTGGTGGGGGTGGGGGGAGAGAGGCCAGATTGCGCTCTGGTGGGGTGGGGGGCGGGGGTGGGTGGGCGGTGGTGCATGGGGGAGAGAGGCTCGATCATTCTCGGAGTGGGGGGGGGGCGATCATTCTCGGGGACGGGGGGATGTCCCATCATTCTCGGAGGGGGGGGAAGCCCGATCATTCTTGGCGGGGGGGGAAGCCCGATCATTCTTGGGGGGGGGGGGGGGGGAAGCGATTAAGATGTATCTCTGGGGGGGGGGGGGGGGGGAGGAGGACGGAAGCCAGATGGATCTCTGGTGGGAGTGGGGCGGGGGTCTGCTGCCACTCTGCGGGCGATCAGTGGGGGGGGGGGGGTGTGGAAGGGGGGCAGAAGGTCACGATCGGTCTTGGTAGCAGGGGGATGGGTGGATAAGGGGCACAGTTATGTTCAAACCAAAGCTCTTGGCATTCCAGAACCACTTGGGGTTATGGGGAATAGGACGATGGGGAGTGGGGGGGGGGGGGTTGCTGTTTGGGTAAGAAGCTCTGTCAGAGAGTCAGTGCAGACTCGATGGGGCGTATGGCCTCCGTCTGCACTGTAGGGATGCTACGGACTTGGTGTCACTCTGCACGTTGCCTCTTGGCCTTCTGGCTAGGCTTTTTGATTTAATTCCTTTCCATTCCATGCGTGCCTGCCCTGCAGGCGCTCGGACATTGTCTGAGTGTTTGATGTTTCATCCTGAGCCAGTTTTCCTTGGCAGTTTCTGTCAGTGATGGTTTGCTTTTGCCTTCCATTCTTGGTGGGGGAGGGGGAGGGAGAGTGGGCACAGGGGCAGGTGCTAACTGTACCTCAGCGGAATGGGAATCGAAGCCAAGCTGTTGGCGTTATTCTGAACAACATACACACACACACACACACACAGAAAATCACACAGACACACGCACACAGACACACACACATACACTGAGACACAGACACACACGTGCACGCGCGCACACATACACCACTCATACATACGCAGACACATACACACGCAGACACATACACACGCAGACACATACACACGCAGACACATACACACGCAGACACATACACACGCAGACACACTGAGACACTCACACACACCCTCACACACACACACACACACACACGCGAGTCATCTAACCAACTGTGCTAACTGGCTCCTTAAATTCTGCAAAGAGCAGCAAATATCTGCATAAATAATCGGGGCCTTTTGCCCATCTCTGGTTCGGGAACTTTAATAGAAATGAGTTTCTCACCTCCTTTATGTCCTTGTTCCGCCTGCAGTGTTTTTGACCGGTAGTGACCGCATTCCTATTTACGGCATGGCGAGTATTCGGATGACCATTCAGCCCACTGCCGGAGGCGAGCGTTACCTGCCGGTGGCTCACACCTGTTACAACCTGCTGGACCTCCCCAAGTACACGAGTAAAGCGACATTGATTACTAAACTCACTCAGGCTATTGACCACCACGAAGGCTTCAGCTTGGTGTGAAATGAACTCTTCCTCATTCCATTGCAAGGGGATGTCTCGATTTCAATAAGCACTTTATTATTATTGTTAGAGATTATTTTACAAAAACACAATCTCGTTCCTCCTGGTTTTAAAAGATTATTTTATGAGACAGTCTGACAGGTTATCTATCCCCCTTGACTGTAATTCCAAACTGTTGGGTACATTTTAAACTTGCTATTATTGTTTCATGCAGCTGTATTTTACTTTTAAAGTATGAAGTTTAATTGGAATGTAACGTGCTTTTATTGGCATTGCTGACAAGGAGGATTGATTGGAGGAGGCTCTTGTGAACGCTTCTAAGTTTCAATGATACTCCCTGTTGGAATATCTGAAACGTACCTGACCAAAGAACAGCTGAGAAATGAGATGGTTATCTGTGCGTTTTTACTTTCTGGAACTGAAGGGGCAGGAGATGGGCAAGCGGGAGAGGGTGCCGACTCCCATTTCTAGTGTTGGCCAGGGTTCACGCCCAAAACAGGTCCTTTTTATATGGAAATGAGGAGTTTAATGTCCATTTGGGGCCCCTCGCCCTCCACGCAGCCTGTGCTCCCCCCTCCCCGCCCCCCCAACAAGATTCAATAGTTTCAAAGCATTGAGAAAATCCAAGCTTACAGGCAGCCTTTAGCAGAAGCAGTGGAGGCTGCCACCAGTAAGTTGTCTAGGTGGACACTTGGCTGAATGGGATGCTGGGAGGAGGAGGAGAGATCCTGCTAATGGCACAGTCGAACCGCGGCCTGTCTGTCGCTCACATCCTGGTTCTCACTGCGGCCTCGACTTCCTATCCAATAACTAGCATCATTAATGTTTGGGAATTCTCTACCTCCAGACAGTAATGGAGGTTGGGTCATTGAGTGTATCCAAGACTGAGTTACACTGGTTTTTGATTGACTAGGGAGTTGAGGGTGATGGGTGCATGGAGGGGGTGGAAGTCGAGGGTAATGAGTGCGTGGGGGGGGGGGGGTGGGAGCTGAGAGTAATGGGTGCATGGGGGGGGTGGGAGTCGAGAGTAATGGGTGCATGGGGGGTTTGGGGTTGAGCGTACTGGATGCGTAGAGGGTGGGGGTCGAGGATAATGGGTGCATGGGGGTGGGAATCGAGGGTAATGGGTGCGTAGGGGGTGGGGGTTGAGGGTAATGGGTGTGTAGGGGGTGGGGGTTGAGGGTAATGGGTGCCTGGGGGGGTGGGGGTCAAGGGTAATGGGTGCATAGGGGGGTGGGAGTCAAGGGTAATGGGGGGGTGTGGGGGGGTTGCAGACAAGAAATTGGACTTGAGGCCGCAACCAGATCAGTCATGATCTTATTGAATGGCGGAGCCAGGCTCGAAGAGCCGAATGGCCTACTTTTGCTCCTAGTTCTTATCCCGTGTACAACCTCTTCCCGGGCACTAGCCAAGATGCCCGAAACGCAAAGCCTCTTTGCTCAAATCCGCAGTCATCTCAGACCAGCCCAGGCATCGGGGACCATTTCTCGCGGGTTCAGAACAATCTCATTTGTAAATGTGAAGATCGCGGCATCGGGCAGTAACCAGCTGGCGCCGGCCATTCCGCACCAAACTCTACCGTCAACTGGAAAAGACAACTGGCCGGGACCCGAAACGGGCGACTGTTGGGTGACCGCCTTCCCCCCCCCCCCCCCCCCCGACAGGGATCCAAGTTCACTCCTTTCCATGTTTAATTGGTGGGTTTCCTCCGGGTGCTCCGGTTTCCTCCCACACTCCAAAGGTGTGCGAGTTAGGTGCATTGCCATGCTCAATTGCCCCAGGATGCGTAGGTTAAGAGGGATTAGCGGGGTAAATATGTGGGTTTATGGGGATAGGGCCTGGGTGGGATTGTGGTCGGTGGTCAGACTTGATAGGCTGAACGGCCTCCTTCTGCGCTGTAGGGTTTCTAATTTGCTGCAGCTGCCCCTCCAAAGGGTTAATGGCCGTTGCTTTGAAAATCCAGCCAGTAGCTGAAGTGCTGTGCAACGCTGAACCGTACAGGAGCCCAAAGAAGCATTTTTAAAAGAGCAAACCGTACGTACTCACAATAAGCTGCCTATTAATCCATGTAAATAGCAGGTGGTTACCACCTGCATAGGAGCGAATGGGGAACTCCTTTGGTCCTTTTGAAGGTGAACATTGCGAGGGCAATTCACCTTCAGGAACAAACGCTGGCCTCGCCAGGGACATTGATGAATCTTAAAAACATGAGGTGGTTTCGCGTCTAGTTACCGTCTTACCGAATGCTTTGTAAAGTTTTGTAACATGCTTGTACAAACCCTCTATTGTAAAACTGAGAAGCCTAGTTTGAGACAACCGGGGCAGAACGGTGATCCTGATTAAAGATCTTACTTCTCTCTCCTTTATTTTTTGCTTTTGATTATTTTCCACAAAAAAGCTCCAGATTAAATCCAACTTGTCTGTGCAATTTGTTTTTGTAAAATGGCGTAGGAGTTTTTAAAAAGATAAATAAACAAATAAAACCAAAAGCCTTGTTGCTTATTTCTCCATAGATCATAGAAACCCTACAGTGCAGAAGGAGGCCATTCGGCCCATCGAGTCTGCACCGACCACAATCCCACCCAGGCCCTATCCCCATAACCCATGCATTTACCCTAGCTCGTTCCCCTGACACTAAGGGGCAATTTAGCATGGCCAATCCACCTAACACGCACATCTTTTGGAGTGTGGGAGGAAACCGGAGCACCGGTTTCTCCGACTACTGGAGATGTAGTTTAACACGGAGTCAAAGGTTGAGTGTGAGTTGGACCGTGGAATAATCATCCCAGAGTAAGCTGGTTCCCAGCTTAAAGTCGCTCATAATAACTAGGGAAATAGTAGAATTTCCTTTAATGTAGACATCGAGAGATTGTCTTTGAATTCTTAACCGATGCAGAGGATGGGAAACACTTTACATGATCCATAAGCCTGGTGAGAGTTATTTCGTTTCCTTTGGGTGGCCCAGTGGTTAGCACTGCTGCCTCACAGCGCCAGGGGCCCGGGTTCAATTCCGGACTCGGTTGACTGTGTGGAGTTTGCACGTTCTCCCCATGTCTGCGTGGGTTTCTTCCGGGTTGCCTCCCACAATGTGTGCGGGTTAGGTTGATTGGCCATGCTAAATTGTCCCTTAGTGTCTCAAGATGTGTTGGTTAGATGGATTAGCCGTGGTAAATGGGTGGGGTTACAGGAATAGGGTGGAGGAGAAGGCCTGGCCTGTACTCTGGGCAGGATTTTCTGACCATGCTTGCCCCGAAACCGGAAAATCCCACCCGAGGTCAACGGACCTTTGCATGGTCCGTCCATTGCCTGCTAGGATTCCCGTGTCGGGCAAAACAGAAAAAATTCACCCCTCTGTCAGTGAGTTGATACAGACTCGATGGGCCGAATGACCTGCACAAGAGGGATTCTATGGTTTAACGGTACGTTTCTTGGTAAATCAGACACAAATGAAATGATGCGAGTACGTAGAGCAAAAAATATATTTTCTGTTATACAAAATACAATCACCTTCATGTACAAAAATGTACATATCCATATTTCTCCTTTCCTTAGTGTCTACATTCAAAAGATAAATGTTAACACCCGCACAGTCTGCTGCTTTGTTTTTGACATTTTGTTTTCTTCCTGTAAACATTGATCCAATACCGAGGGCCCAGAGTTACACATTGTGTGAAGTCGTGTCTGGACTCCTGTCCTACTGTGAGGCGTAGGGTACGCACCAAGGCACAGGCGCCCACACACACACACACTCGAGTGAGCAAAGGGGGCTTCAGTCATCTGCTGTCCAGCCAGAACGTGGAGGGAGCAGGAGAAGCGAGCGTAGGCTGTCAACATAAAGTGGCTGGAGACACAGTGGGGGTGGGTCACAGAACAAGGAGGCTAACAGTTGCGCAGTTTCCCGTCCAACGCCGGCTAGCACCCCACTAATACATCGACTCTACTGAGAACCAGTCGACCCAGGGCTGAATTTGATAAGATTTGTAATAACAACAGGATTATTCTGAAAAGATTGTCAGGATTTGTTCTGATATCAGGTGTGTTGATCGATGTCCTTCCCCCAACACCCCGAGGTTAAACTGATCTGCAGCATTTGGATTTGGGAACTGAAGAGAGCATCAGTTGTATTGAGATGGTGTTTCTTGCAGGATTTAACATTCCCAGCGCCATCAAAGGAATGCAACACAGAGGGGGTAGCGGGGAGGAGAACATGCATGGAGCCAATGCCAGTGCATCCTAATGACGAGGGTGGAGTTAGCGGAGTGGGGAATAACTAGACCAAGGCATGGATGTAATTCTGTCTCCATTTTAAAGCCACTCGTTCAGTCCCAACCATTACGCATGTTTTCATCACAACTGCTATTATGTGTTTAGAATTGAAACCGTTTACATGTAAACATGTCACATTTTCACTCTGACACCCGCGTACCAGTAGGACACTGCGCAGGAAGGCTACAATTACCACAAAATGTTTGCTAGCGAATGTGGAGGCTGGTATTGATATCGGGAACAGTAGACGGGATGTCCAATGAGAGATTTTTAAATGCGTAGATATTGGAAATGGAAGGAGTTGGCATCTTCACAGGGTTTTCACACAATGAGGTGAGGCAGGCCATTCATCCCCTCATTCTATCACAGCATAGATCAGCTTATTAACTCCAGCGTTCTGCCTTTCATTCATATTAATTGAAATGGTCAGTAAAATCGATCACTCTGTTTTGCAAAAACTTCTACCATCTACTATGTTTGGAGAGTAAGTTGCAGATTTCCAGCACTCTTTATGAAGCACTTGCGAAAGTGCTATTTTTCTACGATTTCAGCGAATGTCATACGTGTTAAAACAGGCTAGGGCAAAATCGAACAAAAAAAACCCCCAACCCCCTACGTAATTGTTTACTAAGCGCAAAAAGCTAGGAGGACCCCCCCTGTAGAATAGGGTCTGCAGCGGGTCTGGTCAAGGGAACAGTTCAGATCGAACCCTCGCAACCTTAGACTTTGTGTTTGTAATTTATAGCTTAAATTTCTGGTGGGGTTCACATCTCGGCCTGTGTGGAGTTTGCACATTCTCCCCATGTCTGCGTGGATTTCCTCGGGATGCTCCGGTTTCCTCCCACAGTCCAAAGATGTGTGGGTTAAGTTGATTGGCCATGCTAAATTGACCCTAGTGTCAGAGGGATTAGCAGGGTAAGTGTGTAGGGTTACAGGGATAGGGCGTGGGTGGGATTGTGGTCGGTACAGACTCGATGGGGCGAATGGCCTCCTTCTGTACTGTAGGGTTTCTTTGATTCTATTCAGTCAGTCCTTATGCCCTTCATAAAGGTCTCTTACTTGGGTTCAGCTGGAGACGTGTGACGGTGTATCTGCCATGCATGGAGTCAGGCAGCAGTGACCCATCCCATCTCAAAACCACAATGGGCAGCTCTGGCACATGGGCAGGAAGGAGCACTAAGCCCTGGTCTTCCTTTTGATGAGTTGGCAGCATGAGGATCAGCTGAACCTCTCCTGAGCAATGTCCACTGCACTTCACTCACAAGGCCACTTTGAATGCAGTATTTGCAATGCTTTGTGCAAAATTACAATGGCATTGTCTAGTTAACTGTGGCAAATCTTTCGCTTAGCTTTGACGGGGTGTTTGTGGAGTAAGTAGAAGAGAATCTTGCAAATCAAGTCTCACAGTGTGATAACTCCAGCGATCAGGTGCATATTAATTCAACGCCACTTATTTTCAATGCTGCAACATGGGAGAGATTTCCCTCAGCATTTAACCTGTAGGATTTCTGGCTTCTCTGATCGATGGGGTGGTTTGTAATGAAAGGATGTTGCAAACTGTCAGTCCCGACTTGTCAGTGTCTCTGATAAGGGTTACATTTTTTTTTTAAATCTTGGAGTGGGTTTGGATTTTCTAGAATGCAGTGAGTTAGAAATAATGGAAATGGATTATCGACTCTGATGGTCTAGGAAAGAATTCTAAATTGTTTACGTACCCAGGAGGTTTTGAAAAACGCCCAAGATTTCCCAGGTGGGTAACGTAAGTTCAGACCCTTGGGAGATCTGTACTCTTAGTACGCCACCTAGTATCTAGGCCCGAGGATTATACTTTATAGAAACATATTCTGAAATTTCTCTCTCCTCACTATTTCAGCAGAAGTATTAACCCATCCATCGTAAGTAAGACTGCCAAATCTCTGTGGGGAGAGGAATTTCAGCTGGATGCATTAAAGGTTCTGTAGGCTTGGAAGAGGTCTGTATGATAAGTTGGTCTGGAATACGAGACTGGGCCAGAGGGAGGATTCAGAGGACTGAATCACGGCTTTCTCATTCCTCCTTTTGCCACCCTTCACTGATAATACACCTTTCAAAGCCAGATGTTTGTCTGACTGAATCCAGGCCTTGTATACTTTTGATACGCAGTCTCGGCTAACAACGCACAAAGCTAAGCTTGCTCTAGCAGGCAGTGGCACAGAGAACTCTCTAGCATGCTGCTCCCTGGGCTTTATAAACTGGAAACACACGCCCAAGTGTGACCACTTGGTGACCAGTCTCAGGATGTTAGAGCCAAATGGGGTTAGAGGGTGAGGATAATTGGACCAGGATGTGCCAATATAACTCACTCCCCATTTCCCGGGAATCACATTTGTCCTCAATGCTACATTTCCATTCAAACTGCTCTGCAAACATTTATAATGGAAATTATCTTTGTAAACATGTCGCATGTGCACGTGTTTGTCACCAACACTTAATCCTTACATCATTCAACTAATGCAGGAAAATCTCCCAAGGGAGTTCACACATGCATGGCACCTGGTCGTTTAAACATTAACCTGTCAGGTGCTGGAGTCTCATGTAATGTAAAATTTGTATGAATAGCATTTAGCACTAAGGACACAGGATTGTATTTTGTGAGTTTAGGGATCGAGGCCAATTCGGGGGAATCTGAGCAAGGCGCTCCCACTCACTCCTGCTCTGGAGCACCTGCCGTGTGAAGGGACCGATATTTCTGAAGATCTACCCAGTTGTGTTTGGCTTAACCTAGTTTTCCAGAGATGGCTTGTTGCGACCTCTGGGAGACAACTTAACTCTCCAGCAGGCCAAGGAGTTACTTAACAACCGTTACGGAGCTGGACCAGAGTTACGCTGAGACTAGCGGGCAGGACAAGAAGTATAGTGTTATAGATATGAAACTCTTGATAAAGGTTGTTTCAAAAAGAATGGGTGGAGATGTGAATCCCTGTACGTTTATCAGAGCCACAGCTACAAGCATTTGAACATATTCTCAGACAGTGTGAGGTTCTTCACTAGTGACTATAGAAAACATTTCTCATCTAACCCAGTGCTTGCAGCGGAGTTGGGGAGGCCTTGGTCACTGGTGGATATGCAGATTTTGGAAAGTGTATGGCAAAAGGTACCAAACATAGGGGAAGGAATTGAGGGCCTATCCCCTTGGTAATAAAGTTTACAAACTAGCCAAACCACTTTTGATGGCAGGACACCAAAAACGTGTCTAAAACATCTGACTTCCACAGGCGTTTGTCAAAACGCTGTTCTGCAGGACATATCTTACTGTCTCATGTCTAAATCTCAAATGGGGGAGAAAGCATGCCTTGGGAGTGTTAACATTAAAACAATTTCACTTTGCCAATAATGTACTGCCGCAGTGTTCACAGAAAAAGAGATGCCCACAGCCAATCTTACCTTAAAGTTACTTTCAACTCCCACACCTAATCATCTTGTCCAGATAAAGAGGTTTTAAAGCCAATGCGTCACGTAAATTATTCAAGCCGTATTGATATGCTATAGTTAAAAGATGCCAGTTACATGTTTCGCACTCCACTCAATCCTCATCAAATTGGCATAAAAAAAGCAAGGTTCGTGAAGCAGGCTGGAATTTTATATATGTATATATATATAAAAAGCATAGACTGGACTATGCAACTCCCATTCCCCCAGACCACCTTTCCACTCTGCATTTCTAAAAACCTAAAAGATCAGCATCTACTGGAGGTGCACACAAAATCATTGTTCGATGTGCTAAGTCACCGAATTGATTCTCTTTTTGGAGAGCATTAGGAAAACATCCTACAGAATAGAAAGATCAAATTTAATCGAGATTTGAAAAAAAAAATTGCTGCCAGTAATTTTGCTTAATTAACAATTGTCGAGGGGCCCTTTAGTTCCCGCTGATGAGAGTGTGATCATTCCAAGCTTCGAAGAACATGGAGCCTTCAGAGAACCAGCCTCTGGGTCTCCGGATCATTCTTCCCTCATGTCGTGCGCAGCCCCGTCCTCGGACAGACCACTTAGCTGACCATGCAGCCCCAGAGTGGCTAAAGGTCACAATTCAATCTGGGGTCATTGGAGGAAACTCTCCAACACAGGTTTGCTTGCCACGTGCAGTTAGCTAATCATGGCTTCCTTGGGAGACATCTTGCCCCGAGGATGCAGATTCTGGTTAAGAACGGGGAGGAACCAACCCATCACATTAAAAAAAAAACCCTCAAAAGCACAGGAGGCATTTCTGTGTGGCATTTCTTTTCTTGGTCAATGTCTGCAGCTTTGCCGGCACCGGACATCATTCTCCGAGAGACGACCGCCTCCATGGCAAGGCCGGTAAATTCAAGCTGTGTTTCGTCTTTCGCTGTGGCAGGTGGTGAGAGGCCAGTGCATCCCCCCCACCACTGCTGTGGGACCATCCGCTAAATAAAAGAGGCAATGAAAGTCGTCATCGCTGAATCTCTTGCGCGTTCATATGACCTTCGACGGATCTTGTTTGCTTATGAGCACTTCCAGAAGCCTCAGCTTTGCCTTCACGTGTTTGTATTCACTGTATTCCTCAGCCATGGGGGCACGATCTTCTTTCTGGACATTCCTGGGCAAAATAAAAGAAGCGTTCGAATCACAACAGGAATTGAATTCTGTTTTTTAAAATTCTGATATTTTTCCTCCCAATAACTACCCTACATTTTTTATTTAGGGGAAGCGATGGCCTTGGTTATTCAGGAGAGGCGATGGCCTAATGGTATTATCACTAGACTATTAATCCAGAAACTCAGCGAGTGTTCTGGGGGACTCGGATTCGAATCCTGCCACAGCAGATGCTGGAATTTGAATTCAATAAAATATCTGGAATTAAGAATCTACTGATGACCATGAAACCATTGTCGGAAAAACCCATCTGGTTCACTAATGTCCTTTAGGGAAGGAAACCTGCCGTCCTCACCAGGTCTGGCCTACATGTGACTCCAGAGCCACAGCAATGCAGTTGACTCTCAACTGCCCTCCAAGGGCAACTAGGGATGGGCAATAAATGCTGTCCCACGGATGAATTAAAAAAAAATTCTGATCATTGTGGGTGAAAAATGCTTGCATTAATATAGCACCTTTCCCATCCCTATTCAGCCCAAAGAGCTTCGAGGCCAATTAAGTATTTTTCTGAAGCCTGCATTGTCAATTTGAAAATCATCATCAACTTGAAGGCAATTTGTTGAGGACAAGGTCACATAAACACCAATGATCTGTGCTTTGCGATACTGGTTGAGGAACAAATTGTAACTGGAACACCAGGGATAACTGCCCTCAGCCATGGGGGCACGATCTTCTCTCTGGACATTTCTGGGCAAAATAAAAGAAGCATTCGGAATCACAACAGGAATTGAATTCGCTTTTTAAAAATTTTGGTATTTTTACTCCCAATAACTATCTTACGTTGGTTATTCAGGGGAGGCGATGGCCTAGTGGTATTATTGCTAGAGACCATTAATCCAGAAACTCAGCTAGTGTTCTAGGGGACCCGGGTTCGAATCCCGGCACGGCAGATGCTGGAGTTTGAATTCAGTAAAATATCTGGAATTAAGAATCTACTGATGACCATGAAAATATTGTCGATTGTCGAAACGACAATCTTTGAAGTACAGCCATGGGATCTTTTACACTTGCCTGAAGGCTGGCCGGGGCTCGGTTTAACCCAGTGATGGGCAACCTGGGCTGCTTGAGTGGCCCTCCTTCATCTCAGTGGGCCTCAAGATTGAAATCGGACTTGTTCATTAACCGTGACCCCATGAATAAGATTAAATACATTTAATACACGCATTTAATATTTCTTAACGAGTTACAGAAAATGCTCAATCATTTATATATTAGCAGATCAACTTCAAATGGTAAAAACAAAACAAATAAGTATTTACGCTTTCAACCAAAACCCTGTTTGCTCAGCCTATCTATCAACTCCTATAGCTAGAGAGTTAAGGAAATGCAATAGACTTGAGTCACCTGAAGCTGAAACACTTTAGTTCAATGAATGGGGTTGGGGGGGCGTGGGGGAATTGTGCCTCCCAAATTGACCATAAAGGCTGCCAAGATGCCGGCTTCCTAAAATTCCTACACTTTGGATTGACTGGGGAATCCTGGACGTTTGAGCCAAGATGGAGGAAAACAAGGAATTAATTTAACACTCGACAGGTTGCTACTTAACATCGCACTGAGAAATCTTAATGAGAAAACAACCTTCCATTTTCCTGAAAGAATGTGTCTTCAAAATCCCTCAGGGTTTTGCGAAGTCTCTTCTTGTCAGCCCGTGCTTCTTGTAGTTGTTCCAGAAGTTCTGGCCTAGAAATGTCAGAACAAAAGTGTTTGTGCTGAATTATTACATTGTATTCAAATATTAAAAGCACCAAGAAAATTTTGTTTTGCCTTCCATTAGCAATTAGAGACACCTTTTCTTTAATAAAGCCTTCTAAACTCTTATAAAAATCAAAATAATCAAATATAAATATACTTAGGCACAATCTGCTCCATGATATGAAACCATACGGGCACACTAGATCATTAGTGATCACTAGATTTATCTACAAATTGGTGGAGATAATATAACTTAGAATCATAGATTAGAATTATAGAATCCCTACAGTGCAGAAGGAGGCCATTCGGCCCATCGAGCCTGCACTGACATCAATCCCACCTAGCCCCTATTCCCGTAACCCCTCGTATTTACCCTGCTAATCCCCCTAATCTACACATCTAAATTGAGGGTTAATTTAGCATGGCCAATCCACCGAACCCGCACATCTTTGGACTGTGGGAGGAAACCGGAGCACCCGGAGGAAACCCACGCAGACATGGGGAGAATGCGCAAACTCCACACAGACAGTGACCCGAGGCTGGAATTGAATCCCTGGTGCTTTGAGGCAGCAGTGCTAACCACTGTGCCACCCCTTTGGATGAGGAAAATTGAACTTGGAAAATAAGATTCACCATTAAAGGCTTGGATTTCTATCTATGCATGAAAGACAGATTACTCACAGTTAAAGATTAAAAGCGACTCGTGTTGTAGTTCTTATGGGAGATAGAGAATGCGGCACAAATTCAGGGCTGTAGGTATCAAAGCTGGTTTTAATGTGGGCTGTTGGCAAAGCCATGGTCAGCATTAACCCCGCTTGCCAGTGAGCAGATGGTAAGGACAGGATTAGACAGGGCTTGACAAGACTTGGGACCCTGAACGGAACGTCCTCAACTGCCAACAAGCTGCTCCTCCTGCACTGCCGGAGGTTAAACTGAGGGACTCGGGTTTGAACAGTGGCTGGGTGGAGATCTCGGAGAGCGTTACCACTGGGAGGTCCACCCAGGAAGTAGCCGCAACATTAGGGAAAGTTACAGGTCCACAAATCCAATAATTTTAATGGATGTAAAATGGTGGACGCCATGGATGTAATCTCATGCCCAGATTGTGTATCTCGACCCGGGATTTGCCACAGGTTGGGATTCTTAAAAGTGGTTTCTCAACTGGCCAGTTTTCCACATGGATCACTTAATTTATTCATGGAATCTTCTGATACCTCCAGTCACCCCGGGACATGGTTATCAATGTGGGGAGAGGCGACAGAGGGAGAGAGACCAGAGACAGCGAGATGTCTTCAGGTTCCTTGGAAAGGCTACAGCGCCATCACAGCACATTCAACTCATCTGATCTGTGCTAGTGTTTGCCAGCAGCCTCCTCCCACCCCATTCCATCCCATCTCATCAGCAAACCCTTCTACTTTTTCCTTCACATTCCCTTAAATGGATCAATTCACCCCCACCAGTCCCTTTGGGACCATGTTCTACATTCTCACCACTCTCTGGGTAAAGAAGGTTCTCCTGAATTCTCTATTGGATTAACTGTCTAATGTTAATGGCCCCTAGACACGGATATCCCTTCCGGGCTCTCCTCCTGTGGTATATTTTCCAGCGACTGGATCTTCTAGTCCCCCTGGTGTCCACGCGGTTTTGCACGACCCACATCCTCTGCCGCTGAGGAATGCACTGCAGAGGAAGGGGGTGGTCTCCATGACAAGACTGGAAGATCCCGTCATTTTTTTACACAGAGAGTGGTGGGGGCCTGGAATGCGCTGCCAAGTAGGGTGGTGGAGGCAGACACGCTGGCATCGTTTAAGACTTACCTGGATAGTCACATGAGCAGCCTGGGAATGGAGGGATACAAACGATTGCTCTAGTTGGACCAAGGAGCGGCACAGGCTTGGAGGGCCAAAGGGCCTGTTTCCTGTGCTGCACTGTTCTTTGTCATGGAAAATGCCCGAAAACTTCAGGCGGCATTTTATAGAATCATAGAATCCCGACAGTGCAGAAGGAGGCCCATTGAGCATGCCCAACAACCGCACCCAGACCCTACCCCCGGACCCCCACGTATTTACCCTGCTAATCCCCCTGACACTAACAGGCAATTCAGCATTGGCAATCCACCTAACCCGCACATTCTTGGAGTGTGGTTGGAAACCGGAGCACCCGGAGGAAACCCACACAGACAAGGGGAGAATGTGCAAATTCCACACAGTCACCCAAGACCAGAACTGAACCTGGGTCTCTGGCGCTGTGAGGCAGCTGTGCTAACCACTGTGTCTATCTTATCATAGAGTCATAGAGGTTTACAGCATGGAAACAGGACCTTCGGCCCAACTTGTCCATGCCGTCCAGTATTTAACCACTAAGCCAGTCCTAATTGCCTGCATTTGGCCCATATCCCTCTATACCCATCTTACCCATGTAAATGTCTAAGTGCTTTTTAAAAGACAAAATTGTACCCGCCTCTACTACTGCCTCTGGCAGCTTGTTCCAGACACTCACCACCCTCTGTGTGAAAAAAATTGCCCCTCTGGATCCTTTTGTATCTCTCCCCTTAAACCAATGCCCTGTAGTTTTAGACTCCCCGATTTTGGGAAAAGATGTTGACTATCTAGCTAATGTAAAGTGAAGTAAAAGTTAAAGTTTATTTATCAGTCACAAATAAGGCTTACATTAACTCTGCAATGAAGTTACTGTGAAATTCCCCTAGTCGCCACAGTCCGGCATCTGTTCGGGTCAATGCACCTCACCAGCACGTCTTTCAGAATGTGGGAGGAAACCGGAACACCCGGAGGAAACCCACGCAGACATGGGGAGAACGTGCAAACTCCATACAGATAGTGACCCAAGCAGGGAATCGACGCTGTGAGGCAACAGTGCTAACCACTGTGCTATCTGCCGTCCCAGCTGATCTATGCCCCTCATTATTTTACAGACTTCTATAAGATCACCTCTAAGCCTCTTACACTCGAGAGAAAAAAGTCCCAATCTATCCAGCCTCTCCTTATAACTCAATCCATCAAGTAGCATCCCATCTTTTCTGCACTCTTTGTAGTTATCAAACCACTTCAGCATTTTAAAGACCTGTTAGGGCCCCACTCAGTCTTTTATCTGGAAGAAAATCAGCTCTAGCCTCTTAAACCTTTCCTCTCAATTCTGGCATCATCCTTATAAATCCTTCTTCTTGCACCTACTCTAGTGGAGGTACATCTTTTTTCTTTGTGATCTAGGGATTGGAGCTAAAGACCTAAAAATAGGACCCAGGGTGGTAGATGCTATGAGAAGAGAATTAAAAGAGGTCTAAGGTTGTTTGCGCTCTCACTGAACCTACATGGAAGCCGAGTGCAGGGTTGAGAGCCTCAGGTCAAGGCTGCACCGGATCGGCGCCTTGTCATCGGTGGGTGATACAAAGCCATCGGCATCATCATCCAGTTGATCCAGGAAGCTGCGAATGGTGAAGACCGGCTTCTCTGTAACTGGGAAGTCAGTTCTGGTATTGCAGTCGTCCTCGGAGCCATCCTCCTCCTCCTGAAGAAGAAAACCACAAGGCCGTGGTTAAACAAAAAGGAGAATATACCATTCACACCATACCAGTTGCGGGGGGACCTGCAAGAACCTTCCACGCTCCCCTTCCCACTGAAGGCCTGGGCTGCTTCCTGCTACAGGCCCGTTTCTCGTCCGTGGCCCATGGCAGTGAGCATGGATGGCGCATTTGGCCAAGATGGGAGGTCAAGCTTTGGGCCGTCCTGGTCTGTACGACTTTGGCTCAAAGTGACTAGTGCTCTCCACACCTGGGGCAAGGAGAGTTTTAGTACAAAGCACATCCTTGAAATGAAATTCTGTGAAGTGGAAAAGTAAATCAGAACAAAGGAAAGCAACTTTTTATTAGGATGATCAACAGACATTTCATTGGTTTAATCTCTTTTCAAAAAACTAATGTGAGACAGAACACTAAAGCAAGACAAAAATTCTACTCTAGCCCAAGGTCAAATGCACTTCAACACAAAGCAGCTGGAAGCCTCGTGTATGTATGACACCTTACATATATATATACACACTGCTATAGTTAAGAAAGCCCACCAACGCTGCTACTTTCTCTGGAGGCTAAAGAAATTCGGCATGTCCGCCACAACTCTCACCAATTTTTGCAGATTCACCATAGAAAGCATCCTTACCGGATGCATTACAGCTTGGTATGGCTCCTGCTCTGACCAAGACTGCAAGAAATGACAAAGGGTTGTGAACGTAGCCCAGTCCCATCACGCAAATCAGCCTCCCATCCATTGACTCTGTCTACACTTCCTGTTGCCTCAGGAAAGAAGCCAGCATAATCAAGGACCCCACGCACCCTGGACACACTCCCTGCCACATTTTTCTGTTGGGAAAATTATACAAAAGGCTGATGTCATGTACCAACCGACTCACCAACGGCTTCTTCCCTGCTGCCATCAGACTTTTGAATGGTCCTACATTATATTGAGTTGATCTTTCTCTACACCTTAGCTATGACTGTAACACTACATTCTGCACCCTCTCCTTTTCTTCTCCCCTTTGTACTCTATGAACGGTATGTTTTGTCTGTATAGCGCGCAAGAAACAATACTTTTCACTGTATCCCAATACATGTGACAATAATAAATCAAATGATATATGTGTAGCATTTAATGAGCCTCAGTACCATTCCCTGTATGCAGTGCTATAAACAGACTCAAGTTTAGACTGTGCAGACCTCAGACTGAGGGGGAGTAGGAGTGAGTGGGTGCACTGACGAAGGAACCGTTCCTCATTGCCCAATCATGTGGCCAAACCCAGGGCTTGTGAAAGTTCAGATTCAGCGCAAGGCTGAACTCTGTGTCTCCTGCAGTGGTTAGCACCGCTGCCTCACAGCGTCAGGGACCCGGGTTCAATTCTGGCCTCGGGTGTCTGTGCGGAGTCTGCACCTTCTCCCCGTGTCTGCGTTGGTTTCCTCCGGGTGCTCCCACACTCCGAAGATGTGCTGGTTAGCTGGATTAGCCATGGTAGATTGTCCCTTAGTGTCCAAAGATTCGTAGGTTAGGGGGGAGTTTGCGGGATAAATATGTGAGGTTACGGGGATAGGGCCTGGGTAAGTTAACAAAAAAGATGGGTCGGTGCAGGCTCGATGGGCCGAATGGCGACCTTCTGCACTGTAGGTAAAAAGAAAAGAGATGGGACCTTGGTTTAAGGTCTCATCTGAAAGACAGCACCTCCAACACTGCAGCACCCTCCTCAGTGCGCCCGACTGTGTTTTACTTTCGGTTTTACGCTCAGGCCTCTGCAGAGGGCCTCAAACCCATGACCTTCTGACTAAGAGTGCTATCAACTGAGCCAAGGTTAGTACCTTGCAAAAATGATGGGGGGAGGGCTGGTTCTTGGACATCACTTCTTGTGCAGTTTACATTTTTAAAAAAAGGTGAAACAATGCATGAACAGAGGACGTTTTAAACCATCCTCTGCGTTATGTTGAGCATTCCCCTACCTTCCAGAGGGCTGCCATTTTGCAAAGCTGGAGAGTTATCACATGGAGAACAACAGAATCAAAGAAAATAACAAACTCACTGACACCAATATGCAGCCCTGATTCAAAGACCACATCCCTAACTATAATCACACCGCAGCCACACAGAGTGTATTTAGTAAGCCTTGTACTGCAGCATGCACTCCCTGACCCTGGGTAAGAGCCTGAACAACGATTGGTATTCCTGCCACTAAGCCAGTAGCTAATTGGGGATTATACAGAGATAATCTTAACTCTTAGAGTGAGCATCGACTGCAAATGTTAAAACAGGCTCATGCTCAGAAAAAGCTTCAAACTGCACACACAAACGCAAGGCTCCGGCCAAAACTCAAAACATTGTCACGACGGATGGCTCCACCACATCACATGCACTGGCCCTAAGAACTGCCCAAACCACAGATGGAGGACAGAGAAATAAAAGACTGGATTTTGATAGGTTGTATCTGGGGGGGGGGCGCCAGGAAATACATTTTGTGGGTTAAAATTTTTTAAAAATTGAGAAAAGAGAGAATTGTAGAATCCTTACATAACAGAAGGAGACCATTCGGCCCATCGAGTCTGTACCGACTACATTCCCACCCACACCCTATTCCCATAACCCCATGCATTTATCCTGCTAATCCCCCTGACATTAGGGTCAATTTAGCATGGCCAATCAACCTAACCTGCAAATCTTTGGACTGTGGGAGGAAACCCGGAGCACCCAGAGGAAACCCACGCAGACAGGGGGAAGAACGTGCAAACTCCACACAGACAGTGACCCGAGGCCAGAACTGAACCTGGGACCCTAACCACTGTGCCACCGTGCCACCCAATAGGTTAACTTTTTTAAAATATTCATTTGTGGGACATGGGTGTCACTGGCTGGCCAACATTTATTGCCCATCCCTGGCTGCCCAAGTGCAGTTGAGAGTCAACCACATTGTTGTGACTCCGGAATCACATGTAGACCAGACCAGGTAAAGATGGCAGATTTCCTACCCTAAAGGACATTGGGGAGAGTTCCTTGGGGGGTTTGCTGAAATTTGTTGAGAGCTTGTAAAGGGGGGCGGGGGGGGGGATGCAGTTGTAGGGAAGGGATTTGGGAGCAGCACATCCCAATCCCTTGCAAGCCCCAACCAACTCCTTGATGGTGCCTGGCAGAGTGATGGTGCAAGCCACTCTGCTGGCTGGTACACACCACAAAATAAATTGGAACTAGAGGAAATTTATTTTCTTTTGGAGGAGGAACAATCCAGAGAAATTATGGTTAGTGATTATCCTAGTTGGACAAATCTTGCCCACTTTACTTCCTTCAGGAGAATCCTCTATCTTAAAAGGCCTGTTGGCTCAGCTGGTGAGTGTATTCGAGGCTGGTTCGACAGGTTTTTGGGCACCAAGTGATTTGAGGGAGATGGTGACAGGGTGACAAGTAGGTTTGATGTAGAGATTTATCTTATTGAATGGTAGAGCAGGCTTGAGAGGCCCAGAAACCTATTTCGGTTCCTTTCTGTCCAAAGGCTTTGGTGGTTAGTCATTGTGCCAATTTAAATCAATTTTCTTTCAGAAAAAGAGAAACAATAATTATTTTACTTCAATCTCTGGAGCTACTCTGTGTTAGAATGTAACCAGTGACAACTTCGTATTGGATGTAATGTGACCAATGGGAACAAGGTGTAAGGATCGGCTGACCCAGTAAAACATGGAACCAAATACAGAGTGATGTAATAGTCAGCTGACCAGTTGATTCACTATAAATAAGGAACTATGTAGAATTGTGGGGAGCTTGGAGTGGCCCAGGGTGAGGCCCCAAGTTTGGAGTAATGAAGTTTCTTTATTAAACCCTTTCTTTGATTTATAAGTTGGAGTAAGTTTGGTTGTATTTTCATTAGCTGCATCTTGAAGAGTTCCTTCTGAAGAAACACTCTGGAGCATTACAATGTGCAGGGTCCAGGAAACTGCCCAAGTTACCTCACCCTGGTGGCACAGCCTTCAGCAGGCAAGTTGGTCAGTTCTACTAGATTGGCACCGGCCCAACTCAAAAGGATCAGAGGTTTATAAATTCTCGAGCAAGAGAACTCCTTTTGTAAAAGACTACAGCATTTAACTACACCAAAAGGGCAACGTTATTCTACATCCATCAAAAGCATTGTTAATGAATTTCGCTATAGGAATAAAATAATTGCTTCAAAAGCTCTACGGTTGTGTCCAGGCACTGGGGATGGGCGGCGGAGATGGATGGAACAATCAAATCCCACCCCCCACCCCCTCCCCTTCTCCTCCGCCCAAATCCACTGGAATGCGTCAAATTGGCAGCGTCTTTTCACTCCTCCTGTGCTTTGATTAAGGAGTCATTAGGAAGCCATTGCAAAAATCAGATCAGGTTAGAAATGGTTCGTTGCCATTAATGATTCTCAAGTGTTTTACTGGCAGGGTGTGTAATCATTCCGCATGGTAACAATCAAGGAAACCAACAAGGATTGGAATGTCTGCACAAATCAGCGATTAGTCAGCAGTGGAGAGGGGGGTGATTTCACCTTTAAGTCTTCGATGAAGGAAGCTGTTTCGCCCTCGATTATTGGCTGCAGCAAAGGGCTTCGCCGCTTGCTCGAAGGGGAACCCTGTGGTGGGTGTTAACAAGCAGGTTACATTTGTTCAGGCCAACAGCAGACCCTCTCGCCGCCCCCCCCCCCCCCCCAACCCCCTCCCCCGTAGCCCAACAGTAGCCCAGTAACATCACCCGCCAACACGCTAACCCACGCAGAGAGGCTCCGTCACAACTCAAATCGCTACTTACGATCACTGGGATGGTGGTTGCCCGCAACAGAATCTGCTTCACCAGGCGATATCGATCGTACAGCGGCTTCATTATCTGCCTCTCAGTCTTGGTGACCTGAAAATAAGAAGCAGCGCCATGTTTCAGAGTCTGGGGAGTATTCACCGTCCATCAGGAAAGACAGCCACGGGGAACCATAGAATCCTACAGTGCAGAAAGAGGCCATCCAGCCCATTCAGTCTGCGCCGACTCTCCGAAAGAGCATCCCACCCAGCCCCACTCCCCTATCTCCGTAACCTCACACATTTAACATGGCTAACCCGCCTAACCTGCAAACCTTGGGACACTAAAGGGAAATTTAACATGGCTAATCCACCTAACTTGCACATTAAAAAAAATATCCATTTATATTCACTCCTGGGGCGGCACGGTGGCACAGTGGTTAGCACTGCTGCCTCACAGTGCCAGGGACCCGGGTTTGATTCCCAGCTTGGGTCACTGTCTGGGTCACTGAGTTTGCACATTCTCCCCATGTCTGCATGGGTTTCTTCTGGGTGCTCTGGTTTCCTCCCACAGTCTGAAAGACGTGTTGGCTAGGTGCATTGACCCGAACAGGTGCTGGAGTGTGGCGACTCGGGGAATTTCACAGTAACTTCATTGCAGTGTTGATGTAAGCCTGGCTTGTGACGAATAAAAAAAACTTTAATTTTGGGACACTAAAGGGAAATTTAACATGGCTACTCCACCTAAACTGTTCATGAAGCGATAATAAAATTGTCAAGCACGAAGAATTTGTCACCCAATGAGCTTGGAATTTAATAAACCAAAGGGTTCTTGCCAGGGGGCAGACGGAGCCAACATCTCTGCTTTAGAGAACAGGTCATTTCCCCTGAGGTCTGGCAAGATTTCATTGAAGTTTTTAAATAAATGGTTGTGGGCTTTGGGGAATTAATCGATTTAAAATCTGCAGGAAACGGTTGAAACTCCATTAGGGAAAGTGTTTGGCTGACATGTCACAAACCACTCAGCCAATATGGGCCAAAGGCACTCTGTAGAGTTTGACTCGAGGGGGTGCCTGCTGTGCCAGGCTGCGGGGTGATCGGGACGTGGGCTCAGCTGCCAACACACACTCCTTAGCTGTGGCCAGCTGGCCGGGTAAGGTCTGGGTGATGAACGTGGTAATGTCCTGTCTTCACCATACAGGAGAAGACATTGGCTTTGCATGTTATTGGAAAACAGGTCTTGGACAATTGACTGCCCATTTGCCATCTCTCCCCCATTCAATTTGAATGGAAGTTACTAAGTTGGGAAGAGACGTAGGATGAGCAACTGACTGGTTATCCTAATTTTTAATACTGATGTGAAAGTCAAGTTCCACCCTGGTGCACTTAACCCAGAGCTGTGGAGCTCGGAACACACCATGCAGCAACAGGTGAGTTATGCTAAACTCGTGCAGAAGTTTGGTTAGAGCACATTTGGAGCACCATGCACAGCATCACCTCCTATTAATAAAAACGTGGTAGAGGCACCGGTAAGGTGCAAAAATATATATTTTTTAAAGTGATAGCAGAACGGCAAGGTTCTAATTGACAAACTCTTATCGATAGATGGGTGCAGTGATGAAGGTTCATAAAACTCTCATTGGGTTTGATAGGCTAGATGCACAAAATGCATTTCTACTACTTGGAGGGGCGGGGAGGGAGTCTAAAGCCAGGAGCCATAAATTTATGGTAGTTGGTGTTAGATATTTAAATGGTTGCATGATTGCTTTAAGAATTAGTCACATAATTCTATGGCAATGTCATCAGGGTGTTGCACAGGCTGCTGTTTTAGTTTCAGTTTATACTCTGTACAGCTTCCAAAATAAATCTGTTGTTTAGTTTGAATCGGTGTGTGCAAATCAGGTCTTTTTCTTTAAAACCCACGACCCCTAACAGAGTCAGAACATCACAGTTCCCAATAAATCCAGTAGGGAGTTCCCAAAAAAACCCTTTACTCCAGAGTGTGGTATGTGCAATGCAGTACAACATGGGAGCTGTTGAGGTGAATAGCATAGATGTATCTTAAGGGGATGTTACATAAGCACATACAGGAGAAACCAATAGAAAAATATTGCTGAAAAAGAACAGACATCATAGATCATAGAATAGAATCCCTACAGTACAGAAAGAGGCCATTCGGCCCATCGAGTCTGCACCGACCACAATCCCACCCAGGCCCTACCCCCATATCCCTACATATTTATCCACTAATCCCACTAACCTACGCATCTCAGGAAACTAAGGGCAATTTTAGCATGGCCAATCAACCTAACCCGCACATCTTTGGACTGTGGGAGGAAACCGGAGCACCCGGAGAAAACCCACGCAGACACGAGGAGAATGTGCAAACTCCACACAGACAGTGACCCAAGCCGGGAATCGAACCCAGGTCCCTGGAGCTGTGAAGCAGCAGTGCTCACCACTGTGCTACCGTGCTGCCCATGTTGCCCGACTTAACTAAAAGCCCCTACCCTTCCGGGCACCATATCCCTCCATTCCCATCCTATTCATGTATTTGTCAAGACGCCCCTTAAAAGTCACTATTGTATCTGCTTCCACTACCTCCCCCAGCAGCGAGTTCCAGGCACCCACCACCCTCTGTGTAAAAAACAATTTGCCTCGTACATCTCCTTTAAATCTTGCCCCTCACACCTTAAACCTGTGCCCCCAAGTAATTGACTCTTCCACCCTGATGACATTGCCATAGAATTATGTGACTAATTCTTAAAGCAATCATGCAACCATTTAAATATCTAACACCAACTACCATAAATTTATGGCTCCTGGCTTTAGACTCCCTCCCCGCCCCTCCAAGTAGTAGAAATGCTTCCACATGTTGAAGCTTTTCATCTGACACTCATCAGGATACTTTGCAAAGATAACAGTATATAAAAGGAGGAAACAACAATTTATACTGTATAAGAGAATGTTGATTGGTTGGCACTCAGCAAATTCTTCTCATACAATATAAATTGTTGTTTTTCCTTTATATTGGAATTCCTATGAAATGTCATTGTGAAATGACATTATAGAACCTTAGTTAAGCCATATTTGCAATATCGTGTTCAATTCTGGTCGCCACACTACCAGATGGATGTGGAGGCTTTTGGAGAGGGTACAGAAAAGATTTACCAGGATGTTGCCTGGTATGGAGGGCATTAGCTATGAGAAGAGGTTGGAGAAACTTGGTTTGTTTTCACTGGAACGACGGAGATTGAGGGGTGACCTGATAGAAGTCTACAAGATTAGGAGGGGCATGGACAGAGTGGATAGTCAGAAGCTTTTCCCCAGGGTGGAAGAGTCAATTACTTGGGGGCACAGGTTTAAGGTGTGAGGGGCAAGATTTAAAGGAGATGTACGAGGCAAATTGTTTTTTACACAGAGGGTGGTGGGTGCCTGGAACTCGCTGCTGGGGGAGGTAGTGGAAGCAGATACAATAGTGACTTTTAAGGGGCGTCTTGACAAATACATGAATAGGATGGGAATGGAGGGATATGGTGCCCGGAAGGGTAGGGGCTTTTAGTTAAGTCGGGCAGCATGGTCGGTGCAGGCTTGGAGGGGCCGAAGGGCCTGTTCCTGTGCTTTAATTTTCATTGTTTTTTGTCCTGGTGGGTTCAAGATGAAAAGCTTCGAGATGTATCTTTTTTCAGCAATATTCAAGTCCTGTACTAACAACTGGAAGGATATGCTGGTAGGAGTGCGGGGGAGGAAGCTGCGTTTGTAACAGAGACCACATGGGTTGAAAGGTCTATTACTGTGCTGCCAATTCCACCTGGAGGACACTCACCGGCCGCCCGTGTATGCTCTCGTAGTACAGAAGGCCTTTCTGCAGGGCCACTTTCTCGCTTGCAATCTCGTCGCGGGTCATGTCCTGTTCAGAGAGAGACCGATATCTAAGTGATTAGGCCACAGAAACAACAAGATGTCAACTCTTGACTGTAAGTAATGGGCTGGAGCAGAGGTGGAAGCGGGATTTGGGTACCTGCCCAGCAGCGCAAAAGATGGCAAAAGAAGGAGCGAGCATGCATATTTGACACCACCCTGCCATTATTTCCTGGCTCAACCGGAAAAGAAACTTTATCGTGAGGTAAAATGGCGACCCATTGCCAGTGGAGGCCCAATTTCACCCAACACCCCTCCCCGCCTCCCCTGGGTGTGGCCCCCGCAACATTGTGGAGCAGGACTTGTCAGCAGTGGCAGCAAAATCCAAGATGTCCCAGGGAGCGGGAGTGGGGGCTACACAAGATCATTCCCACGGCCACAAAACCACCTGGAGGGATTTCACTAATTCTCTCTCGAATCCTTCGTGTGGTGCAAGGATCCCATGGAGTCATTGCACTGGCTAGCAGAACTTTCTGACTGCTGGAGGTCAAAACTGTGTCACCCTAACTCCACACCTCCCGTTGCCCAAAAGTACATTTACACGGCACCTATTGCAGCCCTTCCCGTCCCATGATTCACAGTCAGTGTTGTAAGGTTGGGAAGTGCAGCAGTTAAATGACCATACAGCAACACCTCCACCCGACCTCCCAGAGCTGATAATCTATTTTGAGGCATTTCCTGAAGGAAAACTCTTCTAACTCCTTACATTCACTCATCAAGGGCACTTGATTTAACATCTTACCCAAAGGTCAGCACCTCTGACAGTGCAGCACTCCTGCAGTCCCATACTGGGTGCAGCCAGGGCAGCACAGTGGTTAGCACTGTTGCCCCACAGCACCAGGGACCCGGGTTAGATTCCCGGCTTCAGTCACTGTGTGGAGTTTTCACCTTCTCCCCGTGTCTGTGTGGGTTTCTTCCGGGTGCTCCGGTTTCCTCTCATAGTCCAAAAATGTGCGGGTTAGGTGGATTGGCCATGATAAATTGCCCCTTCTTGTGAGGGGGACCAGCAGGGTAAATATGTGGGGTAACGGGGATAGGGCCTGGGTGGGATGGTTGTCGATGCAGACTCGATGGGCCGAATGGCCTCTTCCTGCACTGTAGGGTTTCTATGATTATGTGCTCAAGTCTCTGGAGTGAGACTGTTAACCCCGCGACCTTCTGCCTCAGCAGGCGAGGGAGCGACCCATTGAGCCACATCTGACGCAGGTGGGCAACGCAGAGCTGTCGATGTCTTGGTTACCTTGATATCTTCGGGGCGTGCCACCTCGGCTCGCTTGTCCTGCAGTTTCTTCAGGATGATGTCGAGCGTCACATCCACCGCTGGCTTCGCTGCCTTCTCCGCCACCTCCTGCTTCTTATCTTGTTCCTTCTCTGGCCCCTTCTCCAGTTGCGAGCCAAAGCTTTTTGGGAGGGTGTTGCTGCGCTGCCTCATCTGGGGGACGACATCTTCCTCAGAGACCTTCAGCTTCGTTTCTGCCACGGAGAGAAAAATAAGAAGACTTAGCATCAAAAATGACACCAGGACTGATGGCACAGTGGACAGTGAAGAAGGTTATCTAGGGCTGCAACGGGATCTTGATCAATTGGGCCAGCGGGCTGATGAATGGCAGATGGAGTTTCATTTAGATAAATGTGAGGTGATGCATTTTGGTCGATTGAACCAGGACAGGACTGACTCAGTTAATAGTAGGGCATTGGGGAGAGTTACAGAACAAAGAGATCGAGGGGGTACATGTTCATAGCTCCTTGAAAGTGGAGTCACAGGTGGACAGAGTGGTGAAGAAGGCATTCGGCATGCTTGGTTTCGTCGGTCAGAACACTGAATACAGGAGTTGGGATGTCTTGTTGAAGTTGTACAAGACACTGGTAAGGCCACACTTGGAATACTGCGTACAGTTCTGGTCACCCTATTATAGAAAGGATATTATTAAACCAGAAAAAGTGCAGAAAAGACTTACTAGGATGCTACCAGGACTTGATGGTTTAAGTTATAACGAGAGGCTGGAGAGACTGGGACTTTTTTCCCTGGAGCGTAGGAGGCTTAGGGGTGATCTTATCGAGGTCTATAAAATAATGAGGGGCATAGATCAGCTAGATAGTTAACATCTTTTCCCAAAGGTAGGGGTCTAAAACTAGAGGGCATGGTTTAAGGTGAGAGGGAAGAAATACTAAAGAATCAGAGGGGCAATTTTTTTCACACAGAGGATGGTGAGTGTCTGGAACAAGCTGCCAGATATAGCGGTACAGGTAGGTACAATTTTGTCTTTTAAAAAGCATTTGGACAGTTACATGGGTAAGATGGGTATAGAGGGATATGGGCCAAACACGGGCAATTGGGACTAGCTTAGTGGTTAAAAAGGGCGGCATGGACAAGTTGGGCCGAAGTGCCTGTTTCCATACTGTAAACCTCTATGACTCTGTTCAGCTTTTGTTCCAGATAAACAAATTATCAGCCGATCGAGTCCACACTGACACATTAGAAACACCTGAACTCCCACCTAATCCCATCTGCCATCACTTGGCCCATAGCCCTGAATATTATGATGTGCCAATGTTGCCTCAAAACAGGTTTCGTTTTGAATCAGCTTTAAATAACGCAAGCAGCCTCCTGTTTTAATGTTAACAACATCTCACAAAAGCTGGCAAACTAACGAGTCAGACTAATAATTTAACATGTTAAAAGAATCTTCTTTTATACAACTGAAAGTCTGATAAACAGCAAAGCTTCCACGAAAGCAACACAGTGCGGATGCCAGGAATTTGAAACAACAACAAAAAAATGCTGGAAACACTTGGCAGGTGTGGCAGCATCTGTGGACAGAGAGTTAACGCTAATTAACAAGGGGGTGAAAGGTTATCGGTACGCAGGAATGTGGGATTGAAGTTACAATCAAATATGGTGATACGTTTGACCAAATTATTGGCATTCTTTGAAGGAATCACATGTGCTGTGGATAAAGGGGAACTGATGGATGTACATAAGAACATAAGAAATAGGAGCAGGAGTAGGCCATCTAGCCCCTCAAGCCTACTCCGCCATTCAATATGATTATGGCTGATCTGATGTGCCATACGTGGATATCCAGAAGGCATTTAATAAGAGGCCACATCAAAGGATATTGCGTAAAATGAAAGCTCATGGTTAGGGGGTAACATATTGATATGGACAATTGGTTAGCAAATAGAAAACAGAGAGTAGGCATAAATGGGTCTTTTTCTGGTTGGCAAGGTGTGATGAGTGATGTGCTACAGGAATCAGTGTTGGGGCCTCAACTTCTTACAATTTATATAAATGACTTGGATGAAGGGAACTGAAGGTACAGTTGCTAAATTTGCTGATGACGCAAAGATAGTTAGGAAAGTAAATTGTGAGGAGGACGTAAGGAGGCTACAAAAGGTCATAGATAGGTTAAGTGCATGGGGAATAAACTGGCAAAGGGAGTATGATGTGGGCAAATGTGCAATTGTCCATTTTGGCAGGAAGAACTTAAAAAAAAAGCTTAGTATCTAATTGTTGAGAGATTGTCGAGCTCTGAAGTGCAGAGGGACCTGGGTGTCCTAGTGCATGAATCACAAAAGTCCGGTATTCAGGTACAGCAAGCGTTTCGGAAAGCTAATAGAATGTTATCATTTATTGTGAGGGGAATTGATTACAAAAGTAGGGAGGTTATACTTCATGTATAGGGCATTGGGGAGACCACATCTGAAGTATTGGTACAGTATTGGTCTCCTTATTTAAAGATGTAAAAGCTTTCGAAGCAGTTCAGAAAAGGTTTGTTAGAGGAATACTAGGAATGGACAGTTTGTCTTGCAAGGAAAGGTTGGAGAGGTTAGTTTATCATCATAGAAATCATAGAAACCCTACAGTGCAGAAGGAGGCCATTCGGGCCATCGGGTCTGCACCGACCACAATCCCACCCAGGCCCTACCCCCACATATTTACCTGCTAATCCTGCTAATCTACGCATCCCAGGACTCTAAGGGGCATTTTTTAACCTGGCCAATCAACCTAACCCGCACATCTTTGGACTGTGGGAGGAAACCAGAGCACCCGAAGGAAACCCACGCAGACACGAGGAGAATGTGCAAACTCCACACAGACAGTGACCCGAGCTGGGAATCGAACCTGGGACCCTGGAGCTGTGAAGCAGCAGTGCTAACCACTGTGCTACCGTGCCGCCCGTTTAGTATTAAGTTTTGGTTAACATGGCTTCCAGTAATCACCCTCCACCAGCAAAACAGCGGCTTGCATTTACGTAGCGCCTTTAGTGCAGGAAAAGATCTGCAGGTGCTTCACAGGAGCACAATCAAACAAAAGATTTCACACTGAGTCAAAGGAGGAGACTGAGGGAGAGCTGCTGGTCAAATGAGGAGGTTTTAGAGAGCATCGTGAAGGAGGACGCGTGGCAGAAAGTGGGGGGAAGAGAACAGGTTTAGGGAGTGTTTTCTGAGGTGAAATAGCTGCACAGTTACCTTTCAGCTGCTTGCGAAGCTTTGCGAGTTCATTCATCCATTTCAATACTTCGGGATTTGTGGCTTTGTCGCTGTGTGAAGGCTAAGGAGAGGGGGAAAACAATAATAATAATCACTGGTTAGAAGAAACTGAGGAAGAGAGTGTCACAAGAAGAAACAAGAAGACAACAAGAAGACTTTTCTTCATCGGTTTGGGATCCGAAACGTGAATTAAAAACAACAGATGGACAGGCCCTGACAAAGCAGTAGGAAGACATTGGAAAGGCCATACTTGGAATACTGTGTACAGTTCCGGTCACCCTATTATAGAAAGGATATTATTAAACTAGAAAGAGTGCAAAAGAGATTTACTAGGATGCTACTGGGACTTGATGGTTTGAGTTATAAGGAGAGGCTGGATAGACTGGGATTTTTTTTCTCTGGAACGTAGGAGGCTGAGGGATGATCTTATAGAGGTCTATAAAATAATGACGGACATAGACAGGGTAGATATTCAATATCTTTTCCCAAAGGTAGGGGAGTCTAAAACTAGAGGGCATAGGTTTAAGGTGAGAGGGGAGAGAGACAAAAGTGTCCAGAGGGACAATTTTTTCACATGCAGGGTGGTGAATGTCTGGAACAAGCTGCCAGAGGTCGTAGTAGAGGCGGGTACAATTTTGTCTTTTAAAAACCATTTAGACAGTTACATGGGTAAGATGGGAGTAGAGGGATACGGGCCAAATGCGAGCAATTGGGATTAGCTTAGGGATTAAAAAAAAAAAGCGGCATGGACAAGTTGGGCCGAAGGGCCTGTTTCCATGCTGTAAACCTCTATGACCCAAAAGCCTGCGCTGAACCAGCTGACCCCAGTCATGGCACCAGCTGGGGCAAAATTACTGCCCTCAGTTTTCCTATGTGACCTGGTTTTGGTCAGTGTGAGGGGATTCGGGGGAGGGGTTCCCAGCTCTTGACCACTTTTCGGTTTCTCTCCAAACAATCTACAGTCGCTCACTGTCTAGGCTCAATGGAGAAAGTGTTGGTACGAGGGAGGGATTTCGTGGGGCAGTGATAGCGTCCCTATCTCGGAGCCAAAAGCTCTGGGTTCAGGTCCCCCTTCAGGACTTAAAGACCATGAAAGGTGCTTTCACAACCTGGCCAGACAGGCTGATTATCAGCCTGAGTCAGTTTGGGGCAGCACGATGGCACAGTGGTTAGCACTGCTGTCTCGCAGCGCCAGGGACCCAGGTTCAATTCTGGTCTCGGGTCACCGTCTGGTGTGGAGTTTGCACGTTCTCCCCGTGTCTGCGTGGGTTTCCTCCCACAGTCCAAAGATGTGCTGGATTGATTGGCCATGCTAAATTGACCCTAGTGTCAGGGGACTGGCAGGGTAAACACATGGGGTTACAGGAATAGGGGCTGGGTGGGATTGTTGTCGATACAGGCTCAAAGGGCCGAATGGCCTCTTTCTGCACTGTAGGGATTCTATGATTCTAAATCCTTCCAATATGTCTGACGGCAGGCGGTAAGAGTGGGAGAGTTTCCTGGTCAGCCACATTGCAGTACTTTGCCAAGCATAATCATGGACCATGAAAGTCCATGGTAACCAACACCATCTTATGGCATGGTACCTGAAGGAAAACGAGATCGCACTAGGGTCACTGCCTCTGTCTTGAAAACATGACCCTTCCCAGTCAAACAGCCTTTCCATCCCACCAGATCGCTAATAACTTTCATAAGTATTTGAACAAAATGCAAAAAATAACACGTTTATTAAAAAATGCTCCTGTAACTTTTCCTGGGACGATTAATATTTAATTGCTGTGGGCTTCAGGGATATCCTTGAATGTTGGCAATGCTACTTTGCTCCCGAGATGAGGCAATAATTCTGCATTCTGTTACCAGCGCAGCTTGGGCGTTGTCAACTCAATTCGACTTTTGGTGTGTGGAATCCAAACGTTGATTCCTCCTCCTTAAAATTGACTTTGAATCACTGAATCCCTACAGTATAGAAGGAGGCCATTGGGCTCATCGAGTCTGCACTTGACAACAATCCCACCCAGGCCCTATCGTCATAACCCCATGTTGTTGCCCTGCTAGTCCGCCGACACTTAAGGGCAATTTAGCATGACCAATCAACCTAACCGGCACATTTTTGGCCTGTGGGAGGAAACTGGAGCACCCGGAGGAAACCCACACAGACACGGGGAGAACGTGCAAACTCCACCCAAGGCCAAAATTGAACCCGGGTCCCTGGCACTGGGAGGCAGCAGTGTTAACCACTGTGCCACCCTTGATTTTGTTATGTGGGTTATGCCTGGCCCTCAAAGTGACCAATTTACTGCCCTGAGATTGACATTAGTCCTGTCGTTATGGGTTAAGAATGGCCTTGTTAACACAGCCAGGGCTGGTAAAGCTGTTCTCACCTCTCAGGATTGATGGTGAGCGTCCTACTTGGAACTGTTCCCTCACTCACTGGGATAAAGGTCAAAGTGGCATGGCGAAGCTTTATTAGTGGTAATGTCAACACAAGATTCCCATGGCTGCCACGTGAACTCTACAGTACAACAGTGACTGCACTCCAGAAGCACTGCACTGGCTGTAAAGCGCTCTGGTGACGTCCCGAAAAGCATCATTTATACAACAAAGCTCCCATCATTCCCTCCCTGCCACGGATTAAAAGCTGACTCACGCGGTATCTCCTCTCCTCTTCAAATTTCTCCTCAAACCTCCTGATCTTCTTCTTCAAGTTCTGGATCCTCCGGGTCATCTGCGCTGGAGTCAGTTCCTCCCTCTCGTCGTCATAGGAACCGAGGGACGAACTCCGGCGCCTGTCAATATCAGAGCATGACGTTAAACTGCACCACACTCTGCCGCGAATCTAAACGCCGCGCCAACAATCATTCAGCATATTTCATAGAAATCATAGAAACCCTACAGAGCAGAAAGAGGCCATTTGGCCCATCGGGTCTGCACCGACCACAATCCCACCCAGGCCCTACCCCCATATCCCTACATATTTTACCCACTAATCCCTCTAACCTACACATCTCAGGACACTAAGGGGCAATTTAAGCATGGCCAATCAACCTAACCCGCACATCTTTGGAATGTGGGAGGAAACCGGAGCACCCGGAGGAAACCCACGCAGACACGAGGAGAATGTGCAAACTCCACACAGACAGTGACCTAAGCCGGGAATCGAACCCAGGTCCCTGGAGCTGTGAAGCAGCAGTGCTAACCACTGTGCTACCGTGCTGTCCTAAGGCACATCCATCCGTGACCATCATGGATCCATGAGGAATCATGGAAGCTAGTTGCACAGGAGGAGGCCATACGACCCGTCCAATTCCCGGTTTGGATCATTGTCTGTGTGGAGTTTGCACGTTCTCCCCGTGTCTGCGTGGGTTTCCTCCGGTTTCCTCCTACATTCTAAAAGACGTGCTGGTTATGTGCATTGACCAGAACAGGCGCTGGACTGTGGCGACTAGGAGAATTTCACAATAACTTCATTGCAGTGTTAATGTAAGCCTTACTTGTGACTAATAATAAATAACTTTAAATTAGGACAGTGGGCGCTTTGCAGTGTTCCCAGCAGAAACCATTCCCAGTGAACTTCCACGGCAACACTTTCACTGCAAGTATTAACGCAACCTCCCCTCACTGCGCTTTGAACCAACCAGTTCTGATCTAAAGTGGCAAATAGATTTCTTTCCGTGATGTAGCACCCCGTTAAAAGTGGGCCTCACCTCTTGAGAAAGACTGCACAGTAATATTAGTCCATTAGTTATAGTCACAGTGGGCCGATCACACATCCTTTCTGGATGTATCACAGCTTGGTATGGCTCCTGTTCTTACCAAGACCGCAAGAAACTACAAAAGGTTGTGAATGAAGCTCAGTCCATCACACAAACCAGCCTCCCATCCACTGACTCCATCTACACTTCCCGCTGTCTTGGGAAAGCAGCCAGCATAATCAAGGACTCCATGTGCCTGGACATTCTCTCTTCCACCTTCTTCCATCAGGAAAGAGATACTGAAAAAGTCTGAGGTCACGCACCAACCGACTCGAGAACAGCTTCTTCCCTGCTGCCATCAGACTTTTGAATGGATCTACTGTATATCAAGTTGATCTTTCTCTACACCCGAGCTGTGACTGTAACACTACATTCTGCACCCTCTTCTTTCCTTCTCCCCTATGTACTCTATGAACGGTATGCTTTGTCTGTATAGCGCGCAAGAAACAATACTTTTCACTGTATCCCAATACATGTGACAATAATAAATCAAATCAAACCAGTGGGGCAGCCATTTTGATTCTGGTTACCTCCTCCTGCCCGGACATTGGCGAGTTAAAACCAATTCCCCCTTGTTCTGAAATTTGTTGTAAATTAACTGAGGCTAAAAAATAAGATGAGCTAAATCGACAGAGACTTCTAGAGGTTGCCACAGAGGGCGGAAACCAAACCCCTCGCCCACACTCACCTCATGAAGGAATGGGAATTAGGAGGTGATGGGGGCACTTCTGTATCATTGAGGAACTGCTGGCTCTGACCATAGGCGTAGAATCGAGGAGACAGCATGGGGTCGGAGTCTTCCTCCAGCAGCTGGCGAATCAGTCGGCCAGCCTGGGGCGACACACTAGCTTCCTCGGACTCTGCATCCGGACTTTTCCACACTGGGTGTGCTGGGACTGGCTCTGGAACGATAACAATGAGTGGCCACGGTGTTAAAGCTTTTGCCGTTACTGCTGAACGCCCGTGAGTATCATTTTCCAGCTTGTAAGCAGCAAGGAGAAATCAAAGTCCCGCTGTTACCCTCAGCGCACACATTTCATGCAGGGCTGGTCACCTTGGGGTTCTATCCTAGGCTGGATAATCATGCTTCCCTCCACACCCTCTTAAAATGTATCTGTGCTCGTACATAGGTGTGTTTATGTGTGCGTCCATCTGCTGTTTGTATATTTGTGCGTGTTTTTACATGCATAGGTGTGTTTACATGTGTGTACATTCATTTGTTTATATGTCCACATGCACAAGTGTGTTCACATGCATGTGTGTATGTCCATTTGTGTCCACATGCATAGGTGTGTTTACACATGTATGTGTTTGCATGCATTGGTGTGTTCATTAATGCGTCCATCTGTTTGTGTATCTGCGCATGTGTGTTTGCATGCATAGGCGTGTTTACATATGTGTTCGTTTGTGTGCATGTCCGTTTGTTTATGTTCACATGGAAACGTGTGTTTACATGTGTGTATTTGTTTGTGTGCATAGAATCATAGAATCCCTATAGTGAAGGAGGCCATTCAGCCCATCGAGTCTGTACCGACCACAATCCCGCCCAGGCCCTATTCCCGTAAACCCACATATTTACCCTGCTAATCCCTGACACTTGGGGCAATTTAGCATGGCCAATCAACCTAACCCGCACATCTTTGGACTGTGGAAGGAAACGCTCACAGACATGGGGAGAACGGGCAAACCCCACACAGATAGTGACCCGAGCCCAGAATTGAATCCAGGTCCTGGTGCTGTGAGGCAGCAGTGCTAACCTTTAGCAGGGTAAATATGTGGGTTTACGGGAATAGGGCCTGGGTGGGATTGTGGTTGGTGCAGACTCGATGGTCTGAATGGCCTCCTTCACTATAGGGATTCTATGCACACAAACAAATACACACATTTCCATGTGAACATAAACAAACGGACACTGTGCCACCCTCATATACATGTATTGGTGTTCTTATGTAAATCACTCAAAGCAGCCTCTCACCCAAGACACTGTCTGCACTTCCCGCTGCCTTGGAAAAGCAGCCAGCATAATTAAGCACCCCAGTACATACTCTCTTCCACCTTCTTCCGTTGGGAAAAAGATACAAAAATCTGAGGTCACATACCAACTGATTCAAGAACAGCTTCTTCCCTGCTGCCATCAGGCTTTTGAATGGACCGACCTCGCATTAAGTTGATCTTTCTCTACACCCTAGCTATGACTGTAACACTACATTCTGCACACTTTCCTTCTCTATAAATGGAATGTTTTGCCTGTATAGTACGCAGAAACAATACTTTTCACTGTATACTCATACATGTGACAATAATAAATCAAATCAAAGTTTGTGTGTGTGTGCATTTTTATATATCTGCTTATCTGTGTGCCTGGGTGAGACTATGCATGTGCCTTTGCTATTTACAATTATTAAGCGTATGATGTAGCATATCAGCCGGAGACTGGAATGAAATCTAACACTGCTTACTATGCAGCACTCAGAAACCTCAAAGGCAAGAGAGTCACGATTCAAGCCAGAACTCATTCCAATTCACAGGAGAAAGCCTCCAACTCCCGCTATCTGTACGAATGATGATAGCTTTTACTCAAAAATGTAAAACATTCAGAAAATAACGGTGCCACTCCATCCCAAGGCAGCGGATTCTGATCTGCCCTAAGGTAATGGACACACACACCAATCAAAAAGGTTTCATCCTCACAACTTCCTTGGAAGGGTGTAATTAACATTAAGGGTGGAAACTAGCAAGGAAGCAATCAAAAGAGTTTTTCTACCCAGTCTGAAGGAGTGTAACTAAATAATCATGAATTGGAGGAAGCAAGCATTTAATCGAGTTATGTTACAGCCTGGACACTGGTATAGAAAGAACACCTTGTGCTGGTCATTACCTCCCCACTCCTGGCCCTCCGACAGGCCGGTCAAGTCCAAGCGAGGGATCTCCAGAGATGCACTCCCCTCTGGGGTGGCAGCTTCGGGACTTCTCTGTGACTTGGCCACGTCGCTTTGATTTGCAGATTCCTGGATCCTCATGGCTGAATTCTAGCAAGTCCGCAAACAAGACGAATGAAATCAGTCAACTTAATTTATTTTGAAAAGGAAATAAAGGCAGTGGGGTTTTTTAAAAAAAAAAAGAATTCTGGAGACTTAAAAGTGGGAGAGGCTGGAACTGCTCTGCGCTGGCTGAAGTTGGGAACGTATACACACACCAGCAAAAAAAATCCCTCTTATAAAGAGATCGTGGACCCTCCCACTGCGCTGAAATGCTGATCTCTCAGATGTGTAGGCAGCCCATCTGTTTTTTTTTGCTGCCTTTTGGAAATGACAGACAGCTTACCGCCCCCACCACCCCACCCCAAAGCTTGTTTACATCTTAACAGTACTTGCCATAAGAAGCCACTCTCTGCAGGGAATAGAAAGCTCCCCACAGCCTTTAACAGTGAGATGCAGCTGGCTAAAGATTCTCTCTATCTGCTGTCAAGATTGGCAAAGAATTAAAGAAAGGGGGAGGGTGAAGAGCCAGAGAATTGAGGGAGGGTTGCCAATGTGTATTGAGTGTGTGTACATGCAAGGGAGCGCGCACACACACACACACTCAGACAGACAGCCAGACAGAGATACACAACCATTAATGCCTCTAATTACTGGCCACACATTGGATTTACTGCAATGCTGCATCAAATGATAGGGGGTGTTGATAAATGCACCAGATCCTGGGCGGTGGAGTTCTATTAATAGAGCAGGAACGGAACGTGGGCCCCCTCCACACACAGCAGCACGCTCACTACGTGACTCCCAGGCAGGCACCTCTGAACAAAAGAACAGGCTGGTGCTCTGGGACTCGCTGTTCTCCTGGCTAACAGCCAGCTGCAGCTACACCGAGCCGAGCAGAGCTGCTGGCCGATTCATCGCTTAATCTCCACAGAGGTGTGTCCCTTCCACCCACTGTCATAGAAAGAGATGAACACACATACTGCACAGACACAGATACTGCACATGCAACAAACACTGTCACAGTAACTTCGTTGCAGTGTTAATGTCAGCCTACTTGTGATGAAACATGAAATTGATAGCAATCCACAACTTTTTTTCTTTCAAGATATCTTAGAGTAGAATAGAATCATAGAATCCTACGCTGGGATTTCACGACCTCGCTGGGGTGAGGCTCGTAAATTCCCGCCCCAGGCCAATGGAGAATTACATTCTGCGAGCCTCAAGGTGTTAAAATTCCGGCCCCACAGTGCAGAAGGAGGCCATTCAGCCCATTGAGTCTGCAATGACCACAATCCCACCCAGGAACCTATCCCCATAACCCCATGCGTTTACCCTAGCTAGTCCCCCCCGACACTAAGAGGCAATTTAGCATAGCCAGCTCACCCGCACATCTTTGGACTCCATGATGTGGAGTTGCCGGCGTTGGGCTGGGGTAGCCACAGTAAGTAGTCTCACAACACCAGGTTAAAGTCCAACAGGTTTATTTGGCAGCACGAGCTTTCGGAGCGCTGCTCACCTGATGAAGGAGTGGCGCTCTGAAATCTCGTGCTACTAAATAAACCTGTTGGACTTTAACCCGGTGTTGTGAAACTACTTACTGCATCTTTGGACTGTGGGAGGAAATCGGAGCACCCGGAGGAAACCCATACAGACACTGGGAGAACGTATAAACTCCACATAGGCAGTGACCCAAGCCGGGAATTGAACCCAGATCCCTGGCGCTGTGAGGCAGCAGTGCTTGCCACTGTGCCGCCTATCTTGAAACCATTTAGCCTGTAGTGAGTGGGGTGACCATAAGATAAGGGACATTACAGCTTGGGGGATAGTATAATTGGGGGGAGGGTTGTTGTGAGCTGATTTTCTTTTTAAAGTTTATTTATTATTGTCACAAGTAGGCTTACATTGTATGAACTTGATCTTTCTCTACACCCTAGCTATGACTGTAAGACTACATTCTCTATGAATGGTATGCTTTGTCTGTACTGTGCGCAAGAAACAATACTTTTCACTGTATACTAATACATGTGACAATAATAAATCAAATCAAATACATGAACGCCACAATGAAGTTACTGTGAAAATCCCCTAGTCGCCACACTCCGGCACCTGGTCGGGTACACTGAGGGAGAATTTAGCACGGCCAATGCATCTAACCAGCACGTCTTTCGGACTGTGGGAGGAAACCGGAGCACCCGGAAGAAACTCACACAGACACGGGGAGAACGTGCAGACTCCACACAGACAGTCACCCAAGCCAGGAGTGGAACCAGGGTGCCTGGCGCTGTGAGGCAGCCGTGCTAACCACTGTGCCACCGCGCCTCCCATGAAGTGTGTTTGTGTGTGTGTGATGTACTAGTGAGTGTGTAAGAATTGGGGGGAGGGGGGTTTGCGAGCTGACAGAGAGGTGTGTGTGTGTGGGCGGGGGGTGGGGGGGGCGCTTGTAAGTGAGTAGCAGCTGGGTGGGGAGTCTTGAGGGGGTTACAAACCTTTAGAGGAGTGGGGGTCCTGGTAAGTGTGTATGACCTGCAGAGTGAGGGGGGGTTTACAAACCTATAGAGAATGTGTTGGGGGGGTCTGGGTGCTGACATAAGTGTAAGAGTTGGGGGACAGCTTTTCTCAAATTATGCATGACGCTACCATGTAACTTGAACCGATACTCTGATATTGCCGACCCATGACATTCCCCAGGCACCCACTGGACAGCCATGCTCCCCGATCACTAAAAACTGAGACACATGCACAGGTCAAAGGGACTTCAGCAAGAAAAAAATTCCAGGATGAATCACGCCCCAGAAAGGCTTGGCCAGGGACATGGGACAGAATGCTGAATTACAGGAAAGACTAGTCACCCTCTGCAGACGAGGGGGAGAGTAAAATCCTGGGACAGGACAAGTCCAACCCTGACAACAACAGCTTGCATTTATATAGCACCTTTGACATAGCATTCTGAGAGATTAGGGTGTTTTTGCCCATGAATCCAAGAACGTTTGCACGCAGATACATAATTAGCAAGGAAAATAGTTATGTTTGACTTGATTGTAAGATGGTTGGAGGAGAAAACTGAGCAATTCTTGCTGCAATTATAATAAAATTCTTACAGTGTAAAAGAAGGCCATTCGGCCCATCGAACCTGCATCGACAACAACCCCTCCCAGGTCCTATCCCTGTAACCCTGTACTTATCCTGCTAATCCGCCGACACTAAAGTTCAATTTAGCATGGCCAATCCACCTAACCTGCATACCTTTGGAGTGTGGGAGGAAACCGGAGCGCCCGGAGGAAACCCACACAGACACGGGGAGAACGTGCAAACTCCACACGGTCACCCGAAGCCAGAATCGAACCCGGGCCCCTGGTGTTGTGAGGCAGCAGTGCTAACCATTGTGCCACCATGCTGCCCATAATTTCAGGCTTTGCTGAGGCCACACCAGGGAATAGTGTGTACAGTTTTGGTCTTCTTACTGAAGAAAGGATGTATTTGCCTTACAGGTGTTCACTTGACTGGTTCCTGGGATGAGTGGACGACCTGACAAGGATAGTTTGACTACAATGGGCCTATACTCCCTAGAGTTTGGAAGAATGAGAGGTGATCTCACTGAAATGTGGGAGCTTCGTATAAAGGGCTGGTCAGTGTAGATCCTGAGGGGCTGCTGCCCTAAGTTTGAGAATCAAGAATCATAGAATCCCTACTGTACATAAGGAGACCATTCGGCCCATCTAGTCTGTACTGACCACAATCCTACCCAGGCCCTATTTCTGTAACTCCATACATTTACACTGCTAATCCCCATGACACTAAGGTCAATTTTAGCTTGGCCAATCAACCTAACACGCACATCTTTGGAGTGTGGGAGGAAACCGGAGCACCCGGGGGAAACCCACGCAGACACGAGGAGAACGTGCAAACTCCACACAGGCAGTGATCCGAGACTGGAATTGAATCTGTGTTCCTGGCGCTGTGAGGCAGAAGTGCTAACCACTATGCCACCTTGGGGTACAAAATCACAATATAGGGGACTGGCCATTTAGGAGTGAGACAAAACGATATTTAGTCGCTCAGAGGGTTATGAATCGTTGAATTCTGTACCCCAGAGAGCTGTGGATGTTGAGTAGATAAATGCTGAAGACTAAGATTTCTGGACAATGAGAGAATGGAGATATATAGGGACATGGAATCGAGGTAGAGGCCCACACATGAACTCTGTGAATGGCCTACCCCCACAATTAACTGTGTTCTGATGTTCATGTTCTGCATTCCGAACAGTCATATTGGTCTCAAAACGTTAACTTTCTTTCTCCCTCTGCCAATCACTGGCGCTGCCAGAGTTTTTCCAGCACTTTCTGTTTTTAAACCCCGGTCCCCGGCATTTGCAATACTTTGCTTTCGATGAATTATGTTCTCATGTCCTGAATTTGTGAAAGGCGCTACATACCACAGAAATGTGTCCTTTCCCCTCTGTGTCTTAATCGTGGCCCCTTTAAGTTTTTAGAATCATAGAATCACGACAGTGCAGAAGGAAGCCATTCGGCCCATCGAGCCTGCACCGGCAACAATCCCACCCAGGCCCTATCCAACGTATTTACCCCACAAATCGCCATGACACTAAAGGGCAATTTAGCATGGCCAATCAACCTAACCAGCACATCTTCGGACTGTGGGAGGAATCCGGAGCACCCGGAGGAAACCCACGCAGGCACGGGGAGAACGTGCAAACTCCACACAAACAGTTTCCGAGGCCGGAATTGAACCCGGGTCCCTGGCGCTGTGAGGCAGCAGTGCTAACCACTGGGCCACCGTGCTGCCCTCGGGCACCTTCCCACACTACACTGTTCCCATGGGAACCACTGTTTGTATCTTCCCAGAAACCACTGGCAGGGAAACCTTTGTGAGTTCGCCTCAAACACCTGAAGACCCCTAACCTAGGAAAATGAGCTGTGGTCATGGAGGCAGTTCTTACTAAGGCAGAGTGAGGTTTGGAAGAAGCAACACCTGACCCCCAGCACACGCAAGTTGCCAATATTCAGGCAAGGGCAAGGGGTTTCCTTCTCTAATGGACACTGTTCATCCTGTTGGTTTTTACACTGATTTAAGCATTGAGGTGGCATATGGGAAAGCCATTTAAGCCAGTGAGTGGTTAGGATGTGGAATGCTCTGTCTGAGAGTGTTCTTATTTGTTCTTTCATGGGATGTGGGCATCACTAACAAGGCTAGCATTTGTTGCCCGTCCCTAACTACCCTTGAACGGAGTGGCTTGATGCACCATTGCAAAGGGCAGTTAAGAATCAGCTGCATTATTGTTGCTCTGGAGTCACATGTCGGCCAGACCGGGAAAGGAGGCAGATTTCCTTCCCTAAAGACCATTAGTGAACCAGATGAGTTTTTTTTAAAGAAAAAAATCAACAATGGTTTCACGGTCGCCATTACTAAGACTAGCTTTTCAATTCCAGATTATTACGAGAATTTATATTCCACTGACTGCCAGGGGATGGGAGAGGGTGGGTGGTAGGATTTGAACCCTAGTCCCTCAGAATGTTAGCCTGGGCTTCTGGGTTACTAGTCCAGTGACATTACCACTGCATCACCACCATCTCCCCTTATGTGTGAGGGAGCAGAGTCAATGGTGGATTTCAAAAGGGAGTTGGATAATTTTCTGAAGAGAAAAGCATTTCAGGGCGATGGGGCAACGGCAGAGGGAATGCGAATAGGCGGGCTACTCTGCGGGAGAGCTGGTAAGGTTGCGACGGGCCCAGCAGCCTCCTTCTGGACAGCAATTCCACAATTCCAAACATTGAACTGACTGCTCCACCGTCGCTTTTAAAAACAAAATTCAAAATCTCAGGCTGCCACGGGAGGATACGAACACACATTCCCCAGCTTACTCCTCTGGCAACATAACCATTACACTGATGCATTGTGTCAGTATAAAAGCTACACTGTAACCTGGCATAAAAGGATTACTTCTACACATCGCTGAGTACTCTGTGGAGATCATGGGCTGCAGTTCAGAATGAGCTTTCGTAACAAAAACGTTAGTGTATTTTACTTCATCAGATTAAACTCAATTGAGATTTAAACACTTGCAGAAAAACGAAACAACTTTTAAAGTCAAATAGTCTAGATTACTGATGAACCCTGCCAGTGCTTGGGCCTGTAAACGGGAGGGCGTCCAAAACTGCTGCCCGTATCCCATTTCCCCCATCGCATCTGTGATGGCTGATCCCTACAGTGCAGGGGGAGGCCATTTGGCCCATCAAGCGTGTACCAGCTTTCTCAAAAGAGCATCTCACCCAGGCCCTCCCCTCCACCCTCTCCCCCCAAAACATACAAAGGTCTGCGATCACGTACCAACCAACTCAAGAACAGCTTCTTCCCTGCGACCAGCAGACTTTTGAATGGACCTGCCATATATTTACTTGGTTTTTCTCTACACCCGAGCTATGACTGTAATATATTCTGCGCCCTCTCCTTTCCTGCTCCTCCATGTACTCTATGAATGGTATGCTTTGTCTGTATAGCGCGCAAGAAACAATACTTTTCACTGCATCCCAATACATGTGACAATAATCAAATCAAATCAAATCGAATCATAACCCTACACATTTACCACGGCCAATCCACCTAACCTGCATATCTTTGGACTTGTTTTGTTCACTCCCATTCACGCAACATCTTGCTTTTAAACCCATGCAGGGCCTTGTCCCCTCCCCTACCTTCTCCGACCCCACAATCCTCTGAGATTTCTGCACTCCTCTAATTCTGGCCACTTGTGCATTCTCCGATTTCAATCGCTCTGCCACTTGTGGCCGCAGCTTCGGTTACTCAGGCCCTTATCTCTGGAATTCTCCCCCTACTCCTCTCTGACTTTCTACCTTGCTTTCCTCCTTTAAGACACTCCTTAAAAGAAAACCTACCTCTTTAACCAGCTTTTTGGTCATCTGAGCTAACATCTCCTTATGTGGCCCTTGGTTATACAACGCTCCGGTGAAGTGCCTTTGGGGTGTTTCATTACCCAGGCCGGAAAAACAATAAAACTCGGGAAATGACTGGTTCTGGTCTGAACTGGTCTTGTGCACCTTAACATGGAATTCCAGCTCGGAACAGTCCCAGTCATTTCCCGAGTTTCACTTCTTTTTCTTTCTGGGTACATTGAAGGTGCTCTATAAATATAAGCCGCTGTTGTTGTTCATCATCCTGTTCGTGGTCTAGTTTAAGTCAATGTGGTAGCAAATAGAAGTCTCTGGGTTCCACTGTGTCGCCAGACCAATATTAAAGCACGTTGCAGAGTAAATACGTGCGGAGGGGAGGGGGAAGGGCAGTTATGTAAAATGCCGTTATAACATTTGTGGTTAGCCAACTGAATTTCTCCTGATCACTGAGGTCCGCTTGGGGAGTTTCAAAAAGGGTTCCACTAGCCACAGAAAAGGAAGATAACAGCAACTTGCACTCAAAGCAGGGATCTTTCTGTTTAAGCTTCCTTTCGATCTTTGGGAAAATGTTCTTGAACGTCATGGCGTTGTCAATTTAATTGCATTGTTTTTGAAGGGATTCCATCTATTCTGTGCCTAGCTGTTCAGTGGAGAGCAGAGCTCTGGTGCAACTTAATTATATCACTATTGGTGTCCACCATTTCAAACTCACCGGCTACAGAGCAAAGAGGTTTCAGGCAAGGGTACAAAGGATACAAACAATGCCCTCAAACACACAGCTGAGTCAAGGTCAACCCTCGCAAAAATGGCCACCTGGGAGGGAGCAAGGAAGGAAAGTACTTGTACAGCAATGTTCACGACCTTAACTTTACAGTCAATGAAGTACGTCACTCTTGTAATGTGGGAAATGCAGCAGTCAATGTGTGCACAGCAAGATCCCACAAGCACAGATGAACCGACATGTGACTCCAGAGCCACAGCCATGTGGTTGACTCTCAACTTGGGCAACTAGGGATGGGTAATAAATGCTGGCCAGCCAGCGACACCCATGTCCCACAAATGAATAAAAAATAAATAAATAACTTATCAGGTCCGGGACACCAGAGAGAACTTCCCAGCTCTTCTCCAAGTGGAAGGGTGGCACAATGGTTAGCACTGTTGCCTCACAGCACCAGGAACTCAGGTTCAATTCCAGCTTCGGGTGACTGTGTGGAGTTTGCACTTTCTCCCCGTGTCTGTGTGGGTTTCCTCCGGGTGCTCTGGTTTCCTCCCATAGTCCAAAGATGTGCGTGTTAGGTGGATTGGTCATGCTAAATTGTCCCTTAATGTCAGAGGGATTAGCAGGGTGAATACGTAAGGTTACGGTGATAGGGTGGGATTGTTGTTGGTGCAGGGCTGAATGGCACTGTAGAGATTCAATGATTACTGTTGGATTTCACACATGGAACCAGGAGGACAGATGAGGGCTCGGTTTAATGTCTCATTCAGAAGACAGCGCCACATTCCCACAGTAGAGCAACGAGGAGAATCGGCCAGCTCAAAGCCCCAAGCCATGGCCTGCTGACTCATGGGATATGAGTGCTGTGGACTAATCTATCAGTGCACTCGGATTGCCACTCATCATGACTCAGTGCTTTCAGAAGGGAAGAAGGCGGGACAATCGTTTGGCGTTTCGCTGATGTTCAGCAGCGATACAGACTGAATTTCTGCAGAGTGGTGAGTTCAGAGAAAGAGTGGATGATATTTATCAGGGTTCACATTTTAACCCATCGGTTCTCCCGGCAGATACTGATGGACTCTGGAATTCTCTCCCGCAGAGGTCTGTGGACACTGAGTCACTGAATACGTTCAAGACATAGATTGGGAAATTTTTGGATACTAAAGGAATTAAGGGATATGGGATGAGATTGGGAAGACGTTGAGGTGGGAGATCGGCCATGATTGTATTGAATGGCAATGCAGGCTTGAGGGGCCGAATGGCCTATTTCTTACGTCCTTATGTTTGATTTTGATTTGATTTGATTTATTATTGTCACATGTATTAACATACAGTGAAAAGTATTGTGCCTTGCACGCTATACAGACAAAGCACACCATTCATAGAGAAGGAAAGGAGAGAGTGCAGAATGTAGTGTTACAGTCATAGCTAGGGTGTAGAGAAAGATCAATTTAGTGCGAGGTAGGTCCATTCAAAAGTCTGACGGCAGCAGAGAAAAGGCTGTTCTTGAGTCCAAAAGGGAAAATGCTGGAAAATCTCAGCAGGTCTGGCAGCATCTGTAAGGAGAGAAAAGAGCTGACGTTTCGAGTCCAGACGATCCTTTGTCAAAGCTAAAAACATCTTTTAGCTTTGACAAAGGATCGTTTGGACTTGAAACGTCAGCTCTTTTCTCTCCTTACAGATGCTGCCAGACCTGCTGAGATTTTCCAGCATTTTCACTTTTGGTTTCAGATTCCAACATCCGCAGTAATTTGCTTTTATCCACTTCTCTTGAGTCGGTTGGTATGTGTTCTCAGATTTTTGTATCTTTTTCCCAACGGAAGAAGGTGGAAGAGAGGATGTCCGGGGTGCGTGGGGGTCCTTAATTATGCCGGCTGCTTATGTCTCCCGCACTTGTTTTTTGTTTCAGAATGTCAACATCTGCAGGAGTTTGCTTGATTTCTCCTGTTTCGTTCAAGAATTGCCAACACTCAAGACTGGACTCTGAAGGACACCAGCAATGCTTCCAAAGTGTACACAGCGATCCCACTTCCTGCGACACTGATCATGTATGCCGCAGTAAATTCTTGAGGATATTATCAATCTGCCCTGAAGGGTTATAATGCTAATTCTCTCAGGGACACACACAAGGTACCAATCCAGCTCCTTCCAAAATTGGCCATATCGGCTGGGGGGGGGGGGGTTATTATTGTCACTGGACTAGTCATTCAGAGACCCAGGGTAATGCTCTGAGGACCTGGTTCGAATTCAGGTGGTGCAATTCAATAAAAATTGGAAGTTTGGTCATGGCGACCATTGTCACAAAAAACCCATCTGATTCATTAGTGCCCTTGAGGGAAGGAAATCGGCCATCCTTGTCTGGTCTACACGTGACTCCAGAGCCACGGCAATGTGGTTGGCTCTTAAGCTGCCCTATGAAATGGTCAAACAGGCCACTCAGTTCATGGGAATTAGGGAGAATTCCACTCACAGTTTGCTCCCAGGAGATTTTATTATGTTGCTTTAGTCTGAAATCTGATCAGAAATCTACATTCTGGAGAATACCTGAGAATGGGGACTCTGAGCAACTTTCTCCCTTTCTAGTTTGGATCCAATTGAAGATTCACTCCACTGAACAGCAGTCCATTATGCAAACCAGCCTCCCATTCATTAACTCTGTCTACACTTCCCGCTGCCTTGGAAAAGCAGCCAGCATAATCAAGGACCCCAAGCACCCAGGACATTCTGGGCGGGATTTTACAGCTTTGCTTGGGCAAGACCAGAAATTCTCACCCGATGTCAATGGAGATTTCCATTGCCGGACCCTCGCCCGCGCCGATTCTGTGCTGGGCGAGGTGGCAAATTTCCGGCCACACCTTCTTCCATCAGGAAAAAGATACAAAAGTCTTAGATCACATACCAACTGACTCAAGAACAGCTTCTTCCCTGCTGCCATCAGACTTTTGAATGGACCTACCATACATTAAGTTGATCTTTCTCTGCACCCTAGCTATGAGTGTAACACTAGATTCTGCACCTTCTCCTTTCCTTCTCCCCTATGTATTCTATGAACGGTATGTTTTGTCTGTATAGCGCGCAAGAAATAATACTTTTTACTGTATCCCCCAATAGCAAATCAAATCAAAAAAAAAATCTTTTATCAGTACAGATTGATTCTGCTGACTAATCTAAGGCTCTAACCACATAGAATCATACAGCACAGAGGGAGACCATTTGGTCCATCAGGTCTTTGCTGGTGCTGTGAAAGACTATCCAATTAATCCCATTGGCTTGCCCTTTCCCCATCATCCTGCAATTTCTTTCCCCTTTCTGGAAAATATCTAATTCCCATTTGAAAGAGTCACACCACCTTTTCAGACTGCGCAGTCCAGATCATAACAAATAGCTCCGAAAAAATATTGCTCATGTTCTCTCAGCCACAATTTCTCCTCATCAATTCTCACCAAAGATGTGCGGGTTAGGTGTACTGGCCATGGTAAATTGCCCCTTAGTGTCCTGGGATGTGTAGGTTAAAGGGATTAGTGAGGTTATGGGGATAGGGCCTGGATAGGATTGTTGTCAGTGCAGACTCGATGGGCCGAACAGCCTCCTTCTGCACTGTAGGGATTCTATGGTTTCAAATCCCTTCCATAGTATGGACGCCTGCAGTAAATTTCCTCTTAACCGTTTCTCCTCAAGAAGGAACGATCCTGGTTTCGCTGGTCTCAGCACAGAACTAATCTGTCCCTTCCTCCATCTCCGCCAACTGGTAACATTCTAGCTGCCCTCCGTAAACTCCTCAAAACTTTCCTGCAGTGTGATGTCCAGGACAGTCCACCAGTTGAGGCAGAACTAGTAACTTACAAATTTTCTGCAAAACATCTTTGTTTTTGTCATCTATTTTTCACAGCTTGGGATCCTTTTTCCAATCTGAGAACTGGAGTCAGTGCTGGATTTAGGCATAAGCTAAACAAGCTACAGCTTAGGGCCTCACAATCCGCAGGGGCCTCACAAAATTTCAGAAGGTTTACAATGAAGAGAACATTTAAGAGCGGATACCAGAAAAGGAAAAGAAAGCACCAGCTTGAAGAGCAACTCAAAAAATTACCAAAATTACCAAAATCTATGAGGGAGATCAAGCCAGCCAGGGAGTATTAAGCACAGGTTAAAGAGATGTGTATTGTCTCCAGACAAATGATAAATATGTAATCAGTAAATGCATACATTTGAAAATAATTTGTATTTTTCACTTTAAATACCTTGCTATTAAATAATTAAAAGGCATAATTATGTTTTCAATTTTTTTGTGGCGACCCAAGGTCCTGTTTTGGTACGCACCTTTGTGAGACCTTTTGGTGTAACTTTTTAACAAGGGGCCTCCAAGCTTTATATAGCTTAGGGCCTCACCAAGTCTAAATCTGGCACTGACTGGATGCTACAATACATTAAGAGTTTTAACAACACCAGGTTAAAGTCCAACAGGTTTATTTGGTAGCAAATACCATTAGCTTTCGGAGCGCTGCTCCTTTGTCAGATGGAGTGGAAATCTGCTCTCAAACAGGGCACAGAGACACAAAATCAAGTTACAGAATACTGATTAGAATGCGAATCCCTACAGCCAACCAGATCTTAAAGATACAATGTGAGTGGAGGGAGTATTAAGTACAGGTTAAAGAGATGTGTATTGTCTCCAGACAGGACAACCCGCAAGTCCAGGAGGCAAGCTGTGGGGGTTACTGATAATGTGACATAAATCCAACATCCAACATCTGATCTTCGGGTAAGCGTTCTCCAAGGCGGCCTTCACGACACACGACAGCGCAGAGTCGCTGAGCAGAAACTGATAGCCAAGTTCCGCACACATGAGGATGGCCTAAACCGGGATGTTGGATTTATGTCACATTATCAGTAACCCCCACAGCTTGCCTCCTGGACTTGCGGGTTGTCCTGTCTGGAGACAATACACATCTCTTTAACCTGTGCTTAATACTCCCTCCACTCACATTGTCTGTATCTTTAAGATCTGGTTGGCTGTAGGGATTCGCATTCTAATCAGTATTCTGTAACTTGATTTTTGTGTCTCTGTGCCCTGTTTGAGAGCAGATTTCCACTCCATCTGACGAAGGAGCAGCGCTCCGAAAGCTAATGGTATTTGCTACCAAATAAACCTGTTGGACTTTAACCTGGTGTTGTTAAAACTCTTACTGTGTTTACCCCAGTCCAACGCCGGCATCTCCACATCATGGCTACAATACATGCCATGTAACACATTTATGGAAGTATCATGAATAACAGCTCCTTGGATTACTGCCAAAATTATGATATATTCTGTTTTTAGACCATTCTGTGGTAATACAAGGAATGACGCAGCCGTTGCTTACCAGGGTCAGTTTAATGTGATCAAATGGCTCCCCACCACAGAATGCATTTTCTTTTCTGAAACACAAACCAAATGACGCGCAAGATCAAATTTCAACGAAGCTTTAGTGGCATGGTTACTATTCACCTTAACACAAGCTAGCACCTAGCAAGACAAAAAATCACACCTATGCAGCATGGTTCATGGCCTCAGGACACCCTCAAGGCACTCACAGCCAAGAACAGTCACGTAGCAATCGTGACAGCCTAACAGTCTCAGGAACAACAATGACAGGGACAGCACGGTGGCACAGTGGTTAACACTGCTGCCTCACAGCGCCAGGGACCTGGGTTCGATTCCCGGCTTGAATCACTGTCTATGTGGAGTTTGTACATTCTCCCCGTGTCTGCGTGGGTTTCCCCCATTCCAGTTTCCTCCCACAGTCCAAAGAACAAAGAATCCCTACAGTACAGAAGGAGGCCATTCAGCCCATCAAACCTGCACCGACAACTAACCCACCCAGGCCCTATCTCTGTAACCCCACATATTTACACTGCTAATCCCCCTGACACGAAGGGACAATTTAACATGGCCAAACAATCTAACCTGCACATCTTTCAGACTGTGGGAGGAAACCGGAGCACCCGGAGGAAACCCAAGCAGACACGGGGAGATCGTGCAGACTCCACACAGACAGTGATTCAAGCCAGGAATCGAACCCAGGTCCCCGGCGCTGTGAGACAGCAGTGCTAACCACTGTGCCACAGTGCCGGATGGGCAGAGTAGGTTGTTTGGCCATGTTAAATTGTCCCTTTGTGTCGCAAGATGTGTAGGGTAGGGAAATTAGTGGGATAAATGTATGGGCCTGTGGGGATAGGGCCTGGGTAAGATGCTTTGTCAAGAGAGTTGGTGCGGACTCGATGGGCTGAATGGCCTCCTTCTGCACTGTAGGAATTCCGTGATAAATGGCCAGGTTCTGCGTTTTTTGAGGTGTCGGTTGAGTGGATAAATATTGACCAGGACACCTGAGGGGGCGGGTGGTTTGGGGGTAACTCCTCTACTCTCCTTTGAGTACCCCATGGGATCACTTATGTCAACCTCAGTGGGCAGAAGAGCGTTTAGTTTAACGTCTTGTCCAGATGATGCGCCTCTGACAGGGTTGCACTCCCTCAGTGCTGCACCGGGAGTGTCAGCATTGATTTTGTGCTTTTGTGAAACTTGAACACATGACCTTTGCGACTCGGGGGACAAAAGAGCTAACAACTGAGTCACGGTGAACAGTGGCAGCAACGTGTAACTCAAGTGCCTGGTAGCTCTTTCCAGATAAGTTGCAAAACAATTAAATGCATCCTGTCACATGTTTATTTATTTAAAGTTGAGTGAATGGCTTAGTACGAGCTTTATGAGCATTGAAAGCAAATAATCGACTGGATTGGTTGTTTGTTTTTGTTCCGCTTATGTACAATGTCAAGACTTTACAAATATTCGCTTCTTGCCGAGGACAAACTTAGGCATGTAGAGGTGAAAGGTTTACGCTTGTTACTGCCTGAGAGGGCAGGGATCATTTCACTTTGCGTGTTATGGTTGATATCCAAATTTCCCTTCGAAATTCAGTTGCTGCGCAAGTGGTCTTTTAAATCTGTTTGTTGTGAGGCTTCAAATCATGGGGGAGTATAAAAACGTATTTTCGTACGAGAGCGTGATTGATTCTGGGCTTCTCAACAGTCCAAAGACTTTAGAACAATTCTGTGTTGGAAGGCAAACAGAACCAGGATCAAGGTTAAAATCTCTACAGTGCGGGAGGAGGCCATTTGGCCCATCAAGTCGACACCGACTCTCTGACAGAGTATCTAACCCAGGCCCTCTTCCCCGCCCTATCCCCGTAACCCCGCACATTTACCATGGTTAATCCCCCTAACCTGCACATCTTGGGACACTGAGGGGCAATTTAGCATGACAGTCCGAAAGACGTGCTGGTTAGGGTGCATTGGCCGTGCTAAATTCTCCCTCAGTGTACCCGAACAGGTACTGGAGTGTGGCGACTAGGGGATTTTCACAGTAATTTCATTGCAGTGTTAGTGTAAGCCGACTTGTGACACCAATAAATAAAGTAATAAATAAACTTCAAAGCTTTAAATGGTGGAAGGAAATTGGAGGAAACCCACGCAGACTCCACACAAGCAGTCATCCAAGGCTAGAATTGAACCCAGGACCCTAACACTGTGAGGCAGCAGTGCTAACCACAGTGCCACCGTGCCGCCCGTACAGGAGTTTCTCATTTTTCTCTGGAAAGACCGATCGCGGACATTGTCTGAGAACCAAGAATTAGGTATTATTGTAAGCCATTTGGGAATATTATAGCGCACCAGGAATTCAGAAACGCCTTCAGTTTGTTTTGTGCAAAGCATTATTTCTAAATTCCACATTGTTACGGTAGAAATTGTTTCCACTGGCGGGGGGGGGTCAGTAACCAGAGGAAACAGATTTTAGATATTTTCCAAAACCATTCGTCGGGGTGGGGGAGGGCGGTGTGCTGAGGAGAGTTATTTATGTGGTGAGTTATTGTAATCGGAATGTACTGCCTGAAAGCAAGGGTGACCAATCATCCCAGGTTTCGATATTTGAGGTGTTTGTCCTGCATCCTGAAACTGTTTGACCTGCATTTTGATCATTGAATTTTGCACATTCAGTCCTTTCTCGTAGAACCCCTACAGTGCAGAAGAGGCCGTTCGGCCCATCAAGTCTGCACCGATACATACTCCAACAGAGTGTCTTACCCATGCCCTCTCCACCACCCTATCCCTGTAACCCCACACATGTACCATGGCCAATCCACCTAACCTTCACATCTTTGGAGTGTGGGAGGAAACCGGAGCACCGGGAGGAAACCCACGCAGACATGGGGAGAACGTGCACACTCCACACAGACAGTGATCCAAGGCTGGAATTGAATCCGGGTCCCTAGTGCTGTGAGGCAGCAGTGCTAACCACTGTGCCTTCTCCCAGTGGCCCACTACCACAGATTTGCCCATTCCCTCCCCACATACTCACAGACTTGTCATCACTCCCCCTTCCCCCACTACATGATCCTGACAGGCATTCCAGTCCATCCCCCCTCCTCTTCAACTTTAGCACTGGGCCTGGAAGTCTTTGGCTCAGACGGAAGCACTCCCCAAATTGGAAGGTTGTGGGTTCAAGCCCTTACTCCAGATCTCAAGCACATAACCTTCAGTGTGGAGATTACTGTATTGGCGCAGATGAGATAGTAAATATATTAAGGCCTATCTGTCTGCTGTGGTAGGCTAACAGATCAAAAGAGGGGATTTGTCCAACCAACATTTAATCCAGGAACCCAACCAGATTAATCATTGACGGTATCCCTGTTTGTGGGATCTTGCTCTGCACAAATGGGTACCACATTTATCAAAATATCTGCAGTGAATATAGAATCATAGAATCCTACAGTGCACAAGAAGGGCATTCGGCCCATTGAGTCTGCAACGACCCACAATCCCACCCAGGCCCTATCCCTATGCATTTACACCTTAGCTAGTTCCCCCTGACACTAAGGGGCAATTTAGCATGGCCAATCCACCTAACCTGCACATCTTTCGGACTGTGGGAGGAAACCAGAGCACCCGGAGGAAAGCCACGCAGACACGGGGAGAAGGTGCAGACTCCGCACAGACAGTGACCCAAGCCAGGAATCGAACCCGGGTTCCTGGCACTGTAAGGCAGCAGTGCTAACCACTAATATGTATATAATTGGCTATGACATTTTTGGATGTCCAAAGGATATAAAAGGTCCCGTATAGATTCTAGATCTTTCTTTGCTGTATTATGCTTCAGGGACATGAGAATAATTTGATTTTTGACACGATTGCATTTATTTTTGACTGCAGCAGCACCTTTCAATTGTGTCTGAGGTGAAATATCTGTGACGATAATATAACAGCATCAGCTGACTGCAAAAAAAGCTCGACAGTAATCCTCTTTTATTGTTCTTCTTTCATGGGATATGGGCAGCGCTGGCTAACTCAGCATTTATCAGCTGCCCCTAATTACCCATGAGGCGGTGAGCTGCCTTGGTGAACCGCTGCAGTCCCTGTGGTGTAGGTACACCCACAGTGCTGTTAGTGGGGGGGAGGAGAGCGGGAGTTCCAGGATTTTGACCCAGCGACAGAGTGATATGGTTGCAAATCAGGACGGGTGTGTTGGCTGCCTGTGCCATTGTTGTTTCTGGTGTCCCAGTCGACGACGGATGGTCCGTCCGATTTCAATCCTTTTCGATTTTTCCGCAGCAGCTTGATACAACCGAGGAGCTTGCGAGACCATTTTGGAGGGCAGTTAGGGGTCAACCACGTTTAACTCACGGAGCGGGCAACATCAAGGGTGGAATTTTCCCAAAAAATGGCAAAGTTGACAGCTCTGATTGAACACCAGTGTTAACTTTAAAGTTTATTTGTGTCACAAGTAGGCTTACAACAATTACTTCAAGCGTGTTGGCTGTAGAGTGCTTTGGAATGTTAATAAGTTTTAAAGCTTAAGTTTATTTATTACTTTATTTATTAGTATCACAAGGAGGCTTACATTGACACTGCAATGAAGTTACTGTGAAAATCCCCTAGTCACCACACTCCGGCGCCTGTTCGGGTACAAAGAACAAAGAACAAAGAAAATCACAGCACAAGAACAGGCCCTTCGGCCCTCCAAGCCTGCACCGACCATGCTGCCCGACTGAACTAAAACCCCCTACCCTTCCAGGGACCATATCCCTCTATTCCCATCCTGTTCATGTATTTGTCGAGATGCCCCTTAAAAGTCACAAATGGAGAACTTACTGAGGGAGAATTTAGCACGGCCGATGCACCTAACCAGCACGTCTTTCGGACTGTGGGAGGAAACTGGAGTACCCGGAGGAAACCCACGCAGACATGGGGAGGAAGTGCAGACAGTGACCCAAGCCGGGAAATGAAAATGGGTCCCTGGCGCTGTGAGGCAGCAGTGCTGCGTCCAGTTCTGGTCGCCGCACTACCAGAAGGACGTGGAGGCGTTAGAGAGAGTGCAGAGAAGGTTTACCAGGATGTTGCCTGGTATGGAGGGTCTTAGCTATGAGGAGAGATTGGGTAAACTGGGGTTGTTCTCCCTGGAAAGACGGAGAATGAGGGGAGATCTAATAGAGGTGTACAAGATTATGAAGGGGATAGATAGGGTGAACAGTGGGAAGCTTTTTCCCAGGTCGGAGGTGACGATCACGAGGGGTCACGGGCTCAAGGTGAGAGGGGCGAAGTATAACTCAGATATCAGAGGGATGTTTTTTACACAGAGGGTGGTGGGAGCCTGGAATGCGCTGCCAAGTAGGGTGGTGGAGGCAGGCACGCTGACATTGTTTAAGACTTACCTGGATAGTCACATGAGCAGCCTGGGAATGGAGGGATACAAACGATTGGTCTCGTTGGACCAAGGAGCGGCACAGGCTTGGAGGGCCGAAGGGCCTGTTTCCTGTGCTGTACTGTTCTTTGTTCTTTGCTAACCGTTGTGGTGTGAGGCAGGTTTTCTCTCCAGATCTTCGGGCACTTGGTCAAAAGAAAAACAGGGAGGGCTCGTTTTGGAGTTACGGGAATAGGGTCTGGGTGGGATTGTGGTCAGTGCAGACTCAATGGGCCGAATGGCCTCCTTCTGCACTGTAGGGATTCTATGATTGGCCGTGGCCATGTTGAATGCTGGTGCAAACCCTAAAGGCTGAGTGGCCCATTCCCAATGTGACTTACGTTCCTATTAACTGGGCGGTCACAACCGAAGGAGAAAGACAGAACTGGATTCCAAAATGCTCAGTTGCGCAGACAGACCTACCTCTCTCGCTCGGCTGCATCTTCTGGCTGCATCTGGCAACTCGGGCCTCCTCCGGGCCCCGACACCCCGAGGGGGGAATCCGGTGGCCAGGATGTGGAAATGCTGCTGCTGCTTTCCATGGGCTGCGGGCAAAGAAGAGAACGAGAAATCACTTAAAGCTAAATTCCCGAAGGCCTTGGCAGGCTCTTGCTGGGGAGTCTAAACCGAGGGGTTCATCACCTCAGGATAATGGGGGGGGCGGGGGGGTGGTTGACCATGTAGGTCAGGATGAGGAGAAATTTCTTCACTCAGGGGGTTTTGAATCTTCTCTACCCCAGAAATTTGTGGATACTCAGTTGTCGAGGGTATTTAAGACTGAAATCAACAGGAATTTTTTGGACGCTATGGGAATTGAGAAATTGTTGGGGCGTACCACATTCTGTCTCAGAGGCTGTATACCATATTCTGTCTCATAGGCCAAATACCACATTCTGTCTCAGAGGCTGTATACCATATTCTGTCTCATAGGCCAAATACCACATTCTGTCTCAGAGGCTGTATACCATATTCTGTCTCATAGGCCAAATACCACATTCTGTCTCAGAGGCTGTATACCATATTCTGTATCACACGCTGTGTACCATATTCTGTATCACACCGTGTACCATATTCTGTCTCAGACGCCGCGTACCATATTCTATTTCACAGACAGTGTACCATATTCTGTATCACAGGCCGTGTACCATATTCTGTATCACAGGCTGTGTACCATATTCTATCTCAGGCAGTGTACCATATTCTGTCTCACATACTGTGTGCCATATTCTGTCTCACAGGCCATGTACCATATTCTGTTTCACAGGCTGTGTGCAGGCTCGACGGGCCGAATGGCCTCCTTCTGCACTGTAGGGATTTTATGATTCCTCAATAATTGGTGATCAAAGAATCCTTGGCACTGTTGCCAAGATGAACAGGGGAGTTCTCCTGACCAAAGTCTATCCCTCAACCAACATCATTATCTGGTCATTATGTTATTGCTGTTTGAGGGATCTTGCCATGCACAAAATGGCTGCCGCATTTCCCTACATGCTGTCAGCTGTAAAGTGCTTTGCGACGTCCTGAGATTGTGAAAGGTGCTGTACCAAAGCAAATCCTTTCTTCTTTCCAACCAACTGACCAGCTGACTGCATGAAGAACATGAGGTGTAGCCTTACAGAGGAATTTGCAAACCATACTCTGTCAGAGAGCCGGTTCAGACTCAATGGGCTGAATGGCCTCCTTCCGTAGGGGTTCTATGATTCTGTTTGGGAAGATGGGGAATGTTCAAAATCATGAAGTGTCTGGGATGGGTAAACAGGGATAAACTGTTCCCATTCCTGGAAGGGTCGAGAACCAGAGGTCAATGATTGGAAGTGACTGACAAAAGAAGCAAACGGAGATGTGAGGAGAATCTCTTCCATGCAGCGAGTGGTTAGGATCTGGAATGCACTGTCTGAGAGTGTGGTGGAGACAGATTCACACAGCGAGTGGTTAGGATCTGCAATGTACTGTCTGAGAGTGTGGTGGAGACAGATTCTATCATGAGTTTCACCGGAAAAGTGGAAATGGTCTGAAGAGAAAATGTTTTCAGGGCCAGAGGGTAAGGATAGGGGGTGGGCCGAGTTGAGTTGCTCTTCCAGGAAGCCAACATGGGCATAATGGGCTGAATGGCCTCCCTTTTGTGCTGGAATCATGCTATGGAGCAATGACTCTATGAACGTACCATTGGAGAATCTTGGTTTTCATTTAGCTCAGAGAATTTACAACTTGATTTCTGCCTCTTTGGCTTCATGCCTTCCTCGATGTAGCTACTGTTGCTGTCTTTCAGCTTTTTGTCACTGGCCTGGGAAGGATCCAGAAGGCCTGATCTGCCCTCCTCATTAGCGCTGAAGGCAGAGGGGATGTTCTCTTTGTTGATGTCGTCCCTGTGGAGCAAGGCAGGTTTGAACAATTTGACAAAGGCATTTGTGAAATGGAAGGTTGCAGTTAGGAGGGATTTCAGTACCAGAGACACATTGCACAGGAGCCGTCTTCAGTAATGCATTCAACACGTCAACTTGAATTTCAGACAATTAATGATAATTGGGCATCATGACAACTAGGGGTGAATTTCCTCAGATCTTCTCATGTTTGGTTGCTCTCTCTTTGGCGAAAGGTTGGCGGATGCAAACAAGTGGAGTTTCCAGTGAAGTTACAGCAGGAGAAAACCTGAGGAAACTTACCCTAAACCTGCATCAATAAACCCCTAAACCTCCATCAATAAACCCCTAAACCTGCATCAATAAACCCCTAAATCTGCATCAATAAACCCCTAAACCTGCATCAATAAACCCCTAAACCTGCATCAATAAACCCCTAAACCTGCATCAATAAACCACTAAACCTGCATCAATAAACCCCTAAATCTGCATCAATAAACCCCTAAACCTGCATCAATAAACCACTAAACCTGCATCAATAAACCACTAAATCTGCATCAATAAACCCCTAAATCTGCATCAATAAACCCCTAAACCTGCATCAATAAACCCCTAAACCTGCATCAATAAACCCCTAAATCTGCATCAATAAACCCCTAAACCTGCATCAATAAACCCTTAAAACCTCCATTAATGAACTCCCAAACCTATATTAATCAACCCCAAACTTCCATTAATAAATCCCCAAATCCCCATTTATTAACCCCAAAAGCTCTATTAATAAATCCACAAATCTCCATTAATAAACCTCAAAGCCTACATTAATAAACCCCAAGATGTCCAGATTTCCCATGAATACACCCCCCAAACTTTTATTAATGTAACTGAACCTCTATTAATACATCCCAGAATGTCTCGCAATTCTTTGCACTTTGGAAATACTTTACAAGGCACTGAGAGTTGAGTAGTTTGGAGGAGAAAGTTCCAAAGAGACTTTGACAGACAAAGGGAGTAGGTAAAACTCATGAAGTTCAATGTAGGGAAATGCAAGGCCTTCCACTCTGGGCCCGAGAAGGACAAATCATAATATTTTCTTAATTGTGAGAGGCTGACGGCTATGCGAAGGCAAAAGGAGTTGGGTGTGTCGGTACACAAGACACTAATAGCAAGTACACAGGTATGAATGGTAATCAGGAAGGCTAATGGAATGTTGGTCTTTTTATCAAGATGACTGGAATACGAAGCAGAGAAAGTTATGCTTCAATTGTACACAGCCTTGGTCTGAGTTGGTTAGGATTATATTCACTGGAGTTCAGAAGAGTGAGAGGGGATCTCATAGAAACTTAGAAATTTCTAACAGGGTTAGACAGGGTAGGTTCAGAAAGAATGTTCCCAATGGTGGGGGAGTCCAGAACTAGGAGTCATAGTTTCAGGATAAGGGGTAAACATTTTAGAACTGAAGTGAGGAGAAATTTCTTCACCCAGAGGGTGGTGAATGTGTGGAATTCATTACCACAGAATGTAGCTGAGGCCAAACCATTGTCCGATTTCAAGAAGGTATTAGATATAGCTCTTGGGGCTAAAAGGATGAAGGGATACAGGAGGAAGGGGGGGAATCAGGATATTGAGTTCGATGATCAGCCATGATCAAAAGGAATGGTGGAGCAGGCTTGAAGGGTCGAATGGCATACTCCTGTTTCTAGTTTCTATGTTTTTATGAATCCATCTTGTTCTGCCTTATCATAGAATCATAGAAACCCTACAGTGCAGAAAGAGGCCATTCGGCCCATCGAGTCTGGGCCGACCACAATCCCACCCAGGCCCCACCCCCATATCCCTACACATTTACCCGCTAATCCCTCTAACCTAGGCATCTCAGGACACTAAAGGGCAATTTAGCATGGCCAATCAACCTAATCCGCACATCTTTAGACTGTGGTAGGAAACCGGAGCACCCGGAGGAAACCCACGCAGACACGAGGAGAATGTGCAGACTCCGCACAGACAGTGACCCAAGCCGGGAATTGAACCCAGGTCCTTGGAGCTGTGAAGCAGCAGTGCTAACCACTGTGCTACCGTGCCGCCCCATCGGCTTCAGGGAAGATATATGGACACTAATTGCAAGGGGTATGTGTAGCACAGTTTCACCTCAATGAATCCAGGGCTTAAAGGTTTAAAGTACAAGGCTGGGTTCATTAAATTAGCTTTCACTCCCTTAAGTTTTGATGGTTGAGGGATGATCTAACTGAGGCGTTTAAATGGTAGACGGTTTCAAACATGTTGATACAGAAAAACGATTTCCACAGTGAAAGAATCTAGAATGAGGTGATATAATCTTGAAATTAGAGTGGGGTTTTTCAGCAGTAAATTCAGGAAACTTTTTCACACAAGAGGCGGGAGAAATCTGGAACTCTCTCACCCAACGTTAATAGAGATAGTGCTGGGAGGGAGCATTTTAAATGTTCAGGACTGACATTGATAGATTTTTATTAGAACCATAGATAGAATCATCATAGAATTCCTACAGTGCAGAAGGAGGCCATTCAGCCCATTGCATCTGCATCGACAACAATCCCACCCAGGCCCTATTCTCATAACCCCACGTATTTACGCCCAAGGGCAATTTATCATGGCCAATCAACCTAACCCACACATCTTTGGAGTGTGGGAGGAAACCGGAGCACCTGGAGGAAACCCACGCAGACATGGGGAGAACATGCAAATTCCACACAGACAGTGACCTAAGCCGGGAATTGAACCCGGGTCCCTGGAGCTGTGAGGCAGCAGTGTTAACCACTGTGCCACGGTGCCACCATTAGGTAATGATCAATGCAGAGCAAAGATGGGTAAATGGCGTGGGGTCGCAAATCAGACATAATCCAACAGAATGGCGGAATAGGCTCAAAGGGTGAATGGTCTGCTCCTGTTCCCATCTTTCATTGGTTGTATATACAGCGGGTGATGAAAAAGACCCCATCACTGAGGTACCTCAGTCCTGAGACTCAGGTTTGACTCCCCACTCTAGTCAGATCGGAGTAGCAATGGCTGTTTGGAGGTAGTGAATAATGAACGCACCCCCCCACCCCGTCCCCCCCACCCCACCCCCCCTATGAGATAGCGGCTGAGAGAATTTGAAGAAGTCAAATCCCCCACCACCACAAAATGCCTCAGGCACAGTTCAGAACAGCGACCGAGGCCCTTGGGGTCGGCGGGGAGGATCTTGCCCCGATACCCCCAGCCGATCCACAGGGAGATGAGAACTCGGGAGGCTGGGGCACTTGCACTGAAGGCAAACGGAACAAAGGACTGCTGCGTGGAGGATGAGCTGCAAGGAGAAAGCATGTTTATTTAATCATGTGGGTGGGGGTGGGGACCCAAATCCTCTCATTAACTTGACTAAAACCGAGGCTTTGCACTGAGGGTGAGCTGCAGAAGGAAACTCATTCTTGCTCAAAACCAAGCAAGAATGCGTTGATACGGAAAAAACGATTTCCACGGTGAAAGAATCTAGAATGAGAGGATATAATCTTGAAATTAGAGTGGGGCTATTCAGCAGTAAATTCAGGAAACTCTCACACAAGAGGCGGGAGAAACCTGGAACCTTCAGCATCAAATCTGCCCTCATCAGTAAATGGTTAATTTATATTTTACACATACACAGATAATGCAAGCAGTCCTATAAAACAAAGAGGCTATTGTGTGTAGTGATTCAACAATCATTCCCCATATTTAACCATAATCAATCCTTCTTTCAAATCTTCCCACATGTTGACTAAAATGTGCACGCAAATATAAGCAGTGTAATGAAAATATCCGTACATTTCTTTGCTTCTCCAGTATTCATCCTGCTCTTTCAGATGCCTCCTTCTCTGTCTGGCAGAAACGCCTACCGGTGATGAAGATGTCCCCGTTTCAGATTCCTCTGAACTTTGACCTCCACTGCCATGAGCGTCAAAGAGATGTTGTTCCACTGCTGACCGGATGGTCCTTTCTATAAAACTGCAAGCACACAACACTCACAGTGACGGAGCAAACAGCTACTGCAGTAATTTCCACCTCCCCCCCGTTTGAAAACTGGGGCCCTTTCGCACAGAATCAGCTGAGGTTTAATGTTTACCTTCCAAAAGTACATTCTTAATGGACACATTTTCACCCTGGTCGAAGCTGAATTCATTTGAAGTGACAAGCACTTACTCGCAGCTACAGCCACATAAGCGCAACATGCATGTGCACTCACACAGAATCACGCAAGCATGCAGGCATCCACTCAGGCATATGTACACGGATAGACATGCGCATGAACACGCACATACACACAAATGCGCACACCCCAATTTGCACATACACGCACTCACATGCCCCTAAAGCCACACATTGGCTCGGCACAATGGTTAGCGTTGCTGCCTCACAGCGCCATAGGCACGCATTCGATTCCCGGCTTGGGTCACTGTCTATGCGAGTCTGCACGTTCTCCCCGTGTCTGCGTGGGTTTCCTCCAGTTTCCTCCCGCAGTCCGAAAGACGTGCTGGTTAGGTGCATTGGCCATGCTAAATTCTCCCTCAGTGTACCCCAGACAGGTGCAAGAGTGTGGCGACTGGGGGATTTTCACAGCAACTTCATTGCAGCATTAATGTAAGCCTACTTGTGACACTAATAAATAAACTTTAAATGTTAAACTCATGCATACACATGCATGCACTCAAGCAAGCTCACACATGCACTCACATATGTGCAGACACACACGTATGCAAGCACTCACATAGGCACATACATGTATTCATGTGCATGCAGTCACACATAAGCACTCACATGCAGACAAACCCACGTGGGCTATGTCAGTCATGGGGCACCTGTAACTCTGTTATCACAGAATCTATAATCCCTACAGTGCAGAAGTAGGCCATTCGGCCCATCCACCCTGCATCCTATCCCCGTAACCCCACATCTTTACCCTGCTAATCCTCCTGACACTGAGTGCAAATATTACCGTTCTGCCCGCCACGGGAATCAGAACGGGCGAGTGGCGGACCATGGAAACGTCCTCGGGCGGGATTTTCTGGTTTCGGGTGAGCGAGGCCGGAAAGTACCGCCTTGAGGGTCAATTTTGCACGGCCAGTCAACCCAACCCGCACATCTTTGGAGCCCCTGTTGTGCTCCTCCAGGCCGCAGAGAGGTTGCAGCCCTGTGGCGCCCACTTCCAGCTTCAAATCCTTAAATATATCCCTCTGCCTGTGACGGAGTTAGCTGAGCTCCGAAGAGTTAAAAAGAATCTGCCAACGCAGCAGTTAAGAGATAACTTCTCATCCATTGAGACTGCGTACATGATAAACTTCGCTGTGTCAACAGCGTACAAGATAAGCATCTCTTGTTACAAAATCAATAGGGGGGATAGTGGTTCAGAAATCTGACCTTGGATTGGGAACTGCTCTGAGTATTGGAAGTGCAGAGTTTGGTGGGGAAACATTATTAGTGGATATTCTGACTGTTGCGCATTCAAACTGCGACTAGCCGCAGAGATGCTTCCAATATTACTCCTCCCAACACCTACCAATCATCCTAATGGAACTGGACTGACCCTAGTCTGCCCTGACTTGGTACAGCCCTGGCATTAAACTTGCATCTGCTTTGGGCCTCAATGTTCAACTAATGCCCAGTCCGATTCAGAGCTTCCCTGGGGCCTCCAAACTAAAGGTTGTTTTGTTCCGGGGCTTATTTTCAGTTTTTGTTGACTGAGCTGTCAGAAGGCAAAGGGATTTGGGGTTCAGTGAGGGGTGTTTGCAGAGCAGGGGGCTAATCTCTTGTACAACCGATATGTGTATACGACACAGGAGGAGGGCATTCAGCCCTTCGTGTGTATGTACTGGCTCTGTGCACGAGCAATCCAGGAGTAATTAAGGGAAGGGCACATGCAGACGGTGGCACAGTGGTTCGCACTGCTGCCTCACAGCGCCAGGGGCCCAGGTTCGATTCCCGGCTTGGCTCACTGTCTTTGTGCAGTTTGCACGTTCTCCTCGTGTCTGCGTGGGTTTCCTCTGGGTGCTCCAGTTTCCTCCCACAGTCTGAAATATGTGTTGGAACAGGCTCCGGAGTGTGGCGACTAGGGGAATTTCAGAGCAACTCCATTGCAGTGTTAATGTAAGCCTTACTTGTGACTAATAAATAAAACTAAACAGTTGGTTGGAAAACTTGGAGGGGAGGTGGGGATCTGGAGGCACGTGGTCAGGGGAGGCCATTTGGCCCATCGTGTCTGGACTGGGTCTCTGAAAGAGTGAGTCAATTAGATTCATTCCCCCATCCTCCTCCACCAGCTCTTCCCCAACACCATTATTTTCCCTCTCAATGACACATCTGATCAGAAAACAAACCCTCTAATTTCAAAGAAAGTTAAGAAGTGTACTTACTCCCCTGCTGATGACATGTTGTTGACTGACGGCACATGTGCACTGTAATGACAAATAAAGACATACATGCAAATTAAATAATTGACACACAAGGTAGGGAAAGATCAATGGTAAAGATAAGAGGATCTGGAGTTGATGCCATAGTGATTCCAGAGGGGAAAGGTCACATTGCCCCAGGTTGAATTACCTAAGACAGGGGTTGTGTGTGTTGGTGGGTGGGTGGGGGGAAAGATATACCTTTTTTTATTCATTCATGGGACATGGGCAACACTGGCTGGCCAGCATTTATTGCCCATCCCGCGTTGGGAGTCAACCACATTGCTGTGGCTCTGGAGTCACATGTAGGCCAGACCAGGTAAGGACGGCAGATTTCCTTCGCTAAAGGGCTTTTGTGAACCAGATGGGTTTTTCTGACAATCAACAATGGTTTCATGGTCATCAGTAGATTCTTAATTCCAGACTTTTTTTTATTGAATTCAAATTCCACCATCTGCCGTGGCGGGATTCAAACCCGGGTCCCCAGAACATTAGTTGAGTTTCTGGATTAATAGAATCATAGAGTCCCTACAGTGCAGAAGGAGGTCATTCGGCCCATCGAGTCTGCACCGCCAACAATCCCATCCAGGCCCTATCCTCGTAACCCCACATATTTGCCCCGCTAGTCCCTGTAACCTACGCATCCGGGCACTAAGGGTCAATTTATCATGGCTAGTCAACCTAACCCGCACACCTTTGGACTGTGGGAGGAAACTGGAGCACCCGGAGGAAACCCACGCAGACATGTGGAGAACGTGCAAACTCCACAGTGAGCCCAGGCTGGAATTGAACCTGGGTCCCTGAAGCTGTGAGGCAGCAGTGCTAACCACTGGGGGAGGTGGTTGGGTAATGCTAATGTCACTGGACTAGTAATCCAGAGACTCAGTGTAATGCTCTGGGGATCCAGGTTCAAATCCCACCATTGCATTTGAGTTCAATAAAAAAAACTGGAATTAAAAGTGTCGTGTTGACCATGAGTCATAGAGGTTTACAGCATGGAAACAGTCCCTTTGTCCATGTCACTCTTTTTTTTAAAACTCCTAAGCCAGTCTCAATTGCCCGCATATGGCCCATATCCATCTGTACCCATTTTATCCATGTAATTGTCTAAATACTTTTTAAAAGACAAAATTGTACCCGCCTCTACTACTACCTCTGGCAGCTTGTTCCAGGCACTCACCACCCTCTGTGTGAAAAAATTGCCCCTCTGGACACTTTTGTATCACTCCCCTCTCACCTTAAACCGATGCCCTCTAGTTTTAGACTCTCTTACCTTTGGGAAAAGATATTGACTAGCTGATTTTTGCCCCTCATTATTTTATAGACCTCTATAAGGTCACCCCTCAGCCTTCTACGCTCCAGAGCAAAAAGTCCCAGTCTATTCAGCCTCTCCTTATAACTCAAACCATCAAGTCCTGCTAGCATCCTAATAAATCTTTTCTGCACTCTTTCTAGTTTAATAATATCCTTTCTATAATAGGGTGACCAGAACTATACACAGTATTCCAAGTGTGGCCTTACCAATATCTTGTACAACTTCAACAAGACATCCCAACTCCTGTATTCAATGTTCTGACCAATGAAACCAAGCATGCCGAATGCCTTCTTCACCACTCTGTCCACCTGTGACTCCACTTTCAAGGAGCTATGAACCTGTATCCCTAGATCTCTTTGTTCTGTAACTCTGCCCAATGCCCTACCATTAACTGAGTAAGTCCTGCTCTGGTTCAATCTACCAAAATGTATCACCTCGCATTTATCTAAATTAAACTCCATCTGCCATTCGTCAGCCCACTGGCACAATTGATCAAGATCCTGTTGCAATCCGAGATAACTTTCTTCACTGTTCACTATGCGACCAACCTTGGTGTCATCTGCAAACTTACTGACCATATGAAATGAATAATCTAGCGATAATGCCACTAGGCCATTGCCTCCCCTATTACCTACAAATAAAATATGCTAGTGAAGTTTAGGTTAAATGAAGCAATGGAACCCATCTGTCCAGCTCACAGGCACTGTCCACCACTCAGGGCAAAGGTCATTGCTGAGGCAACCCATGCCTTTCTTTCCTGATGCCTCAGAGGACAGGGTGCCACTGTAACGTAATTGAGTTACTCGGGGCATCAAGGGAAAAGTGATACCAGCAAAAACTGCGTTCTGAGCGGCAGTTGAGTTGTGACTTCACATGGAAAGCAAGCAGCACAGTGAATTTATCCTGAATCTTACTGAAATAGATTGAGGTAATTAGGGGGAACACAGCGTCCTGGAACGAAAGCCTTTAATCTTCAAGTGCGGCTAGATTTTGTCTCGAAAGCCAAAGTCACGTAGAATAAACCCCACAACAAAGTTGTTGGCAACAACACAATTACTGAACACGCATTCGTGAATGGACAGAACTAAGAAAAGGCGATCGAGTGCCTTTGGGGTGGCCAATGTTTTTCCAAATTAACAGCAGGCCATCGAGCACTTGCTCTGCAAAACCAACGAGCAATTTACAAGGAAGAAAATACTAATTAGATGGTCTTTTGGTCTCGGAATGCCAGTAATGCAAGTGATGCAGTCTAATCTCTTGCCTTCAAAATGTTATTACCGGAAAACAAACCCCCCCCCCCGGCGGTTCGGGCAGTTAATGCGGCAGTTTAAATATTTCTTCACAGGATCCAGTTTTCTTTAATTGGCCGGAGTGCGGTTAGATTGTGGAACTCACGGCCACGTGGAGTGGCTGAGGCAAATATTCGAGAAGGGGAAGTTAGATAAACACACGGAGGTGAAAGGATTAGAAGGATGTGTTGAAAGGGTGTGGGGTGAACCACAGTGGGAGGAGGCTTGTGTGGAGGATAAACACAAGCACGGGCCGAATGGCCTGATTCCGTGCTGTAAAAGAACGACGTGCATTTATACATAGCCTGTCAATGAAGTGCTTCAGAAGGTTAGTTATTGCTGTAATGTAAGAATTAGGGCCGCTAAACCACACACAGCAATATTCCACAAACATCATTGATCCACACAATCAGTGAACCTGCTATCATAGAAACATAGAAACCCTACAGTGCAGAAGGAGGCCATTCGGCCCATCGAGTCTGCACCGACCACAATCCCACCCAGGCCCTACCCCCCCATCGGTGCTGTTGACTGGGGTTGGTTGGGGAAAGAGGAGGGATAAATCAAATAACATCGTGGATCCGGTTTCTTTTTTAACCCGTTCTTAAAGGTGCAAAGCCAATGCGCAGAATGGATCAGGCAAACCCAAATCCATCTACTTGCTTCAATAGAATCATAGAATCCCTACAATGCAGAAGGAGGCCATTTGGCCCATCAAGTCGGCAACAACCACATTCCCAACCAGGCCCCATCCCCAGAACCCCTTGCATTTACCCTCGCTACTCCTCCTGACACATTTACCCTAGCTAGTCCCCCTGCAACTTAGCATGGCCGATCCACCTAACTTGCACATCTTTGGGCTGTGGGAGGAAACCCACACAGATACGGGGAGAAGGTGCAGACTCTGCACGGACAGTGACCTCAAGAGGGAATCGAACCTGGGTCCCTGGCGTCGTGAGGCAGCAGGTACTAACCACTGTGCCGCCCCATAAAAATTTCTCCAAAAGCCAAATTCAAATTGAATCCAATTCATGATCCCCACAAGAGAGAGACAAACCAGATCCAAGCTGACAAGATGTGGCAATGCACTCCATTTTGAGCTTGATCTTAGCCAAAAGGCCGAGAAGCAATCACTGGCTTCGTGCTTTCCACAACTCGAGCATCGTGGGACCTGTTATCCTGGAATGTAGAAGAAGGCCATTCACCCCATCAAGCCTGCACCAACAACAATACCTCCCAGGCCTATTCTTATAACCCCACCTATTTACCCTGCTAATCCCCCTAACATAAACGGCAATTTAGCGTGGCCAATCCACTTAACCCGCACATCTTTGGACTGTGAGAGGAAAACGGAGCACCCGGAGGAAACCCACGCAGACGCAGGGAGAACGTGCAAACTCCACACAGAGAGTGACCCAAACCAGGAATTGAACCCGGGTCCCTGGCACTGAGAGGCAGCAAAGCTAACCACCGTGCCACCGCCCACTTATTGCAGCTGAACAGGCAGAAATTGGCCAGCGTGCGATTCCTCTGAAAGTGCAGCTGTTGTCACCGCCTGCTGTGCGTACGGCAGATTAAACACAATACACAGGATTGGCTGATTGCTTCCCCCCCCCCAGCTAAACGGTCAGCGGAATGAGGTTGGCAGGAGCATTCAATGCCTGCTGACCCCGTGCTAACACGCGATGCCCTCCCACTGACCCCTGTGAACTCTCTGGCAGGGGTCAGCACTGGAAGGCGCTGGCTAGCTGTCACACCACTGCGCGGATCACAGCTCTCACTCTCAGATGCTGCAGCTGCCAAACACTCTCCGAGCTCCAGTCTGCTGTGAGCAAGCGGGAACCTGTCAGCTGGCGGGAACTGCACTGCCCGTCATGGGGAGAGCCGGACGCTGCCCAGATTTTAAACTCAGCTGAACGGAACAAAGTGTTCCCATTAACATGCACCTTTGATGTGCACGGGCACAACTCTCTCTTTGATCTCACATTTCCAGCACTCACAAAACCTTGAGGCCTCAGGATGAAAATGTGTTATTTTTTTTCACATGAAGAAAGCAGCCTTGCAGTAAGGGGAGAATTCTACACAACCTGGAAGAGATTTTGCTTCAAGCTTCCAGCTTGCCACAAGGAATCTTTCTTTGTCCAAACGTGAAAGATGCCACACAGTTTGGTTGTTCATAGGAATCATAAATTGCCCCTTAGCCTCAGGGGGACTCGCTAGGGTCGATGCATTGGGGTTATGGGGATAGGGCCTGGGTGGGATTGTGATCGGTGCAGCCTCGATGGGCCGAATGGCCTTCTTCTGCACTGTAGGATTCTATGATTCTACAGCATCCTCACAGGATCCCTACAGGGCAGAACGAGGCCATTTGGCCCATCGGGTCTGCACTGGCTCTCCGACAGAGCATCTTACCCAGGGAGGGGATGGCCTTGTGGTATTATCGCTAGACTATTAATCCAGAAACTCAGCTAGTGTTCTGGGGACTTCGGTTCGAATCCTGCCACGGCAGATGGTGGAATTTGAATTCAATAAAAATATCTGGAATTAAGAATCTACTGATGACGAATGAAACCATTGTCGATTGTGGGAAAAACCCATCTGGTTCACTAAGGTCCTTTAGGGAAGGAAATCTGCTGTCCTTATCTGGTCTACGTGTGACTCCAGAGCCAGAGCAATGTGGTTGACTCTCAACTGCGCTCTAAACAAGAGCAACTAGGGATGGGCAATAAATGCTGGCCAGCCAGTGACGCCCACGTCCCATGAATGAATAAAAAAAATCCTTTCCTGTAACTCCAAGTATTTACTCCACTAATCCCCCTCATCTGGACATCTTGGGACACTAAGGAGCAATTTAGCATGGCCAACCCACCTAATCTGCACATCTTGGGACACTAAGGAGCAACTTAGCATGGCCAATCCATCTAACCTGACTTTCAAAGTCACTTGAAAGAGACTACAATTCTTCCACCAACACCCTCAGTATGTCGGGCTCCGTACAGAGGCTCCATTGGTAGCCCTCTTGCCTCTGAGTCACAAGGTTCCAGGTTCGCCAGGATCCTACTCCAGTGTTTGAACACAAAAACCTAGGGTGAATCTCCAGCGCAGTAAGAATCATAGAGTAGAATCATAGAATCATACAGTGCGGGAGGCCATTTGGCCCATCAGGCCGACACTGACAGTAATCCCACCCAGGCCCTATCCCCGTAACCACGCATATTTACCCTGCTAGTCCCTCTGACACTAGAGGCCAATTTTAGCATGGCCAATCAACCCAACCCGCACATCTTTGGACTATGGGAGGAAACCGGAGCACCCGGAGGAAACCCACGCAGACATGGTGAGAACGTGCAATCTCCACACAGTCTCCCGAGACCGGAATTGAATCCTGGTTCCTAGTGCTGTGAGGCAACCGTGCTAACCACTGTGCCACCATCCTGCCCTTAAACACTCAGTCAGAGAGTCAGTGCAGACCTGATGGGCCGAATGGCCTCCTCTGCAGTTCAGGGATTCTATGATTCATGCTATATTGTCTTCCCACCACCAATTGGAAAACAGACAAACTCTCAACATCAGATTGACACAGGCCTTTACTTACCATTACCAATATTCTTGTATCGTGGTATATTCTGGAAATTGGTATATTTCCTATAGTGGTATATTTTGGACATTGACATATTTTGTACAATGGTATACTGTTTATATTTTGACTATTGGTACAGTGGTATATTTTGTACAGTGGTATGTGCTGCTCTCCATCAATACACGCCAGTTGAATATAAACCATTTTAGAGCTAATAATGAAATTGTGCAAAGGAAAAGCAAAACATCATTTTGTCTCAGCTTTCCTTGCAGCCATGTCCATTTTATAATGTTAGTCCAGCTTCCTTCAGGCTATGCATGACAATATATTGCATACTTGTGTGAACAAGAAACTTCCCACTGCCAACAAGTCTTTGCAGCACTTTTGCAATCGACATTCATCCTTCGCCAGAGGAGCTTTTCACAGAATCCCTCCAGAGCTGAAGAGGCCATTGAGCTCATCAAGTCTGCACCGACACTCTGACAGATTATCTTACCCAGGCCCTCTCCCATAACCCCACACATGCATGACTAAATCATCTAACCTACATATCTTGGGACACTAAGGGGCAATTCAGCATGGCCAATCCACCTAACCTGCGCATCTTTGGACTGTGGGAGGAAACCGGAGCACCCGGAGGAAACCCACGCAGATACGGGGAGAAAGTGCAAACTCCACACAGACAGTGTCCCAAGACAGGTAACGAACCCGGGTCCCTGCACTGTGAGGCAGCAATGCTAACTACTGTGCCACTGTGCTGCCCCATCTATCACACTGCCTGTGGGATCCTGCTTTGTGCATATCGCCGCTGTTGTTTATCCTACCAATCAAAGCAGTACTGCTTCCAGAGGCTGTTCACCGGCTCTGAAGTAACTTTGCGATAAGGTTTTGAGGATGGGAAAGGTGCAAGGTGAAGGCAGGTTACTCCCTCACACTCTGGGGTTAAAATAAAAATATCACTCGAGAGGCTCAGACAAAAGTGGTGTCGGGAATCTTGCACCTTCCCTTTCCAAGATGCCAGAGCACACAAAGGGGACACCAACCTTGCCGGCTGAGGTAACAGCGCTTGTGGCAAGAATCTTCAAAGACAATTCATTTAAGGATTCAAAGAAACCAGTGGCTTAGATGAAGCTGGCTTGAACTTGCTCAGGTAGGGCCGTCCACAAACAACAACTTGCATTTATATAACATAGCAAAACACCCCCTTGCTCTTCACAAGAGCACAATCAGGCTAAAATTGGCACCAAACTGAAGGAGGTGGTGTTGGGAGCAGCTAAAAGCTCAATGAAAGAAATAGGTTGAAGGGAACATCTGAAAGGAGGAAGGGGGGGTGGGGGGAGGTGTTTAGGAAGGACCTAGATGGCTGAAGGCATGGTCACTAATGGCGGGGCAAAAAGAAAGAGCATTAATGAAGCCTATCAAAGATCTAGATGTTTCTCGAGGGCGTCTGAACTAAAAGTTGGAATAAGACTTTGTCTAAAGCCCTGGTGAAGGGGTAGGAACAGGGCTGGTTCGCATTCCTGTTCTGGCAAGTGGGAACAGGCTGAAAATTGCGACACAGCAAAACACGTTACCCAGTCTCCCATGTCCGAAGGCCATGCCAGTGAGATGGTTCCACTCTGCTGGCTCATGTGGTTAAATCTTGCCACCGTTTGATCTGCAAAACCATTTCTGGTCGAAGTGACTCGATCTGGCCTCGCCTCATGTAACGATTTTAATCGGGCCATTGAGATTGGCCTGCTTGAGTATGAGCTCCCTGATTAAGGGCCAAATTGATGGCCCAATCAGGGAGCCCCATGTTCTGTACTTAAACATGAGTGTCAGTTCCTCTGGCACTCCGGATGCAGACTGCACACCGAGAGCACTCTGTACAGCGTTGCTGGATCTTGTCAATAAAGGAATTTTGGTGAAGGGACTTCGGCCTCCGGTGACTTATTACACCTCATGACAGAATATAGTTCATTCAGCCACGGCACGGCCTTGAGTCTGCGGGTTCATGTGATTTGACCTTCTTCAGGCCCTGCCTTACAACCAGTACTTGGAGTCAATATTTTCACAGGTGGTTGCCTGTATTGTAGATAAAATTATAGAATCCCTACAGTGCGGAAGGAGGCCATTTGGCCCATTGAGCCTGCACCAACAACAATCCCACCCAGGACCTATCCCCGTAACCCCACATATCCCTGCTAATCCCCCTAACACGAAGGGATATGAAAGATGTGCCGGTTAGGTGCATTGGCCATACTAAATTCTCCCTCAGGGTACCCGAACAGACGCTGGAGTGTGGCGACTAGAGGATTTTCACAGGAATTTCATTGCAGTGTTAATGCAAGCCTACTTGTGACACTAATAAATAAACTTTTAAAAACTTTTTGTTTAATCAGATATCTTCAGGTGTATGCATTAGTGCTGGTCAGGTTTACACAATCCTGGTCAGGTTGACATATTAGTGTTGCCAGCAAAACAAAGGTTTAAATGATTTACAATTAAATTGGTAAGTATTAACAATAAGGTACAGTTAAAGATAGATTGGGAGGTACCAGATGAGAGACCTGTATTCCCCATACTACAGCACAACATTAGGGGTCCAGTAGACCTGAGCTAATATTCCAGAGAGGATGTGAGTTCAAATCCCACCACGGCAGTTTGAGAATTTGAAGTCAGTTCAAAGCAACAGGTCAAAATAAAAAGCAAAATAAAAATAAAAACTCAAAGCCCAACTGTTTGGCTGGTGGGAAGGAAACCTACTTTCCTTAACCGGTGCAAAAGAAAAGATTTGCAGGGTTTGGGGAAAAACAGCATTGGAGTTAGACAAATTGGATAGCTCTTTCAAAGAGTTAGCACAGTCACAATGGGCTGAATGGCCTCCTACTAGTCTGTATGATTCTAAATCTGACCTGTCGGGTATACCTTCTCTCTCTTTGATGTTATAGCAGAGCAAACACTGAAGCTACTCCCAGTTTTGATATCTCCACATCTGGCCAGCTTTTTCAGCTGGTGATTCCATACACTGGTACATCCGGTGGCACAGTGGTTAGCACTGCTGCCTCACAATGCCAGGGAGCCGGGTACAATGACTGGCTTGGGCCACTGTCAGTGCAGAGTCTGCACGTTCTTCCCCGTGTCTGCTAGGGTTTCCTCTGGGTGCTCCAGTTTCCTCCCACAGTCTGAAAGATGTCCTGGTTAGGTGCATTGGCCATGCTAAGTTCTCCCTCTGTGTACCCGGAACAGGCACCGGAGTGTGGCGATTAGGGGATTTTCACAGTAACTTCATTGCAGTGTTAATGTAAGCCTACTTGTGACACTAACAAATAAACTTTTAAAAACTTTGAAACTTTTTGTTGAATCAGAAATCTTCAGCTGTTATTCTTTGCCCCGGGTCTCACAATGAAGCAAACCTACTATTTTTTTTACAATGCTCAGTCTTACCAAACTGTTTCAGTCCACTGCTTCAACCACAAAAGCTCATTCATGCCTTCATTACCTCCAAACTCTGACTATCCCAAAGCACTCCTGGCTGCGCTCCCACATTCTACCCTCTGTAAACTTGAGGTCATCCAAATCTCTGCTCCCGCTTGTCAAACTCGCATCAAATGTCTTTCACCTATCACCCCTATGCTCGCTGATCTATACAACAGTTAAACAACACCTCGATTTTTAAATTCTGATTTTTTATTTTCAAATACCTTCATAGCCACTTCCGTCCCTCTCTCTGTAACCTCCTCCAGCCCCACAGCCTTCCAAGATTCTGTCCTCTTTGAGTATCCCTGATTTTAATCACCCCACCATCAGTGACTGAGCCTCCAGTTGTTTAGGACTCCAGCTCTGGAATTCCCTCTCTACACCCCCTCTTCCTCCTTGACTAAGCCTTTGGACATCTTCCCGGACATACATACATATAAACGCACAAATTAGGAGCAGGAGTTGGCTATTCGGCTCCTCAAGCCTGCTCCGCCATTGAATAATATCATGATGTGGAGATGCCGGCGTTGGACTGGGGTGGAATAATAAGACGTCTCACAATACCAGGTTAAAGTCCAACAGGTTTATTTAGAATCACAAGCTTTCGGAACACTGCTGTTGGACTTTAAGCTGGTGTTGTGAGACTTCTTACAATAATATCATGGCTGATCTGATTGTAATCTCAACCCCAAATTCCTGCTTACTCCCTGATAACCTTACACCCCCTCGTTAATCAAGAACCTATCTAGCTCTGTCTTAAAAATATTCAAAGATTCTTTTTCTATTGCCTTTTGAGGAAGAAATTAAGAGTAGATGCGTGTTGTTGCAATTGTACAGGGTGTTGGTGAGACCACGCCTGGAGTATCTGTGTCCAGTTTTGGTCTCCTTATTTGAGGAAGGATGTGGTGACATTGGAGGCAGTTCAGAGGAGATTCACCAGATTGATTCCAGGGATGAAAGGGTATGAGGAGAGATTAAACAGTTTGGGCTTGTACTCGCTGGAATTCTTAAGGATGAGAGGGGATCTGATCGAGGTATATAAAATTTTAAAAGGGATTGATAAAGTAAATGTAGATCAAATGTTTCCTCTTGTGGGGCAATCTAGAACAAGAGGTCACCGGTATATGGGACACATGGGATTGAGGGTGATTTAGTGGTTTGGATCAGGAATTGGCGAGCTGTAAGAAAACAAAGGGTGGTGGTTGATGGGAAATATTCATCCTGGAGTTCAGTTACTAGTGGTGTACCGCAAGGATCTGTTTTGGGGCCACTGCTGTTTGTCATTTTTATTAATGACTTGGATGAGGGCGTGGAAGGATGGATTAGTAAATTTGCGGATGACACTAAAGTCGGTGGAGTTGTAGACAGTGCGGAGGGAATTGGCAGGTTACAGAGGGACATAGATAAGCTGCAGAGCTGGGCTGAGAGGTGGCAAATGGAGTTTAATGCGGAAAAGTGTGAGGTGATTCACTTTGGAAGGAGTGACAGGAATACAGAGTACTGGGCTAATGGTAAGATACTTGGTAGTGTGGATGAACAGAGGGATCTGGGTGCCCATGTGCATAGATCCCTGAAAGTTGGTACCCAGGTTGATAGGGTTGTTAAGAAGGCGTACGGTGTGTTAGCTTTTATTGGTAGAGGGATTGAGTTTCGGAGCCAGGAGGTCATGCTGCAACGGTACAAAACTCTGGTGAGGCCGCATTTGGAGTATTGCGTACAGTTCTGGTCGCCGTATTATAGGAAAGATGTGGAAGTGTTGGAAAGGGTGCAGAGGAGATTTACCAGGATGTTGCCTGGTATGGTGGGAAAATCGTATGAGGAAAGGCTGAGGGGCTTGAGGTTGTTTTCGTTTGAGAGAAGAAGGTTAAGAGGTGACTTAATAGAGGCATACAAGATGATCAGAGGATTAGATAGGGTGGATAGTGAGAGCCTTTTTCCTCGGATGGTGTTGGCTAGCACGAGGGGACATAGCTTTAAATTGAGGGGTGAGAGATATAGGACAGATGTTAGAGGTAGGTTCTTTACTCAGAGAGTAGTAAGGGCGTGGAATGCCCTGCCTGCAACAGTGGTGGACTCGTCAACGTTGAGAGCGTTCAAGTGGTTATTGGATAAACATATGGATGATATTGGAATAGTGTAGATTAGAGAGGCTTTAGATTGGTACCACTGGTTGGCGCAACATCGAGGGCCGAAGGGCCTGTACTGCGCTGTAATGTTCTATGGTCTATGTATAGGTTGAGAGGCGGTAGATTTAAAACTAAGATGTGAAGGAACCATTTCTCACAGAGGGTGGTGAATTTGTGGAACTCGCTGCCCCTTTGCGCGGTGGAGTCTGAATCATTGAATGGTTTCAAGAAGGAGATGGATATATTTCTAATAAAAGAAGGAATATGGGGAACAGCTGGGGAGGTGGATTTGAGACCAAGGAGAGATCAGCCATGATCTGATTGAATGGCGGAGCAGGCTCGAAGGGCTGAATTTGCCTCTTTGTGTCCATAATTCCTATGTCCTTAGGAAAGTGTCAGTGACTCATGACCGTCTGAGAGAAAAACAATTATCCTCATTTCTGTTCTAAATGGGCGAGCCCTTATTTTTAAACAGTGATCCCCTACTTCTAGATTCTCATCCACCCTGTCAACACCCCTCAGGATCTTAAAGGATTCGATCAAGTTGCCTCTTATAATTCTAAACTCGGATGAATACAAACCTAACCTCTCCAACCTTTCCTCATAAGCTTCCTGGTATCAGTCAAGTAAAACTTCTCTGAGCTGTTTCTAACCCATTTACGCCTTTCCTTAGGTAGGGAGACCGGTGCAGTGCATGATACTCCAAATATGGTCTGACCAATGCCTTGTACAAATGAAGGATAAACTCCCTACTTTTCTATCTCCATATGTTGCTCAGTGTGATATTTGGTTTTATGTCTCCGTGAAGAGCCTGCATATCATGTTAAAAGTGCTACATAAATACAAATTGTGGTTCCTTTTGCAAGGGAGAGATTGAATGCTGAACCAAGTTGTAATTCCTGTCAATCGAACCTCTGAATTGAGTGATTAGACATAGACTCACATTCGGTTAATTTCAGTGATTGTAACCACCTATTCACCAGTTTCCTTTGGGAAAACAATGGTTAAAATTACCTCCACTTGCGTAATGATAGATGAGGTGATGCTGTCATTCCTTATTTCTTAAAACAATGACATGGAATCCCTTTTCACAGAATCACACAGTGCAGAAGAGGCCCTTCAGCCCATCGGGTCTGCACTGACACGCAAGAAGCACCTCAAATCGCACCTAATCCCATCTACCAGCACTTGGCCCATAGCTTTGAATGTTATGATGTGCCAAGTGTTCATCCAGGTACTTTTTAAAGGATGTGAGGCAACCCGCCTCTACCACTGGCCCAGGCAATGCATTCCAGACCGTCACCACCCTCTGGGTAAAAAATGTTTTCCTCACAACCCCTCCAAACCTCCTGCCCCTCACCTTGAAACTATGTCCCCTTGTGACTGATCCTTCAACTAAGAGGAAAAGCTGCTCCTTATCCACTCTGTCCATGTCCCTCATAATCTTGTACACCTTGATCAGGTCGCCACTCAGTCTTCTCTGCTCCAGCAAAAACAACACAAGCCTATCCAACCTCTCTTCATAACTTGAATGTTGCATCCCAGGCAGCATCCTGGTGAATCTCCTCTGTACCCCCTCCAGTGCAATCACATCCTTCCTATAATGTGGCGACCAGAACTGCACACAGTGTTCCAACTGTGGGTTCACCCAGAGTTTTATACAACTTCAACATGACTGCCCTGCTTTTGTAATCTATGCCTCAAATGGTATAGGCAAGTGACCTATATGCCTTTTTCACCACTCTACTAACATGCCCTTCCATCTTCAGAGATCTGTGGACAAACGCCAAGGTCCCTTTGTTCCACAGAACTTTTTCACTCACTCCTGTTCTTAGTTGTACTCCTCAGGAAATGTCTCACCCTATTTGTGATCTACAAATGTTGGAAATTTCTCCTCACCACCACCAGCAGCTAACTTGGTACCTCACTGTCCTGGTCCCCCCATGCCGACACTATAGTTAAGAAAGCCCACCAACGCCTCTACTTTCTCAGAAGACTAAGGAAATTTGGCATGTCACCTACGACTCTCAACAACTTTCACAGATGCATCATAGAAAGCATTCTTTCTGGTTGTATCACAGCTTGGTATGGTTCCTGCTCTGCCCAAGACTGCAAGGATCTATAAAAGTTTGTGAATGTAGCCCAATCCATCACGTAAACCGGCCTCCCATCCATTGACTCTGTCTACACTTCTGGCTGCCTCGACAAAGCAGCCAGAATAATTAAGGACCCTACGCACCCCAGACATTCGCTCTTCCACCTTCTTCCTTCGGGAAAAAGATATAAAAGTCTGAGGTCACGTACCAACCGACTCAAGAACAGCTTCTTCCCTGCTGTTGTCAGACTTTTGAATGGACTTACCTTGCATTAAGTTGATCTTTCTCGACACCCTAGCTATGACTGTAACACTACATTCTGCACCCTCTCCTTTCCTTCTCTATGAACGGTATGTTTTGTCTGTATAACGCGCAAGAAACAATACTTTTCACTGGATGATAATACATGTGACAATAATAAATCAAATCAAAAATCAAATCACTTAATGAAGAGGTGGCTATTGCATAATGTGACCATCTCTAATGAGCAGGAAGTGCTGTACAGTGAACAACAAGAGCACGTGGCTAAGCAATGTGAATGGAGGCATGAAGCAGGGGTTATAGGAAAAGTACTGTAACTGACAACAAATGACCCTGGAACGAGGTCAAACCTACTTTGTTGATTCACCATCAGCCAAAAATCGCACAGCAGCTTTCCACAAAATATTTGTAGTTCGTTCGCAAATATTTTTGGAGATTGTGGGGGGGAATCAATGCAAAGTTTAGCTCGGTCTGGCCAGACACAGAGTCAATAATTTCCCTGCGTACAGATGTGCCAATCAATCCAAGGGTTGATATCGTCCAGTTCCAATCCATCGCCACAACAACATAAACTCACAGATTGTAGCAAGCACCTAATGTTGTTATGAGTTTTAAAGTTTATTTATTAGTGTCACAAGTAGGCTTGCATTCACACGGCAATGAAGTTACTGTGAAAATCTCCGAGTCAGCACACTCCGGCACCTGTTCGGGTACACTGAGGGAGAATTTAGCATGGCCAATGCACCCTAACCTGCACGTCTTTCGGACTGTGGGAGGAAACCGGAGCACCCGGAGTAAATCCACGCAGACACGGGGGAGGATGTGCAGACTCCGCACAGTGACCCAAGCCGGGAATCGTACCCGGGTTCCTGGCGCTGTGTGGTAGCAATGCTAGCAAAGTGCCACCGTGCCACCCAAAAGGCAGTGTAAGCAGAGTCTTGGAGTATTTCTAAGGCAGAGATGGGTAGATTCCTGATTCACAAGGGGCTGAAAGGTTATCGGGGGAATCAGTGGTAATGCGGGATTGAGGTTACACTCAGATCAGCCAAGATCTTATTGAATGGCAGAGCAGACGAGGGGCCGCGTAGCCTACTCCTAATTCTGCTCTGATAAGGCTCTGATGAAGCATCTTGGTACATTTCACTATCTTAAAAGGCGCTATATAAATGCAAGTTGTCATTTTTTTTTACAGATGTAATCAACTGCACTGAGGTACCAGTAATCTCACTGCTGACTGATATGGGAACCTAAAACATGTTGCTCAATCTCTGACAATTGACAAGATAAATGCAGTTAAAAGTTTATTCTTGAGCAAGTTCCATTTTAACCATCAGCCATAAAAAGGTGAAGATTCTGAGACTCTATCTAACTGGCGAAGGTCTTGGTTTGGCTGATTTATTTCAGAAAGTAATCACCAATCAGTGAGGCAGTGACAAAAGAACCATAGAAAATTTACCTCAAATAAAATGGGGACATCGGCCGATCATCATCTTGAGAGCTGAAAGATAAAAGAAACTTGTTTCAGACCACTGCAATGCAAAACGTGCAGATTCATTGAATCTGAACAGTGCTTCTGATGTTAAGGAATCCCGCTTTCACGGGTTCGCAATGAGGATACCACACAAAGCATGAAGCTGAAAAAGACACCCGGGGAAAATAAAATGTATAAATCTGGTGGAACACAGTGCCCTGAGTATTTTACATCGTATTTATAACACAGAAACAGGCCATTCGGTCCAAATGGTCGATGCTCCATGCCAGCCACTGCTCATCACTTTCCATCTAAATCTATCAGCATATCCTTCTATTCCATTCTCCCTCATGTGCTTATCTACAGAATGCCTCTACGCTATTATCCTCAACTAATCCTTCTGGCTGCGAGCTCCACATTCTAAACCATCCTCCGGAAAATACGTTGTTCCTGAATTCCCTGTTGAATTGATTTGATTTGATTTGATTTCAAAGAACCATAGAATCCCCAAAGTGCAGAAGGAGGCCATTCGGCCCATCGATCTGCACCGTCCACAATCCAACCCCAGGTCTTATCCCCCCTAACCCCATACATTTACCCTAGCTAGTCTCCCCAGGCATGAAGAGGCAATTTATCACGGCCAATGCACCCAACCCGCACAACTTTGGACTGTGGGAGGAAACCGGAGCACTCGGAGGAAACCCACGCAGGCAAGGGGAGAATGTGCAAACTCCGCATAGACAGTGACCCAAGCCGGATGACTATAGGCTGTGACTAGTGGTGATTTAACCTGAGGGTCACCGCACCTCAGGTGAGGGGCAAGATTGAATAATCTCAGCCAGTACAAGAATTGAACCCTCATCGCTCAGCATCACTAAATGGATCGATTTGATTTATTATTGTCACATGTATTAGTATACAGTGAAAAGTATTGTTTCTCGCGCGCTATACAAAGCATACCATTCATAGAGAAGGAAAGGAGAGGGTGCAGAATGCAGTGTTACAGTCATAGCTAGGGTGTAGAGAAAGATCAACTTAATATGAGGTAGGTCCGGTTAAAAGTCTGAAGGCAGAAGGGAAAAAGCTGTTCTTGAGTCGGTTGGTACATGTTCTCAGACTTTTGTATCTTTTTCCTGACGGAAGAAGGTGGGAGAGAGTGTGTCCGGGCTACATGGAGTCCTTGATTATGCTGGCTGCTTTGCTGAGGCAGCGGAAAGTGTAGACAGAGTCAATGGATGGGAGGCTGGTTTGCGTGATGGTGGCTGTGTTATATTTGGAAGTTTAGTGGTGCAGTGAATTGCATCCCTGCCTCGGAGTCAGAAGCTCAGGGTTCGAGTCCCACCCCAGGACTTGAAGGCCAAGGAAAACACATCATAATGTGGCAAAACGGGTCGCATGTCAACCTGCAAATCCTTCCAACATACACCAATGACAGGCAGTAAGAACAGGAGAGATTCCTGATCAGCCATGTGATGGAAAGAATGTTGCAACCTCTATCATCTCTATTCATAGAACCATAGAAAGGTTACAGGCACAGAAGGAGGCCATTCGGCCCATCTTGTCCATGCCAGCCCGAGGACACCAAGATGCCCTTTCTAACCCCACCTTCCTGCACTCGGCCCACAGCCCTGTAGCCTACAACACTTAAGGAGCAGATCCAGGTACTTCTTAAAAGAGTTTAGGGTCTCTGCCTCCACCACCAATTCAGGCAGCGAATTGCAGACACCCACTACAATGTTCTTCCTGATGTCCCCTCTACACATACTGCCACTTATCTTGAATCTGTGTTCCCAGTTCTAGCCCCATAGCTCCAGATTAACTACATGTAATGGTGCATGTTGACACAGCAACCTAGAGTCTTTGAGTCAATGGTAGCACTCCAATGTTATATTTATAGCCTTATAAAAACCCACCCCTCACATTCACGGCAAATATAACACTCCCCTATATTATCCTTCCTCCCTTCAGGTTCAGGCTTTTCATTCAGTCCTCGCGAGAGCAGTGATGCTTGATGCAGTTGTCAATGCTGAGGTGCATATCTCAAAGAGCATGCAACTAAAGAGCAACCTACTACAGAAACTGTGGAAAAGTTGTTTCATGGAGGAAGAACAGCGAACAAGAGATACTGAAGCAGCAAGCCTTCTGTCAAGGAAAATAAAGTCCCAACCAACTGGGAAATTATCACCATGGCACGTCAAGGTTTATTGTGAAAATCGGGAAACATAAAAAGAAAGTAAGGCTACTGGATTGTGGGAAAAAGTTCAGTTACATAGGCAGGGATCCAGTATAAATAAACCTGAGAAAGAAATTAAGTTTAAGTTTATTTATTAGTGTCACAAGTAGGTTTACATTAACACTGCAATGAAGCTACTGCGAAAATCCCCTAGTCGCCACACTCCGGCGCCTGTTCGGGTACACTGAGGGAGAATTTTGCATGGTAATGCACCCTAAGCAACACGTCTTTCTGACTGTGGGAGGAAACCGGAGCACCTGGAGGAAACCCACGCAGACACGAGGAGAATGTGCAAAACTCCACACAGTCACCCGGGGCCGGAATTGAACCCTGGTCCCTGGAGCTGTGAGGCAGCAGTTCTAACCACTGTGCCACCGTTCCATCCAAAGTTCTTAACAGAAAGTTCTCAAAGCTTCGTATTGATTATTGCATTGTTAATATGGGGAGACAAAATAATCAGTTCCAGGACAGATACCACCCATTCTTGTCTTTTGAACTTAAATCCTAACAGGTATTAGGAATTTGTAATTCAGAAAGGAAGAACCAAGTTATGCATAGCTTGGCACCGGAACATCATGGAAATACTCAAGACTTATTTGCGGGTTCAGAGATCATCCAATGAGGACAACAGCAAGTTGCATTGGTTTTGGTGTCAGTCATGGTTGAAAACTTCCAATAGATGTACGGAAAACAGGATTTGTAAGAAAAAGAAAAGGTCGAAGCTAACATGCCAGCTTTGGCTTGGTTAGTTGCACCCGTGTCTCTGAGTCAGAACGGTGTAGGTTCAAGTCCCACTCCAGAGTGCTGACCATGGTTGGCAAGGCTGACAGTCCAGGGCAGTATTGTCAGAGATGCTGCTTTATGGATGAGTTATGAACTGAGGTGGTGTCTGCTCTCCCAGGTGAATACAAACAAATCCTACGGTGCTGCTCTGAATAAGACAAGGAGAGCAGTGCTCCAGTGTCCTACCCAATATTTATCCCTCGATCAGTATCACAAAGACTGATTATATCAGTGATCAATGATCTTGGTGTTGTTTGTGGGAGCTTGCTGTATGCAAATTGGCTGCCAAGCTTTGCAAATTACCAACATGACATCAAAAAAGAGGTTGATTGGCTGTAAGGTGCTCTGGGATGCCTAAATTTGAAAAAGGTGCTATGGAAATACAAGTCTGTCCTTCTTTTATTCTCTTAAAACAACTCATTAAAGTGCTGACTAGCTACACACACGCACACCATACACACACACGCGCACACACCATGCACACACATGTGCACACACATGCACGTATGCACACACACACGCGCACACACACGCATGCATATGCACACATACACACGCACATGCCTGCACACACACATGCGCACATGTGCACACATATACACACATGCGCGCGCACGCACACATGTATACGCACACGCGCATGTGCGCACACACATGTACACACACATGTACACACACATGTATACACACACACACAACTTAATACCGCTGCACGTTGAGATTTCCAGATGATACTTCCGACATGTTAGTACAGGGCGATCTCTTCCACTATTAATTACAAAACTATATCAAACCTCCCCCAATAGATAACCTGTAATATCTATTCATATCGACAGCCTAATCCCAGCATTCATAGTTGCCATTCCACACAAGTTGGGTCTCAAATTAGAAACCACAATTTATTCGGTGATTTGCAGGTCCAGGCTTCTAACTGAGTCAATCCACTGAAGAAGCTCACCATGAGAGGGATGGTGAATGCCTGAAAGCCACTATCAGGAGCTTAGAACCTGTCACTGGAAGCCCACCAGATTGGCATTCACAGATTGCAAAGCTTTGACCGAATAGCAGCTTGTGTGCCCTTCCCTGTCATCTCCCCGCTAACTGTTCACTCATCTGAGCCCTGCTTGTGGGATCTTGCTGTGCACAAATAGGCTGCCGGGATTGCCGGAAGCGACTGTCATTTAAAAGAAAGAGAAGTACACCAGCTGTGGGGCACTTTGGGATGTCTTGAGGTCAGGAAAGGCAAGTTATTTCTTCAGCTTTATCCCTGTGAGTCTAACACTTCTCTAAAAGCCGGCCCAAGTTACGCAGGGGTGGAGAGGGGGTGTGACTCAATCAACAAATTCAGATGAGGTCACGAACTCAGAGTGGTTCCTGAATGTCTTCTTCGACTCAAGATTGAGTTACAGTCTTGTAACCTTGCCCCTTGGGTGTTGCGTTACATAACAGTACTGGAGGCAAACATGGGTATACATGACATGGAAAAAATATACACATTTCTTAAGCTACGTGTTCTTTTTTTCATGAGCAGAGGCTGCAAAACAGTACGGCCGGGATTCTCCCAAAGAAAAAACTAAGTGCCCGACGGGTGAGAAAATGGGAAATTCTGCCTGTTTTTTGGGCGCGCTCAGAGAGATTCACGCCGGAAAGGGGAGGGGGGCTGGGCGTGCAGGGCTTCATCCTGCCCGAGTGGCCGGCAGTAGTGCTGAGTGTACCACTGCGCATGCGTCGATCTGTCACTGGGGAGATTGGCGCATGCGCACTGGCCCTCCCACATTGCCAGCCTCCACGAGCCCCTACCCCCCTCCGTTCGCTGGACTACCCAAACTCCCACACCATGGCCAACCCCGATTCTCACCGCCCCGTGTGCAACCCTGACCACGGCCCCCACCCCAATGGCCAGCCTTGATCACCCCCTCCCTCCCTTCCCCACTGATCCTATTGCAGGGTGCAAGTGCGCAGCGGGTCACTCCCCCCACCACCACCCCCGATCGGCCCCCAGGAGGCTCCACCCCTGGCCCCACTCCCTTGGCACTGCTCGGTGCCTGGTGGACAGTGGCAGGGTGCCAGGCTGGCAATGCTAGGCTGTCAGTGCCCGGGGAGCACCTTCCCACCCTCAACCTCCCGTGGGGGGCCTCAATGGCCTCTGTCCCCACCAGCGGGTGGGCACGCCTGGTCCCTGTTGATGAGGACCAGTTGTAATCGTGGGCGGCACGGTAGCACAGTGGTTAGCACTGCTGCTTCACAGCTCCAGGGTCCTGGGTTCGATTCCCAGCTTGGGTCACTGTCTATGTGGAGTTTGCACATTCTCCTCGTGTCTGTGTGGATTTCCTCCGGGTGCTCCGGTTTCCTCCCACAGTCCAAAGATGTGCGGGTTAGGTTGATTGACCATGCTAAAATTGCCCCTTAGTGTCCTGAGATGCGTAGGGTAGAGGGATTAGCGGGTAAAATTAGTGGGGATATGGGGGTAGGGCCTGGGTGGGATTGTGGTCGGTGCAGACTCGATGGGCCGAATGACCTCTTTCTGTACTGTAGAGTTTCTATGATTTCTTTGATATTCCTCGCTGGTGGGAACCTCTCCCAGTGGGGTGGGAAACATTAGTGAGTCCTTAAGGCTCCGCGTAGACAGTGACCCAAGGCTGGAATTGAACCTGGGTCCTTGGCACTGTGAGATAGCAATGCTAACCACTGTGCCCCCCCAATCAAATTCACATCCAATATATACAAGTACAAAACACACAGGCTACTAAACCGTGCATTAATAAATCATTTAAAAAATGTAATCCTTACATTTCAGCTACACTTCCCATCAGTTCCAAGGTCCCCCTGATCGTTTGACACCTTATTTTTCAGAACTAGTGCTTCAGTTAATATACCTGGACACTAAGGGGTTACATTTTTCCTGGCAGCTCAACTTAACTTTGATGGAAATCCCTGGAGATTCAGCGGAAATAGCAGCAGCACAAAGTGTCTGCGTGGTTTACTCTGGGATCGTAACAACCCAGTGTGCAGGCAGCCGGAATCCCTGTGCAAATGCAGCCCCCACCCCAAATAGCCCCTCTGTGTCCCCCCCGACTGCCAAAGTTAAGCTGGGAAAAGTGACCCTTTTGGAGGCCAATGTTTAACTGCAGTTTAATTCTGTCCTCAGTATTGACTGTCAGAGTGGGCATGGGGCAAAGCAGGGTTTATTCAAAGGTTTTAATAGCCAGAGGTGGGGGTGGGGGGGGGGGGGGGGGCGGGGGGGGGGAGGGAAGGGGGCGAGCTCAGTAACATTGCAGACCCGGTCACTCTCTCGCCAGGGGAACGTTCCTTTTTCTTGGGCAATTTCCTCGGGGTGGGGGGTTGGGGGTTGAGGACTGCTTGCTGTCTTCACTTGGGCGCAAAATCGACGGGAGAGACGCAACTGGGGCAAAATCCGGAGTATTTACCGCAGCCACTTTTGGAGAGCCCAGCACGTTCCAGATCCGAGTTTCCGAATTCCAGCTGGGAGGGTGGATCCTACACTTGTTATGTTATTGCAAAGATCCATAAACTCATAAATGAGGGTGATGGGGTATTCACAAAAACCATCTCCCCACAGTAAAACAAAACACTTGGGTTTACTTAGATGCCTATGGCTGGAATGTATCACAGACTACTGTACAATTCTCTGATTATAGACATGTTTTCTATGTTTTCTTGGTGGGGGCTTGGGGGGGGGGGGGGGAATGGGGGTGGGTTGGGGGTGCGGGGGGGCGGGAGTGGGGATTGAGCATAAATCAAAATAACTTACAGAGAATTTTAAAAAAAAGTCTCACTAGTATTCTTCAGCTTAGGGTTTAGACCAGGGGTTAATTCCAATTGCTTTTATTTAGAATTACAGTTAGAATAGAACACTTAGCTTCCGAGATTAGGAAAAATGTTTGCAACAGAAATTTGGAACACGGGTACAAATCGAAATGAGAGGTTGTGAAAGTTACAGAAAGCTGCCGGGCGCATTAGAAACTGAAACAATGACTTTAAAAACACACACAAACACACACACCAGGAGAAATGGAAATTAAACCTTGTACCTTTGCATTGGCACAATTTCACAAGCCATGGTCTCTCTCTCTCTCTCTCCGGGAAGAGGTTTGCGATTAGCTCGGTGGAGGGGGGGGGGGGTGGGGATTTCTTGCTGGTTGGAGACAGGGGGACTGAACGGTTCCTGCTCTTGTGTAGAGCAAGAGAACAGCTTGCAATGGGAGCAGCTGGTTTTATACAGTGGGGTGGTGCCGAGCTAGGAGAGAGAGAGAGAGAGGGAGAGGGAGGGAGGCAGTGCTTGCTACAGTGCAGGGCTGCTATTGCACCGAGGCATGTTGCCAGCTGGTGCTTGTGGGAGCACATGGAACACCACCACCTGCAAGTTCCCCTTCCAAGCCGCTCACCATCCTCAATGCTGTGACAAGTCTATTTATTGTTGTCTCAAGTAGGCTTACATTAACACTGCAATGAAGTTACTGTGAAAATCCCCGAGTCGCCACACTCCGACGCCTGTTTGGGGACACTGAGGGAGAATTTAGCACAGCCGATGCACCTAACCAACATGTCTTTCGGACTGTGGGAGAAAACCGGAGCACCCGGAGGAAACCCACGCAGACACAGGGGGAACGTGCCAACTCCACACAGACAGTGACCCAAGCCGGGAATCGAATGTGTGCCCCTGGCATTGTGAGGCAGCAATACTAACCACTGTTAGTATTGCCATGTCATCCTAGGTTTTTGGGACCTGGGTGTGCACAAATTAGCAAGCGTTTTTCCGACAATAACTGCACTTAAAAAGTATTCAGTTGGTTCTAAAGTGATGTCCTGAAGCTTGAATAAGTTCAGGTAATAAAGAAAGCGAATGGAATGTTGGTATTTATAGCTAAAGGAATAGAATATAAAGGTAAGGAAGTATTGTTGCAACTGTACAAGGCATTGGTGAGGACGCACCTGGAGATTTGGTCCCCTTATTTGAGGAAAGATGTCGTGACATTGGAGACAGTTCAGAGGAGGTTCACTGGAATGATTCCAGAGATGAGAGCTTTGTCGTATGAAGAGAGATTGAACAGTTTAGGCCGATACTCTCTGGAATTTAGAAGAATGAGGGGAGATCAAATTGAGGCACTCGATGATAAAAGGTATGGATAAAGTAGATGTGGAGCAGATGCTTCCTCTTGTGGGGCATTCTAGGACGAGAGGTCATAGTCTTAGGATAAGGGGTAGCAAATTTAAAACAGAGTTGAGGAGAAACTACTTCTCCCAAAGGGTTGTGAATCTGTGGAATTTGCTACCCCAAAGTGCGGTGGATGCTGGGATAGTGAGTAAATTTAAGGAGGAGTTAGACAGATTTTTAATTGGTAATGGGTTGAAGGGTGACGGGGAGAAGAGAGGAAAATGGGGATGAGGAGCATATCAGCCATGATCGAATGGCGGAGCGGACTCGATGGGCCGAATGGCCTAATTCTGCTCCTATGTCTTATGAACTTATGAAAGAATGCACTGAAATGCAAGTTAGTTACTTATCTTCTATCTTTCCTCATGCTTTCATTCAAGTGGACTTTGACAGCACTTGACAAACCTGTGACCACTACCAGCTTGAAGGGCAAGGGCAAGGGTAGCAGACACATGGCAACACCACCCGCAATCTCCCCTCCAGTCACTCGCCATCCTGACTTGGAAATATATCACCGTTCCTTTATTGTCGCTGGGTCAAAATCCTGGTAGTCTGTTCCTAACAGCAGTGTGGGTGTACCTACACCATATGGACTGCAGCGGTTCAAGAAGGCAGCTCACCCACCACCTTCTCAAGGGCAACTAGGGATGGGCAATAAATGCTGGCCTAGGCATTGACGCCCACACCCCCTGAATGAATAAAGAAATGCACTTTTTCATACCCTAGATCATTCTGACTGACACTGAGCATGGGGGGACCGGGTAGAGGAATGGCTTCAGATGCAAGTCTCGCACCTTGATGTTACCATGTTGCATATACAAGTTGCTGACTGCAACATGCCGAGAACCTCTCCGTGCAGAGTATTGGATGCTGGGGTGGGGGAAGAGTTTGCAGCTAGTCGGGCTGCGTTGCTCGATAGGTAATAGCAGCACTCGGGATAATCAACCGGACAGAATAGTCTTGGAATCTCCCGGCATGAAAGATTAAACTCTGAGATGCGTGAGTAACCCGGAAAACAATTCATCGAGATATGTTAAAAAAAAAGTGTAATTTTAATTTTCGTTTATTAGTTAAAACATTGGAGGATGAGCCAAAAAAAAGGATGGGGTGGGGTGACTGGAGGAAGGATGTGATGTGATGGATATTTTAGGACTATGTCGAACCAATGTTGGCCGCACTTCCAGCTCAGTCCCTGATCACAGCCAACAGTCAGAAAGCAAAGCAGCGAATGACTTGTCTGTGAAGTAATTTTAAAGTTTATTTATTAGTCACAAGTCGGCTTACATTAACACCGCAATGGAGTTACTGTGAAAATCCCCTGATTGCCACACTCAGGAGCCTGTCCTGGTACACCGAGGGAGAGTTTATCATGGTCAATGCACCTAACCCGCGCTTTTGGACTGTGGGAGGAAACTAGAGCACCCAGAGGAAACCCACGCAGACACGGGGAGAACGTGCAAACTCCACACAGTGACCCAAGCTGTGAATCGAACCTGGATCCTTGGCGCTGTGAGGCAGCAGTGCAAACCACTGTGCCATCCCCAGTATCCAAGGGTTGGTGAGGGTTACCACAGGGTCGCCTTGCCCCCAAAGCCCCTACATATGGTAAAGGCAGATATAGAGGTTGATTTTGACCGACCTTGTCTGGCATTAATGGGGCAGTAACAGCGTCAGAATGGGGTCGGACACCTCACAGGCTCTCGTTAACATTGGTTTAGCCGGAACGGGACAAGGCCCACACAGTGCCCATTCCAACCAGTTCCAAAGTAACATGAAGGAACAGCAAAGGTTAAGTCTTTAATTGTTTTGTTTTGGGGGTGGGAGGGGGACGGGGAGGGGCAAGACTGAACCGCTAGTGCCCACGAAAATCACCTGGGCAGTTGGCATCCTGCAGTCAGAGACCTCCAGAGACTCTCGCACTCAAGCCTATCGGCCAGGCTGTTGTCTAAAGAAAGTCTGATTCTGATGGTGAGAAGGGAAATGTCAAGACACCTCAGTCATCTGGAGGACAGCTGTTCGATATCTCAGAACTTAACCGCCACCCCAGCAACTGGTCTTCCTGGCAGCAGCTTGTAAATGAGACTGCTACCTCCCAGCCCCAGGGACCCGGGTTCGATTCCCGGCTTGGGTCACTGTTTGTGTGGAGTCTGGACATTCTCCCGTGTCTGCGTGGGTTTCCTCCGGGTGTTCCAGTTTCCTCCCACAGTCCGAAAGACGTGCATTGGCCATGCTAAATTCTCCGTCATTGTACCCAAACAGGCGGCGGAATGTGGTGACCAGGGGATTTTCACAGTAACTTCATTGCAGTGTTAATGTAAGGCTACTTGTGATACTAATAAATAAACTTAAACTTAAGCTGAAAACATAAGGGATTCATAAAGGATGCAGCATTCTTACCCCCCCCGACCCCGGAGGGACAGATATTGAGCAGGGAACCATAACGAACTCTCCGTTCCTCTTCGAAATACCACCACAAAGGCTTTACATGCCCACCCCAGAGAGAGCAGGGTGGCCTCTGTTTAATGTCTCATCCCAGAGCTGGCACCTCTGACAGCGCAGCACTCCCTCTGCACTGCAATGGAATGTCAGCGTAACTCATGTGAGTCAAGTCTCTGGGGTAGTACTTGTGGCGACAACCTTCTGGCTCAGAGGTGAGAAAGCCGCTATATAAATGCAAATTCTTTCCCGTCAGTCGACGTCACTCATGGGGGTGGAGAGGAAATTTGAGAGGTGTTCAAGGTCACGAGGGATCTGGACAGAGTCAATCAGGAGAAACTGTTCCCCCTTGTGAAAGGATCGAGAACAAGTGGGAACAGGTTGAGAGTACTTTGCAAACGATGCAAAAACGACATGAGAAAAAATGGTTTTCACGCAGAGAGTTGCCCAGGTTCGGAATACACCACCTGAGAGTGTGGCGGAGGTTCGATCGGGGCATTCAAAAAGGGAACTAGACATTTATTTGAAAAGGAAGTCCAATAGAAGTCTACAAGACCTGATAGAAGTCTACAAGATTATGAGGGGCGTGGTCAGAGTGGAGAGTCAGAAGCTTTTTCCCAGGGTGGAAGAGTCAATGACTAGGGGGCACAGGTTTAAGGTGCGAGGGGCAAGGTTTAAAGGAGATGTACGAGGCAGGTTTTTTACACAGAGGGTGGTGGGTGCCTGGAACTCGCTGCTGGGGGAGGTAGTGGAAGCAGATGCAATAGTGACTTTTAAGGGGCGTCTTGACAAATACGTGAATAGGATGGGAATGGAGGGATATGGTCCCCGGAAGGGTGGGGAATTTCAGATCAGTTGGGCAGCATGGTCGGTGCAGGCTTGGAGGGCAGAAGGACCTGTTCCTGTGCTGTAATTTTCTTTGTTCTTTGGAAGAGTGTGCAGGGCTCCGAGGCGAAGATGAGGGAGAATGACACTAAGGGGCGAATTCCACCATCTCGGGAATCAGAGCAGGTGAGTGGTGGATCATGGAAAGGTCCGTTGACCTCGGGGGGGGGGTTTCCGGTTTTGGGGTGAGCAAAGCTGGAAAATCCCACCCTAAGCATTCGGAGACCAGGTGCAGGTACACAGAATCCATAGAATCCCTACAGTGCAGAAGGAGGCCATTCGGCCCATTGTGTCTGCACCAACAACAATCCCATCCAGGCCCTATTCCCATAACCCCACGTATTTAGCCCGCTAATCCCTCTCACACTCAGGGTCAATTTAGCATGGCCAATCCATCTAACTCACGTGTCTTTGGAGTGTGTGAGGAAACCGGAGCACCCGGAGGAAACCCACGCAGACACGGGGAGAACGTGCAAACTCCACACAGACAGTGACCCAAAGCTGGAATTGAACCCGGGTCCCGGGCGCTGTGAGGCAGCAGTGCTAACCACTGTGCCACCGTGCCGCCCTGGGGCCGATGGGCCGAATGGTCCCTTTCTGCACTGTAGCAATTCGATAGCTCAGATATGAAACAGTTGTACTCCAGATGACTGTGAGGTGGCTTTACTTTTTCCCTCACATCAGCAGAACTAGAGTTTCTTAAGGAACAGCCTGACACAAGAGTCTAGCTGCTGGAAATGTGAAATCTCTGGAGTGAAACCTTCCCAGAGCCACTTATAAAAAAACTCAAATTCCTGCAAGCACAGACACCCGTAAACCACTGGATGCGGGCCAGTATGCCCTCTCGGCCACTTGTTACCTATTTTTATTGATGCTGTATCAAGTTTAAAATGCTCCTCAAGACTGACAAGCCTTCCTCATGCCCTCAAAGAGCTCATCATATCAGTGTGGAACTGATTAAATGTTGGCATGTCGTACTGTGCTATTCCAATCTGCTTCTACAGATCAAGTATCACGGAGGTTTCGCAACTTTGGTTATTCCAGGAACTGCCTTTCCTTCATTTCCCCTTTTGAGTGTGCGGTGGGGGATTGCGTGGGACTAACGGGATTGTGCTGTACTGTTCTGTGATTTTACAAAACAAGAGGTTAGCAAGCTAACAAGAGGCTGCTTCCAGGAGGGTCATCCAATTAAAAGTTTATTTATGAGCGAGTTTATTTATTAGTGTCACGGGTAGGCTTACATTAACACTGCAATGAAGTTACTGTGAAAATTCCCTAGTCGCCACACTCTGGCGCCTGTTCGGGTACGCTGAGGGAGAATTTAGCACATCTTTCGGACTGTGGGAGAAAACCGGAGCACCCGGAGGAAACCCACGCCGACACGGGGAGAACGTACAGACTCCACACAGACAGTGACCCAAGCCGGGAATCGAACCTGAGTCCCTGGCGCTGTGAGGCAGCAGTGCTAACCACTGTGTCACCGTGTTGCCCCGGCACAAATCACTTGCTAACCAATTGGTGATCTGAAGGTTGTGTACACAACAGGCTGAAGGATGAATCGTAGAATCCCTACAGTGCAGAAGGAGGCCATTCGGCCCAGCGAGTCTGCACCAACCACAATCCCACCCAGGCCCAATGCCCATAACCACATGTATTTACCCTGCTAAACCCCCTGACACTAAGGGGCAATTTAGCATGGCCAATCCACCTAATCCACACATCTTTGGAAAGCATTACAGAGTGTTTTAATAGATATTTATTAATTCTCAGGATGAAGATGGCATTGGCAAGGCCGACATTTCCTCCCCAGGCCCAGAAACCCTTCAGAAGATAGTTATAATGGACATTTACCTTAAAATGCTGCAGTCTGAGTGGTGAAGATGTCAGTGAGGGAGTTCCAGGACATTTGACCTGGTGACACTGAAGGAATGGCAACAGAGTTCCAAGTCACCATGGTGTGGGGCTTGGACTGGAACCTGTTTGTGATTGTGTCCCTGTGAACCTGCTGTCCTTGTCTTTACATAGTGGCACAGTGGTTAGCGCTGCTACCCCAGGGCCCTGGGTTCGATTCCGGGCTTGGATCACTGTCTGTGTGGAGTTTGCACGTTCTCCCCATGTCTGCGTGGGTTTCCTCTGAGTGCTCTGGATTCTTCCCACAGTCAAAGATGTGCGGGTTAGGTGCATTGGCCATGCTAAATTGTCCCTTAGTGTCCCAGGATGCATAGGTTAGACGGATTAGTGGGGTAAATATGTGGGGATATGGGGGTAGGGCCTGGGTGGGATTGTGGTCGGTGCAGAGTCGATGGGCCAAATGGCCTCTTTCTGCACTGTAGGGATTCTATGGATTCTATGTACCTGCACCTGGTCTCCGAATACTTGATTTACAAGTGGTGGAGGTTCAAAGGTTGCTCTCCGAAAGCTTTGGCGAGTTGTGGCTGTGCCTTCTGTCGATAGTACATAGTGCAGGCGAGGTGCGCCAACGGTGGAGTGAGTGAATGCTTCAGTGAGTGGATGGGATACTGAACGAGTGGGCTGACTGCTTTATCCTGGCTGAAGTTCAGCTTCTAGAGTGCTGTGGCAGCTGCTCTCAACCAGGGCTGTGGACACTATTCAATCCCATCCTGACTCATACACCATGTTGCTATGGAGAGGCTTTGGGAAGTGGGCAGTTGTGTCACATGGCGCGGATCGGCCAGATTTGATCCAGTGACATTTGCAGCCTTACTTCAAACGGATCGGAGGCCGGGTGTCCAGGAAGTCTCATTAGATGCCAGCTGCTGTGAGGGAATAGAAATCTTAATCTGAATAAACCTCAGTCGAGCCGATTAAATGGCTTGATTCCGTGCTTAGTTGGGATTTTAGCTTCAAAAGTTCAGATTTTTCCCGATGTTAGCTCATACCCACTCTGTTTTCCAGTAAAAATTGCCATAGGTAACACCGGCCAAGAGTAAACGACAGCAGCTCAGTGGTAACACTGTCACTTCTGAGAAAGAAGCTTGTGCGAATCATAGAATCCCCACAGCGCAGACGAGGCCATTCGGCCCATCGAGTCTCCACCTGGACCCTATCCCCTTAACCCCACCACATATTTACCCTGCTAATCCCTCTAACCTACGCACCCCGGGACACTAAGGGGCAATTTAGCATGGCCACTGTATGGTCAGGCCTCGCCCCAGAAGACCCGAGCACAATATCTAGGCTGACACTCGACTGCATTAAGTTTGTTTTTATTTATTAGTGTCACTAGTAGGCTTACATTAACACTGCAATGAAGTTACTATGAAAAGGCCCCTAGTCACTACACTCTGGTGCCTGTTTCGGGTACACGGAGGGAGAATTTAGCACGGCCAATGTACCTCACCAGCACGTCTTTCTGACTGTGGGAGGAAACCGGAGCACCCGGAGGAAGGCCACGCAGACACGAGGAGAACGTGCAGACAGTGACCCAAAGCGAGAATTGAACCCGGGTCCCTAGTGCTGTGAGGCAGCAGTGCTAACCACTGTACCACCGTGCCATGGAGAAGTGTCGCGCTGTTGCAGGTGCCATCTTTTGGATAAGGTGCTAAATCCGTCTTTTCAGGCGAACATAATAAAAGATCCCATGGAACTGTATCAAAAGGGGACAGGGGGGTTCTCTTGGTCCCCTGGCCAACACTTATCCCCTGAATAAATATCACCAAATCAGATTATCTGCTTGTTGTCTATCTGTGGGATCTTGCTGTGTGTAGGTTGCCTGCTGCGTTTCCTACGTCACATCAGTGAGTCCTCTTTAACAGTGCAGAAAGGGCTTTGGGACATTGTGGAGGTGTGCAGTGGACCAGGAACAGATGAGAAAGAGAAGTCAGTGGGACCCTAAGGAGAAGAGGCCAGTGAGAAGATAGAGGTGCTGAGGGGAGAATTCCCGAAGGTCGGGGCAGTGCCGATGGAGAAGGGGGTTCAGGAGTGGATCACAGTGGATCACTGCTGATCTACTGGGGGAGAGGTGGGAATGGGGGCAAGTATTTCAAAGTGGTTGAGATGTAACCCTTGGAGTTGAACTGGACGGGAGGGAGGTTGTTGGAAAAATCGAGCCTCTAATTGATGAGGATTTGGAGCAGGGTTTCAGGAGCAGCGGGAGAAGACAATGCTTCATAGGTGAATTGAAACAGCCTTGTACGGAGAAGAGGGCGTTAGCTGAGCAGGCGGGTGGGGGAGGGGGGGGAGTGTTGAGTAATGCAGTTCTAGAATCAAGAGTTCAAAATAATTCTGTGGTTTACAATGCTTCCAAAAACAGAAAGAAAGAAAGCAAAAAGGGAAAAAAAAGTGTGAAAGGAAAATATTCCCTATGTTACAGGTAAAACGTGGCATTGTTCCCAATTAGAAACATGCTTGGCTGAATATGGTCTCCTAAGATACGCAGCTTTTTTCAGATAAAGCTCGGCACAACATCGTGGGCCGAAGGGCCTGTTCTGTGCTGTACTGTTCTATGTAGCTCAGCAATTAACTTAAAACCAAATTGGTTTTGGGACACCAATATGATAACTGGAGGCCTGGTTTATTTTTAAGTTTTTACAATGAAGAGTTTTAAAGTCCACTTGGACTCTTTTCTATTTAGAGGAGATTCCGTTACCCAAGCGTTACAACCAGGCTAAGAATCCATGATTCAGCCCATTGTTAGTCGAGTGGCCAGTCACCGGTGCGTAACACTTTCAATCCCATTCCCAAGCGGCTATGCAGCTGTGTTAAACTGTCTCGTAAACAGCCACAGCTTCTGGGCCTCTTCCAAATATGTTTTGTGAAAAGATCCATTGGGTCGGGTTTCCGTTATTGATCAATATGAAAGTCAAATATCTTTGGACATATTATCAGATCAACACGTCTCACTCCAGTACTCTGTTTTTATCTGGAGCTTCCAGATTCTTTGAGCAATGCCCGTGGACAAGAAAGGTCACCTCCTTTACGACATGAGTTCTGGCACTATTGGGGGCGCTCTTGTTTCTCAGTCAGACAGCTGTGGAGTCCAATCCCGCTCCAGTAAATTGAACACGTAATCCCAGTACAGCACTGACAGAGTGCGTAAGTGTCGCTTTTCAGATATGACTTTCACTCTACCCTCTGAAGTCCATATAAAGAGTCTCATGGCACTCTTTCAAAGAAGCACAACCCAGAGGGGAAAGCGTCCAGTCTCTCCTGGGCGGCACAGTGGCCCAGTGGTTAGCACTGCTGCCTCACAGTGCCAGGGACCCGGGTTCAACTTCTGGCTTGGGTCACTGTCTGTGCACGTTCTCCCCGTGTCTGCTTGGGTTTCCTCCGGGTGCTCCGGTTTCCTCCCACACTCCAAAGATAAAAAATAAAGTTTATTTATTGGTCGCAGGTTAGCTTACATTAACACTGCAATGAAGATATTGTGAAAATCCCCTCGTCGCCACACCTGTTCGGGCACACCGAGGGAGAATTTCGCATGGTCAATCCACCTGACCAGCACATTTTTCTGATTGTGGGAGGAAACCGTGTGCAGGTCAGGTTGATTGGCCACACTAAATTGCCACTTAGTGTCAGGAGGTCTTGCAGGGTAGATATGTTGGGTTATGGGGGATAGTGGCTGGGTGGGATTGCAGTTGGTGCAGACTCGATGGGCTGAATGGCTTCCTTCTGCACTGTCGGGACTCTATTCTAAAAACAGTAAACCTTGGCAATGAAGGGTACCAGGACAACTGTGGCCAAACTGGTCTTACATCCTGAGGGAGTTACCATTGACCAGAAACTGGACTAGCCAGATGAATACTATGGCTACCAGAGCAGGTCAAAGGCTAGGAATCCTGCAGCGAGTAACTCACTTCCTGATTCCCCAAAGTCAGTCCACCAGTAACAAGGCATAAGTCAGGAGTGTGATGGAATACACTTCATTTGACTGGATGAGCGCAGCTCCAACAACACCCACAAACCTCAACACCATCCAGAACAAAGCAACCCGCTTGATTGCTACCACTTCCACAAACATTCAATCCCTCCACCACTGACGAACAGTAGCAGCAGTGTGAACTATCTGCAAGATGCACTGCAGGAACTCACCAAGGATCCTTAGGCAGCACCTTCCAACCCACTACCTTCTGGAAGGACAAGAGCAGCAGATACCTGGGAACAGCACCACCTGGAGGATCAGCAATAAATGCTGATCAAGCCAATGATGCCTACATCCCATAAATGAATTTTAAAAAACCTCAGAATGGAACTCCAGTATTACTGACGTTAACTGGGATTTGAACATTTTGAATTGGTCTTCCTGTCTGGGAGGGGTCTTCTTCCCAGTGGTCCGGCCAATATTAATCCCGCAATCAACAGCTAAAAACAGGTTATCTGGTCATTATCACATTGCTGCTTGTGGGGCTTTATGATACACAATTTGGCTGTTGCATTTCCTGCAGAAGCAACAGTACTTCATTGGCTGTGACCAAAAGAGAAAATGCTGGAAAATCTCAGCAGGTCTGGCAGCATCTGTAAGGAGAGAAAAGAGCTGACGTTTCGAGTCCAGATGACCCTTTGTCAAAGCTGGACTCGAAACGTCAGCTCTTTTCTCTCTTTACAGGTGCTGTCAGGCTTGCTGAGATTTTCCAGCATTTTCTCTTTTAGTTTCAGATTCCAGCATCCGCAGTAATTTGCTTTTATTAATTGGCTGTGAAATGCCGAGGGATGTTCTAAGACAGTGAAGGGTGCTATGTAAGTGCAGGTATTTGGAAGCCCATAATGCCTGACGATTCACAAATGTGAAAGATGTAAATATCCTTGGATTTATCTGGACGTAATGAGTCAATAATGAAGTGTAGGATGGGGGTCACATATAGGTCAGACCAGCAAGGGGGGGTTGCAGATTCCCCTCCCCTGAAAGACTAATTGGGCTAATTGGGATTTTGGTTACTGAATTAAGGTTATTGATTTATCACAGCAGGATTTGAACTCAATCCCCAATGGTCAGAATCACCAGGCTACCATACATTACCCCATGACTGAGAGAGCAACGTTTTACTGGGCTAAAGCTAAACATAAATCCCACAGATCATTGACAGAATTCCCTTCACAGTAGCTTATGTTTTGCTGTTAGGTTACTTGTTAAGGTAATTTCAAAGGACTGCTTTAATTCAGTGGTATAAATACTTAATTGTTTTTGGAAATGGGGTGGCACAGTAGTTAGCACTGCTGCCTCACAGCGCCAGGGACCCAGGTTCGATTCCCGGCTTGGGTCACTGTCTGTGTGAAGTTTGCACATTCTCCCCGTGTCTGCATGGGTTTCCTCCAGGTGCTCCAGTTTCATCCCGCAGTCCAAAGGTGTGCGGGTTAGGTACATTGGCCATGCTAAATTGTCCCTTAGTGTCCCGGGATGCATCGGTGAGAGAGATTAGCCATGGTAAATGTGTGGGGTTGCGGGGATAGGGCCTGGGTGGGATTGGTGTTGGTGCAGATTTGATGGGCCGAATGGCCTCCTTCTGCACAGGGTTTCTATGAAATATGTACTTGTAATATATAGACTGACGTTAATGTCTTTGGAAAGGAAAATTAATTGGTAGCAACTGTAAGAATCATGAGAATCCCTACAGTGCAGAAGGAGGCCATTCTGCCTATTGAGCCTGCATCAAAACAATCCCACCCAGGCTCTATCCCTGTAACCCCATTTATCCTGCCAATCCCCCTGACACTAAAGGGAAATTTAGCATGGCCAATCCACCTAACCCGCACATCTTTGGAGTGTGGGAGGAAACCAGAGCACCTGGAGGAAACCCACGCAGACACAGGGAGAATGTGCAAGCTCCACACAGACAGTGACCCGAGGCCGGAATTGAACCTGGGTCCCTGGTGCCACTGTGCCACCGTATAAGGTTGAATGATGAAGTGGAATTGAGCCTCACTGCAGTCAGGATGTTCATCAGTCCCAACTGTCTTGTAAAATGCCTTTGACTAATACATCACGACACAAAATTAGGATGTTATTATGCTTTGCCTTGGCAAATTCTGCTCGCCCTTTTTAAAAATTATCTAACTTGTGATTTGATACAGTTATCTCATGTGAATGTTTAACCGGGGTTTTAAAGTTGGACAATATGATAAGACTTTTATAAACACAATCCTGGCAGTTGCACCATTACCATTTCATGGAACGTGATCACTCCTGACCCTGACAAAGGTCAGTCCAGGTGGTAGATGGGAGTATTACCTATTCTGGCCTTTCTCTGGCAGTGCAGTTAACCCTTGAGGGTGGCAGACATTTTCTCTCTCTCTGGGTGCGTCGCTTCTTATACAATGGCCCAGCACTGAACACTTGGCAATTACTGAGTCCACCTGTTTCCACCTCCGTAACGCTGCCCGACTTTGCCGGTTTCACTCATCCTCGGCTGAAATCCTCATCTACACGTTTCTTAAAAAAGGTTTATTTATTAGTGTCACAAGTAGGCTTACATTAACACTGCAATGAAGTTACTGTGAAAATCCCCCAGTCGCCTGTTCAGGTACACTGAGGGAAGAATTTAGCATGGCCAATGCACCTAACCAGCACGTCTTTTGGAATGTGGGAGGAAACCGGAGCACCTGGAGGAAACCCACGCAGACACAGGGAGAATGTGCAAACTCTGCACAGAGAGGGACCCGCACTGGAATCGAACCCTACTTCGTTAATCAAGATTTTGCCAAACCAGCCTCCACCCATTGACTCTGTCTACACTTCCCGCTGCCTCGGGAAAGCAGCCAGCATAATCAAGGACCCCATGCACCCCGGACATTCTCTCTTCAACCTTCTTCCATTGGGTAAAAGATACAAAGGTCTGAGGTCATGTACCAACCGACTCAAGAACAGCTTCCTTCCTGCTGCTGTCATACTTTTGAATGGACCTACCTTGCATTAAGTTAATCCTTCTCTATGGTATGACAGTAACACTATATTCTGCACCCTTTCCTTTCCTTCTCTATGAACGGTATGCTTTGTAGAGCGTGCAAGAAACAATACTTTTCACTGTATACTAATTCATGTGACAAATCAAATCAAATCAAAATCTATCCTAATATCTCCTGATGTGGCTTGGTGTCAGAATTTGTTTAATAATGTCCCCGTGACGTCCCACGAGACACCTTATTACGTTAAAGGTGCTGTTTAAACACAAGCTATCTTGAATGTTTCAGCTTAACTCCTGCCATCAAGAGGAAATGTATCAGCCCCATTAACCTCACCCTGTACAGTTTGCTGAACAATTTGTTCAAACATGCTCAGAAGTATGTACTGTCCAAGCAACAATGTTATCATCTGTTCCTGGGACGTGGGCATCACTAGCTGGGCCAGCATTCTTTGCACAACCTTCGTTGCCCCTGACAAGGTGGTGGTTAGCCACCTTCTTGAACCGCCACAGTTCAGCTGGTATACCTTGGCATGAAGGGTCATTGGGGTTATTTGTGGGGGCACATCTTGGCATGGGATCATGAGGGGCTGTAGGGGATGAGCGTGGGGCATTCGGTGGCACGAATGGAGGATGGGAAATATGTTGGGGAGGTGTGAAAGGGTGTGAGAGGTGAAGACCAGAGGACCTTTCTGTTTTAACATGACTGGGACAAGTTCAACAGCACTGAGGTGGGCCTAATAAATAGCCTGACCCCCCTCATCTGGCAGCTCCTGCCTTTTTTCTGGGTCGCCTGGTCTGACACTAGCCTCCACGATGAAAATCCTGGCCTTGCAGGCACTTTCTCTCGAAGTGAGCACCCAGTCCGGAATGTTCCCTGAACTTCAGGTCAGTTTTCCTCTGGGAGGGATAATATGTAGTGATCAGGAAACTGTAAACTGCATGGTATTCTCCAAGGTTTGAGAGGCGATGACCTAGTGGTATTATCGCTAGACTATTACTCCAGAAACTCAGCCAATGTTCTGGGGACCCGGGTTCGAATCCCGCCACGGCAGATGGTGGAATTTGAATTCAATAAAAAATATCTGGAATTAAGAATCTCCTGATGACCATGAAACCATTGCCGGAAAAACTCATCTGGTTCACTAATGTCCTTCAGGGAAGAAAATCTGCTGTCCATACCTTGTCTGGCCTACAGGTGACTCCAGATCCACAGCAATGTGGTTGACTCTCAACTGCCCTCTGAACAAGGGCAGCTAGGGATAGGCAATAAATGCTGGCCAGCCAGTGACACCCATGTCCCACGAATGAATAAGAAAATGTCAAATTATATACAGAGCGAAAATGGGAACAAACTTGGATTTATAATGCAAAGGCAAAATACCAGGGGTGCTGAAGTAAAAAAAACGGGAAATCTAGAAATACCCAGCAGGGCGGGCTGCATCTGTGGAGTGGGAAACAGTTAACCTTTCAGTCTGTGGTCTTTCACTCTCTTTCTCTCTCCACAGATGCCATCAAACCTGCTGAATATCTCCAGAATTTTCTGTTGTTATTGTTTTCATAATGCAACTTTCATGAACTTAGGACATTCTAAAGTCCTTTACAACCAATGGGGTACTTCTGACGTGTGGTTACCATGGTAATGTGGGAAATGTGCCAGCTAACTTGTGCATAGCAAGGTCCCATAAAAATCCGAGATAAGTGAGAAGATAACCCGCTTTAGCGATAACGGTTGAGTGATAAATATTGGTCCCATGTTCTCTTCAAATAGAGATCTCGATCTTTTATGTTCACATGAGAAGGTGCACGAGGTCTTAGTATGATGTCCCATCCAATGGACAGCTCGGTGGCACAGTGGTGAGCACTGCTGCCTCACAGCGTCAGGGGCCCGGGTTCAGTTCCGGCCTTGGGTGACTGTCTGTGTGGAGTTTGCACATACTCCCCGTGTCTGCGTGGGTTTTCCCCGGGTGTCCCGGTTTCCTCCCACAGTCCAAAGATGTGTGGGTTAGGTGGATTGGCCACGCTAAATTGCCCCTTCGTATCAGGGGGACTAGCAGGGTAAATACGTGGGGTTGTGGGGATAGGGCCTGGGAGGGATTGTCGGTGCAGGATGGGCCGAATGGTTCCTTCAGCTCTGTAGGGTTTCTATGAATTGATAACAACTCCAATAGTTCAGAGAGGCAAGAACATTGTCCACTGAACTGTGCCTGACATCAGGGCAAAGAGTGAGTGTCAAAACCAAAGAGTAGAGACCAATAGTGACAAAGAAGCAACGCAGAGGGCTGAAAATGGTGGCTGATGTTTAACAGATGGTGAAAGCTGGGAGAGGTCTTACTTCCTGACCGCTCAGATCTGATTTTAATCGCTCTGCCATTGATGGTCATATCTTCTGCTTTCGTGGCCCGAAGCTGTGATATTTCCTCCCTGAACTTCCTTCTCTCTAAACTCTTTCTCCTCCTATAAGATATTCCCCAAAACCCACCGCGTTGAACAAGTTTCTGACTATCAACCCTACTGTCTCCTCATGTGGTGAGTGTCAAACTTTGATCATAGTCCTGTGAAGTGCTTTGGGGTGTTTTTCCATATTAAAGGTGCTACATGAATGCACATTGATGTTGTTGAGATTGGCGCCATGCTGCACGCGCGCTGAAAAGCATGGTGGGATGATATGCCAACTCTTGATGGATCCAAACCTGAAGGTTCGGTTATAGGACATTCCCTGCACAAACATATTTTCTGGTAAATGCTCTGGAATTTTTGATCGATTAGCTGATGGAAGCTTGAATCATGGAATCCCTACAGTGAAGAGGAGGCTATTCGACCCATCAAATCTGCAATGATTCTTCGAAAGAACATCCACCCAGGCCCAAACATCTGCCCTGTCCCTCTAACCCCACCCATTTACTGCGGCTAATTCATCTAACCAGCACAACTTTGTACACTAATTTAGCATGGCCAATCCATCTAATCCGCACATCTTTGGAGTGTGGGAGGAAACCAGGGCACCCGGAGGAAACCCACACAGACACAAGGAGAACGTGCAGACTTCAGACGGTCACCCAGAGCTGGAATTGAATCTGGGTCCCTGGAGCCGTGAGGCAGCGGTGCTAACCACTGTGCTACCCCTGCTGAGAGCTTATTTGCACAGATATCTACCCCATAATCTGTCCTATTCTTTTATAAGGGCATAATCTTTACCGTGTTGTACGCTGCCATTCTGCTGATGTCGTGGTGCTGCGTGACTTTCTTTCCAAAGGATTTCTAGACGTTGAAATGGACGAAACATGAACAGCTGGAAACTCTCCTCAGAGTTCCGGAAGAGTCTGTGCTGCAAACAGGACTCCAGAGTCAATCAACCGTCCATTCTAGGGCACTTCTGGGTGTACATTGACTGCGCAATCGCAGGTTAGCATGGCTGGCAGACTGGGCAACCTCTGCCACCCATTCCAAACCCACATACTAGCTCAGGACATCAACCCTGCCGAACTGAGAGTTAAAGAACTCGCTGCACATTTTAGTCCGCTCTTCAAAACCGCAGACGTTTGCATGCAGCAAAGACCAGGGCACAAGGCACACCTCAGAATTTACCCAGCGTGCGCTTTGTACAAAGAGTATCCTCTGCCTGACTCCAATTTAGAGGTTAAAATGGTGTTTCATTGCCGACTGTTTTCATAGAATCTTAGAATCCTACAGTGCAGAAAGAGGCCATTCGGCCCATCGAGTCTGCACCAACCACAATCCCACCCAGGCCCTACCCCCATATCCCTACATATTTACCCACTAATCCCTCTAACCTTTGCATCCCGGGACACTAAGGGACAATTTAGCATGGCCAATCAACCTAGCCCGCACATCTTTGGACTGTGGGAGGAAACCGGAGCACCCGGAGGAAACCCACGCAGACACAGGGAGAATGTGCAAACTCCACACAGACAGTGACCCGAGCCGGGATTCGAACCCAGGTCCCTGGAACTGTGACGCAGGAGTGCTAACCACTGTGCTACTGTGCCACCCGAGGGAGCTAACATCCAGGTCAGCATTGCTTTTGTTGCCAGCCAATGAGATCCTGCACGTTCAAATATTTTGTTTGCAAGAAAATCGGGTGTGGTGTTATTAGTGCTTCGCTTTGCTTAAACAACAAAGTCAAGGTCTGACAACCACCTCTTCCCGTGAGATAAGATCTGAAGTTGCTGTATCCATTTACAGTGATGGTAATTTATAGCTCAATTGTGTCCGGTCATAGACAGTCTGATCGCGCTGTGACGGCAAACTCTGCTGTACCCATCCCAGGACTAAAGTTCGCTCTCTGCATCCTGTTGTGGGCGTGTGAAGGCCGTTGTTTGTGATTATTAAACAGCTGATGGGAATAGACTGGTGTCTCTCTCTCTCACACAACAGCACGTGGTTACTTTCTGAAGGGAAAGTTGGAGCAGATTCCAACAATAACTTTCATAAAGGGAACTGGGTGTAGACTGGAAAAATCATTTTCAAATTCTAGGACATAAGAACATAAGAGCCAGGAACTGGAGTAGGCCATTCAGCCTCTCGCGTCTGCTCCGCCATTTAATACGGTCATGACTGATCTCATCTTGGCCTCAACTCCACTTACCTGCCCGTTCCCCACAGCCCTTCAAACCCATTAAAAATCTACCCAACTCTTCCTTCAATTGACTCAATGTCCCGGTATTCATCGCACTCTGGGGTAGTGAATTCCACAGACTCATGATCCTTTGGGAGAAGTCATTTCTCCTCAGCTCTGTTTTAAATCTGCCTCCCCTTACCCTAAAACTATGACCTCTTGTACTAGATTGCCCCCCCAAGAGGAAACATCCTCTCCACGTCAACTTTGTCAATCCCCTCATCACCTTGTACATCTCAACTAGATCGCCCCTCGATCTTCTAAACTCCTGGGAGAATGGGCCTAAACTGCCCAATCTCTCTTCGTGAGACAAACAGCCCCATCTGTGGAATCAATCTGGTGAACCTCCTCTGAACTGCCTCCAATGCAACTACACCCCTCCTCAAGTAAGGGGACAAAGACTGTACATAATATTCAAAAGGCTGTATCACTAATGCTTTGTCCAGCAGCAGCAAGATTTCACTACTTTTATACTCTATTCCTTCAGCAATAAATGCCAAGATTCCATTTGTTTGCACAGCCTGAACACCCCCCCCCCCCCCCCCCCCGCCGCTGCTTTCCTGTTGACCCCTCCCCACATCCATCCCTCCCCCAGTGCCCACCACTTCTCCACCGACGCTGACGTTACTCCCATCAGTACCGGCCATGCAAATCTCTGGGGGATCACAATCTGGGAGGATTGGGTAACCCACCCACTCAACTCCCCATGCCCCTAATTCACACCCCAGTTAAACAGGAGGGGAGTGGTGCGGGGGGGGGGGGGGGGGGGGGGAAGACTAACTCCCCTTGCTCACTCACTATGCACTTCAATAATCCATTTTGTTCAAAACAACTTAAGAATGTATGGAACCCTCATCAATAGTGGCTTGTGACAAAGAATTTGTCATGTGAGGGAAGTTCTACAAACCTTCCTGATATCTCTTCAAGAAATTACAAAGGGTTGTGAACGTAGCCCAATCCATCACTCAAACCAGCCTCCCATCCATTGACTCTGTCTACACTTCCCGCTGCCTCGGAAAAGCAGCCAGCATAATCAAGGACCCCACGCACCCCGGACATCATCTCTTCCACCTTCTCTCGTCGGGAAAAAGATACAAAAGTCTGAGATCACGTACCAACCGACTCAAGAACAGCTTCTTTCCTGCTGTCGTCAGACTTTTGAGTGGACCTACCTTATATTAAGCTGATCTTTCTGTGCACCCTTGCTATGACTGTAACATTATATTCTGCACCCTCTCCTTTCCTTCTCCCTTATGTACTCTGGGAACAATATGCTTTGTCTGTATGGCACGCAAGAAACAATACATGTGATAATAATAAATCAAACCAAATATTGTGAGTATCTTAAAATCTGGAATCTTGACCCAATATTGTATTTTTACTTCTGGTAATCTAAAAGATTTCTGAACTGCAGGAACCCTGATTGGTTTGCTGTATTGCTATGATAGCCAGGATTCAGAGAGTCTGTGAGTGCAGTAAACATGTCTTTTAAAAGCAGCTCAGAGGATAAAGGGCAAGACTAATTTCGACTTGCTTGATTCACTGGCAGTAAGTGTCAATCATTAACCTGCTGTAACCACTAATCTGGTTTACAAAACAGTCAGGGACAAAAGAATAATTCACAATATGTTTGGGCAGGGTAGTATCTCAGTACTCCTGACATTTTCAGTAATAACGCCCCCCCTCCCTATTTTCATTGGCAATGGAATTGTAACTGCATCTCATAGCAACGATTGATTTTTCTCAAGCCATGCATATAAGAAAATACCTTGAAGGAATGTTTACCAAAGTCAATACCATTTTTGAAAAAGGGCTTTTGCAATCTCATTTTCCTCCAGTTAAAACAGCAACATTTCACGGCAGCTTTGAAGAAGCTCCAAGTTAAAGAAAGCCTCACAGCACCTCATGGATAGGGAAGGAGCAAACAGAAACTGAGGGAGCAGTGGATGACAGGCCATCGTGGAGGGATAGGCTGGAAAAATGGGTTTTCAGAAGGTGCTACATAAGTGAAAGTTGTTGTTATACTGCCCGCACTGCTACACACTACAAACACACACGGACACAGACAGACACACACACATACACACACACATACACACACAGACCCTACGACTCTGATGTTAGTGTACGTCAAGATAGAACATAGGAATTAGGAGCAGAAGTGGGCAAATTCAGCCCTTCCAGCCTGCTCTGCCATTCAATCAGATCCTGGCTGATCTCTCCCTGGTCTCAAATCCACCTCCCCACCTGTGACCCATATCCCCTTCTCCCTTTTTTTATTAGAAATATATCCATCTCCTTCTTGAAACCATTCAATGATTCAGACTCCACCGCGCTATGGGGCAGCGAGTTCCACAAATTCACCACCCTCTGTGAGGAGTAGTTCCTCATCTCAGTTTTAAATCTACCGCCTCTCAATCTATACCTGTGACCCTTTGTTCGAGATTGCCCCATAAGAGGAAACATTTGGGATACATTTACTTTATCAATCTCTTTTAAAACATACCTCGATCAGATCCCCTCTCATTCTTCTAAACTCCAGTGAGTATAAGCCCAAACTGTTTAACCTCCCCTCATACGGCAACCCTTTCATCCCCGGAATCTACCTACATTTGCTTTATCATTAGGGAAAAACCTTCAGGTGAGGAGAGAAGCAGGGGTCGAGAGGTTTATCGAGGGGGCTCCAGAGAGTCGAGGTGAGGGGGCTGAAGGTGTTGCCACTCATAATAAGCCAGGGATGGGTGAACAATACACTAAAGTAAGAGTTAAGAGGTGTGTGCGTGTTGCATTTATATAGAATCTTCAATGTCGGGAAACATCCCCCTGAGCTTTACAGCACTGGAATCAGATGAATCGTAGAATCCTACAGTGCAGAAGGAGGCCATTCGGCCCATCGAGTTTGCACCGACCACAATCCCACCCATGTCCTATCCTCATAACCCCATACATTTACCCTAGCTAGTCCCCTGACACTAAGGTGCAATTTAGCATGGCCAATCCACTTAACCCACACATCTTTGAACTGTGGGAGGAAACCGGAGCACCCGGAGGAAACCCACGCAGACACGGGGAGAACGTGCAGACTCCACACAGACAGTGACCCAAGCCGGGAATCGAACCTGGGTCCCTGGTGCTGTGAGGCAGCAGTGCTAACCACTGTGCCACCGTGCTGCCCAGGTAAAGGTTGAAACTGAGACAAAGAAGGAGTTGCCAGCACAAGGGACTAATGGCTCAGTCAGAGGGCCAAGTGCTAAGTATTAATGAGGGTCTGAGAGGCGGAGCAATGGAGAGGTTTGGGGAGAGAATTCCAAAGCTTGGGTCTGGCTGGGTGAAGGCATGACCACCGAAGGTGGAGCCTGAGGGTTGCATGAGAGTTCAGAGTTGAAAAGGCCCAGAGGTTTTTTAATGGCTGCAGAGTGAAGTAAAGTAAAGCAAAGTTTATTTATTAGTGTCACAAGTAGGCTTACATTAACACTGCAATGAAGTTACTGTGAAAATCCCCTAGTCGCCACACTCAGGGGCCTATTCGGGGACAGTGAGGGAGAATTTAGCATGGCCAATGCACCAAACTAGCACGTTCTTTGGACTGTGGGAGGAAACCAGAGCACCCGAAAGAAACCCACACAGACACGGGGAGAACGTGCAAACTCTGCACAGACAGTGACCCAAGCCAGGAATCGAAGCTTGGCCCCTGGCGCTGTGAGGCAGCAGTGTTAACCACTGCGCCACCGTGCCGTCCCACGATATCGATCGAGAGCTAGAATAGTTACAGAGCTAGGGAGGAGTGAGGCCACAGAGTGCCTGAATGCCACAGTGAGAATTTAATGCAGGAATTAAGGGTTATGGTGAGAGGGTGGGGAATTGAAGCTGAATCCACAAAAAGATCAGCCAGGATCTTATTGAATGCGGAGCAGGCTCAAAGGGCCAGATGGCCTACTCCTGCTCCTAGCTCTTATGTTGTTATTACCTTTTGTTTAATGCATGGGACATGGGCGTCACTGGCCGGCCAGCATTTATTGCCCATCCCTTGTTTGGCCTTGTTCAGAGGGCAGTTGAGAGTCAACCACATTGCTGTGGCTCTGGAGTCACATGTAGGCCAGATCGGGTAAGGACGGCAGATTTCCTTCTCTAAAGGATATTAGTGAATAAAATGTGTTTTTCTGATAATCGACAATGGTTTCATGGTCATCAGTCGATTCTTAATTCCAGGTTTTTAAAAATTGAATTCACATTTCACCATCTGCTGTGGCAGGATTCGAACCCAGGTCCACAGAACATTAGCTGAGTTTCTGGATTAATAGTCTCACGATAACACCACTAGGCCATCACCTCCCCTGACTGGACTGGGAACCAATCTAGGTCGTTGAGTACAGTGGTGATGGATGGAGAAGGTTACAGAGATCATACAAACAAGACCATGGAGGGATTTGAAACTCAATCCTTTACACGAATAGAAGGTAATATAGGTTAGCAGAGATGTGAATGATGGATGAGTGGGACTTAATATATAAGATAATAACAGCAGCTGAGTCTTGGACCTGTTGGCAGTTTAACGAGAGTGGAGTCAGTTATCGTTGGATAACATCCGGTGACCAGAATCAATTTTACCTCCAGAAAAAAATACAGGCCTAAATCCTCCGGTCCCACCTGTTGCGGGAATCGTCACAGGTGGGACGGACAATTTGACGGACCAGTGAAAGATCCGTTGACCTCGGGTGGGAATTTCCGGTCTTGGGGGCGGGTGGGATTGGAAAATCCTGTCCATAATTCTGAGAATCCAAGTTTGGAAATGACTGTTCCTGTCTAACAATGGAATTCAAGAGTATTTCACAAACTCCATGTTCCAAAGGGAACCAAAAGAGAAAATGCTGGAAAATCTCAGCAGGTCTGGCAGCATCTGTGAGGAGAGAAAAGAGCTGATGTTTCAAGTCCAGCTGACCCTTTGTCAAAGATTTTCTCTCCTTACAGATGCTGCCAGACCTGCTGAGATTTTCCAGCATTTCCTCTTTTGGTTTCAGATTCCAGCATCTGCAGTAATTTGCTTTTATTCCAAAAAGGCAACTTACTTTGGGGAAAAGTAAAGTTAAAAAAAAGGTGAGTTGATATTTAATTCTTTCACAAACATAACTCAACTTGATGCAAAAACCTTTCCAGGATGGCAGTTTTCTATACTTAGACTTAAGCTATATTTGTCGATGGTTCAGTCAACTAACTCACACTGGCGCAGTCTTAGAACAACTTTTGTCAGACTGTGTTATGCACAGAACAAGCATCAACTTAACCGAAAGCTGACAACTCCAAAGGTTAGGCAAAGTGGGAGTCATTTTTAATTTGTTTCTGGTGTTGCAGAGGAACAGAGTGTGGAGATCAGGGACTGTTGGACATCAAACTCAATTAAAATTATGAACAAGCTCACTTTTCCCATTATTCCCAGGCTAGTCTTGGATCATTTTGTTGCTTTTGGTGAATTTTAATAAGGAAATAAATTAAATTTGCTGGGAGGATCTTATCTCACTTTGAAGCTAAAAAAGGGGCACAAGTAGAAGGTTCTGGAAACACTCAGGAGGACAGCAACTGCTGGGAGAATGAGGTTTGAGGGACGGGACCGCCTCATCAGAACGCGGGCGAGGCTTCTAGACTAGCCCATTGCAACAAGCGCAGCGCCATCAGCTCCGGGGAGATCTAGACCGCCGTGTACCTGCTGCTGACCAGGGGACTGGCCAAGCAGGCCGTGTCAGAGGGGACAAAGGTGGTGACCAAGTACACCAGCTCCAAATAAAACTACATGTACTGAAAAGCACACACAACAAATACACACATTGACAACTAAATAAATACGCACACACACTGAAACACATACAGATACACACACAGATACACACACAGATACACACACAGTTACACACACAGATACACATACAGATACACACACAGATACACACACAGATACACATACTGAAACACATACAGATACACACACAGATACACACACAGATACACACACAGATACATACACATAGGGCCCGATTTTACCATTGCGTTGCATCCGTTTTCAGGTGCGAAAACGTGGTGATGTCGGGCGTGAGGCCATTAACGCGATCCACGCCCGCGTCCGTGCAGATGCCCATTTTACGGAGGCATTTGCATGCATTTAAACTGAATTAATGAGCTGCCCGCCCAACTTTATCAGCATTTCCCCCTTTGCCATCGCGTTCGCCCGTCCAGATTCGGCGCGAAACAGACCTGCTCGGCAAAAGGTCTGTTTTGGGTGTCCAGCTTCTAAAGAGGTAAGTTCAGAGCTTCCAACAACTCTCTGACTCAGATCGGTGGTGGAGGGGGGGAGGGAGGCAGGTCAGATCATTCTCTGGTGGGGGAGGGCAGGGAGGGGGGGCGACAGGAGAAGGGAGGCCTGATCATTTTCTAGTGGGGGTGGGGAGGAGGAGGCGGGTCAGATCATTCTCTGGTGGATTGGGGGGGGGGGGGGGGGGGGGGGGGTGGGGGGGGGGGGTAGGCAGGGCAGAGGGAGGCCAGATTGTCGTCTGGTGGCGGTGGGGGGGGGGAATGGCCCGATCATTCTCTGGTGGGGGGGGAGAGGGAGGACGAGGCGGGTCAGATGTATCTCTGGTGGCAGGGGGGGGGGAGGGGGGGGCAGGGGGGTCCACTGCCACTCTGCGGGCAATCAGTGGGGGGGGGGGAAGTTGGGCAGGGGGTCGTGGTCGATCTGGGTAGCACGAGGGGGGGGGAGTGGGTGGATAAGGGGGAAAGTTATGTTGTAGGGGGTGGGGGTGATGTCTGTGGGGACCATCGCTCCCGGGCCGCTTTATCTGCTTTTTGCGGCCCGGGAGCGATGTGACAGCGGCACGTTTTTCAATTTTTGTTCTCACTGCGCATGCGTAGTTCAGAGCTCTGATCGTCTCGGGCGCGATAAGCCCCGCCCACAGCGCGATTCAGACCCGGGATTTTTTTTTCAGGCTAAGTGCGTATGGGGGCGCCTGAAAGCAGATTTCCAAGTCGGATCTGAATTGCGCCCAGATTCAGCACTTAGAATCAAAATGGTAAAATCAGGACCATACACAGATACACACACACAAACAAATACACACACAGACAATTAAATAAATACACACTGAAACACATACATACAGATACACACATATACACACACAGGAACAAATACACATATAGACAACTAAATAAATATACACACTCTGAAATAGATACCTAGAAGATACACACACACCAACACAGACACATACACACAAACACAGACACACACACACCAACACAGATACATACATGCAAACAAATACACACATAGACAATTAAATAGATACACACACACTGAAACACATACATACAGATACACTCACACACATACACACACAAAATAAATATTTGAAAAATGGTCCATTGGAAAACCAGAGAATTAGTTGCAGTGATGTTAGTGTCTTGACTCAGTGGTGGTGTGTTATCTTGGGAACAGGCAAAGTTGGTGACTGCAAAGGGTTGTTCAATCCCTCTCGGTGTCACCAAAGAAAAACTGCTATTAGAGGACTCACTCAGGATGGCCGTGTCAGAGAAAACCAGAAGCCTAAACCCATCCAACTGATTCAATCAGCTCCAGCACATTCAAAATCGCATCAGATGTTTTACTGGGATCTTAACCCTCTGCAATGAAAAATGGTCACTCAAAATATTCCAGAGAATTAAAATGCAGCAACAGGAAAGGTCATTGGACCCAACCAGTGCCGTAGTGTTTGTGCTCTACTCAAGCCTCCTCCCAGTCCTCCTCCAATTTTATCAGTCTCTATCCCCTTTTTCCCTTACATGCATCGATACTATTCACTTCAACCACTCCCTATGGTCAATTCCACATTAGCATCACTCTCTGAGTGTCGAACGTACCCCGCTTCCTTCTTGATCCACTTCTACTCCCCATTATCCTCCGGCTGCTAATTGGTTCCTGACCCAACACCAATTAGACTCCCACCACAACCAAAATTGCAACTACTTCCGGGTTCCTATCAGGGGCAGGTGCATGACATGGAAATTAATCTGTCTCGCGATGCCTGCCCAGTCTATGAAAATCTGGCCCATGAGGTCTAAAACATTAAGATTGGTAAATACAGATGCTGCCATCTTTAGTAGTTTAAGTTTATTTATTAGTGTCACAAGTAGGCTTTCATTAACACTGCAATGAAGTTACTGTGAAAATCCCCTCGTCGCCACACTCTGGCGCCTGTTCGGGTACACTGAAGGAGAATTTAGCACGGCCCAATGCACCTAACCAGCACACCTTTCAGACTGTGGGAGGAAACCAGAGCACCCAGAGGAAACCCACGCAGACATGGGGAGAACGTACAGACTCCGCACAGACAGTGGTCCAAGCTGGGAATCAAACCCGGGTCCCTGGCGCTGTGAGGCGGCAGTGCTACCCACTGTGCCACCTAAGCATATATCTGTGATAGCTAATTGAAAGGAACTATTTATTAAATGGCAACCGTCCTGAATTATTTCTTACCAGTATTGTTTAGCTAAGCGCAAGTCTGATGGTGTTTTTATTCCGAATAACTGGCATACACAGTGCGTCAATAACAGTGCACTGGGTTCCCAGCTCAACATTCTTGGTACAAAGAGGTTTGCTGCCTTGTATAAAGGCAGCTAATCTGGTGCGAGATGATGATGGTGTTCATCTTGAAGCTGAATTCTTCAGGATATTGCTTTTCTCCTGAGCGCCGGTCAGGAGGTTGTTGGAGGTGTGAGGGGGAAAGTGGTCAAGCGGGGAACGGTGCCCGGGGTCACCTGACCCTCAGTGGCCGAACGCCACAGCTTGCATGGCAGATGTTGGGCATCCACCAAACTGACCATCAAGAAACCTGGAGAATTAGCTTGAATAATTAAGTGGTCACTTTATCACTGACACGCACCAGTATGTACAGTGAACTGGAGACCTCCACTGCGATAAGTTGGCGCAGTTAAGTCTGAGTGCTCGGAATGCCGTTTTATTTTTAGCTTTCAGCTGTTGTGGTGCCTTTTACATTACTGCAGTCACGGAAATAAACAAGCATTCACGCTCTGCTCCTCACACTGTGGATGGTAAATATTAATCACTCATTTATGCACAAATGCAGTGGACAAGTACACAGTGAACTTGCAAACTTGAATTAAAATAAGGTGGCACTCGACAAGCCCCAGCTTGCCCTTGGGTAAGTCAGTACAGTGTCAATCTCTCCTCCGTAAGCTCAGTTATAATGTACCCGGGAGCGTGGGACGGGAAAAAGTGACTGCCAAATAACTGGAGTATCGGCGCAAGAACCAACTTTACGTTCACCTTGGACCAGAACCCTCCACGGGCAGATCTGGAACTGAACACTCAGCCAAGGAGGTGGGCAATCAGTAGATTGCAGTCAAAGGAATCATAGACTGGTACTGGTCCAAACTGGAGTTCCATTTTACTGTATCCAAGACCAGTTCGGACCTGTACCAAGTTGACTGGTTTGGCTGGGCGGTTTGTTTTAGAGAAGGAGGGAAGTGGATGGAGGCCAGCATTTAGAGTCATAGTCATAGAGGTTTACAACATGGAAACAGGCCCTCCGGTCCAACTTGTCTATGCCACCCCTTTTTTTAACCACTAAGCTAGTCCCAATTGCCCATGTTGGGCCCTTATCCCTCTCTAGCCATCTTACCCATGTAACTATCTAAACGCTTTTTAAAAGACAGAATTGTTCCCGCCTCTACTACTACCTCTGGCAGCTTGTTCCAGATACTCACCACCCTCTGTGTGAAAGAATTGCTCCCCTGGACCCTTTTGTATTTCTCCCCTCTCACCTTAAACCGATGCCCTCTAGTTTAAGACTCCCCTACCTTTGGGAAAAGATATTGACTATCTAGCTGATCTATGCCCCGCATTATTTTATAGACCTCTATAAGATCACCCCTAAGCCTCCCAATCGCAGTCTATCCAGCCTCTCCTTATAACTCAAACATCAAGTCCTAGTAAATCTTTTCTTACTCTTTCTAGTTTAATAATATCCTTTCTATAATAGGGTGACCAGAACTGTACACAGTATTCCAAGTGTGGCCTTACCAATGTCTTGTACAACATCAACAAGACGTCCCAACTCCTGTATTCAATGTTCTGACCAATGAAACCAAGCATGCCGAATGCCCTCTTCATCACTCTGTCCACCTGTGACTCCACTTTCGAGGAGCTATGAACCTTGTTTAAGAAGGGATGCCTCCACAACCAGGGGGTGAATTAGGTCAGCTTCAGATAAATGCAGTAAAAGCTCTCGGCAACAGAAAAACAATCAAAAGGTTATGTGCACAGCCTCAAAAGCGGGGACAGTGTGGCCATCTACTGCAAAGGGAGGTAGTGTCGCAGTGGTATTGTCGCTGGACTAGTAATCCAGAGAACCAGGCTAATACTCTGGGGACCCAGGTTCAAATCCCACCATGGCAGATGGTGAAATTTAAATTCAATAAAAAACTGGAATTAAAAGTCTAATGACGACCATGAAAACATTGTCGATTGAGGGCGGCATGGTGGCACTTCTGCCTCACAGTGCCAGGGACCCAGATTCCATTCCGCCTGTGGGTGACTGTCTGTGTGGAGTTTGCACGTTCTCCCGGTGCCTGCGTGGGTTTCCTCCGGGTGCTCCGGTTTCCTCCCACACTCCAAAGATTTGCAGGTTAGGTGGATTGGCCATACTAAAATTGCACCTTAATGTCCCAAGATGTGTAGGTTATGGGGATTGGCAGTAAATACATGGATTTACAGGTATAGGGCCTGGGTAAAATACTCTGTCGAGAGTCGGGGCAGACTCGATGAGCTGAATGGCCTCCTTCTGCACTGTAGGGATTCTATGATTGTCATAAAAACTCTTCTGGTTTGCAAATGTCCTTTAGGGAAGGAAACCTGCCACCCTTACCTTGTCTCACAGCAATGACTCTGAAATGCTTAAATTATTGCCCTCAGGAATGGGCAATAAATTCTGGCCCAGCTAATGATGCCCACATCCCATGAATGAAGAAAAGCAAGCCACCTTTGACAGCAGAACCCTTATCTGTGACCTCCATCACATGGTGCAGACCCTCCCAGCCACTCATCATCCTGACTTGGAAATATATCACCTTTCACTGTCACTTCGGGCAAAATCTTGGAACTCCCTCCCTAACAGCATCATGGGTGTACCTACACCACATCGGGTGCAGCGTAGACAGCTCACTGCTGTCGATTCCTGGCTTGGGTCACTGTCTGTGCAGAGTTTGCACATTCTCCCCGTGTTTGCATGGGTTTCCTCCAGGTGCTCCGGTTTCCTCCCACAGTCCGAAAGACGTGCTGGTTAGGCGCGTTGAGCGTACTAAATTCTCCCTCAGTGTACCCGAACAGACGCCGGAATGGGGGATTTTCACAGTAACTTCATTGCAGTGTTAATGTAATACTATTTGTGACACTAATAAATAAACTTACAACTTTAGAGAAGACTTTCTAAGGAAGAAATTGCCTCTGCATTTTCACATTATAATTTAGCTTGATGGACTTTCACATAAGATGCAGTTAGAGTTCAGGGGTGATTTCACAATCTAGGGCTGCCAGAAAAGAACTTTAGTGAAAGGATGCACAATTGGGTGAACTCAGGCCTTCAGGTAGGGTTGTCAAAACTCCAGGATTAGTCTATGGTCTCCACGGAATTGAAAATCAGTCCCCAGGACAGTGCAGTATCGGGACATTAAAAAAAGACTGTTTCTTTTGTCCTTTTCTTTGAACAATTCTCTTTACCAAAAAAAAAGGCATCAATAATAGGAAATAAAGGCTATTCGGCGAACAGTCAAGCATCAACCGGGAAGGGTAATGCATCTTTTTGTTTTCCAATTTCCAGTAATGTTGATTGGCCATGCTAACTGCTCCTTAATGTCAGGGGGACTGACAGGGTAATGGGGATTGGGTGGTATTGTTGTCGGTGCAGGCTCTATGGGCCAAATGGCCTCATAAGTTTATAATATATAGGAGCAGAATTAGGCCATTCGGCCCATCAAGTCCACTCCACCATTCGATCATAGCTGATATGCTCCTCATCCCCATTTTCCTGCCTTCTTCCCGTAACCCTTCAACCCATTAAAAATCTGTCTAACTCCTCAAATTTACTCACTGTCCCAGCATCCACCGCACTTTGGGGTAGCGAATTCCACAGATTCACAACCCTTTGGGAGAAGCAGTTTCTCCTCAACTCTGTTTTAAATTTGTTACCCCTTATCCTAAGCCTCCCTCTGCACGGTGGGGATTCTATGGTTCATAATTGGTGTAAGAAGGCCGTAAGTCACAAGGATGGATGTGCTGGCTGACTAATAGTTGAAGCATGGGGGCAAATTATGTGATGAGACCTCCAGCAATACATTGAATCAGAGTTGACAATCCTACCTACAGGTGTGACGAGTGCAGCAAGGTGGGATCAGCCCTTGCGTGTTTGGGGGGAAAGTCAAATGGCCGGAATTCTACAACCTCGCCTGCGGCCGGGGTTCTCCGATCCCGCTGCAGTGAACGGAGATTTGGCTGAGCGCCAAGTTCTTGCTAGCAGCAGGGCGGGACAGGGCGAGCGAGTCCAGAGATTTCCATCCATGTTGTCTGAATAGAAAGGTAAGTCAGCATTTGCACAGAATGCCCCTTTCACCCAGAAAACCCACATGGTTTAAAGGTCAAAACCTCCCATCTTGAACTGAAAACACAGTGTGAAAAAAGACCCAGAAAGATGCTTATGTGAGGACTAACCTGCTGTTTATCTCCAGATCCTTTATACTGGACTCAAGCTCCTCGGAAGACTCCATCTCTTCTTGCCTGAGGCCTTTGATGGGTTGTCTCCAGGTTGATTCTGGAGTCCCGCTCGAGTACTCGGGCTGCGGCACGAGGAAAGCCCCGGGACTGCTTTCGGGCCTTGTCTTTCTGGTCTAGAACAGGGAGACAATTAAAAAAAAAGCCATTCAGAATTAGCCAGTCAGCTCGTACCTGAACCGACGCCCTCCCTCCCACAGGCCAGAGAGACAACGTGGTCAAACATTCCTTCGATAATTTGACAGACCTTTGTGAAAATACTACTTCAAAATCCTGATTAAGAAGGTACTGCGCAGCATTATGCAGCTGTTGAATTTAATGTGCTGGGAAAGAAGATTATCTGTGCAGGTTTCATCGAGAGTCAGCCAGGAAACTCACTCCAGTTCGAAACAGAAAACATGTTGGAGCTTTGGTTCAGTTTTTTTTTGCCTGCTAATTCAATAATAGAAGATTAGAAACAGGAACAGGACAGTCTCCATTCATTCTGCCGTTCAGTCAGACCTCTCGCCTTTGACACCCTTGCCTTGCCTGATAAAAGTCTATTGATCTCCCTTGCAAGTTCCTGCAGAGTAAAAATCCACAGCCTTTCTGGGAGAGACTTCCAGAGCTCCATTACCCTCTTTGTGGATAACGACGATTCCTGATATTTCACTTCCAAACAGTCTGTGTGTGATTCTCCCATTCCGACCCTCTGATTTTTTGGCGGGACGGGCCGGGAGAATCGCGTGTGGGCCAATTCGCGGGATTTGCACATGCATTCATGGCACACGCGCGTTTCGAAGTTCCGGATATCTGGCGCGGTCGGGACCACGCTGGAAACTGGCGGGACCAGCAGGTAAGTAATTTTAATCTTATTTAAATGTCATTATCAGGCCTGGGACTGAAATCTCCGGGCCCGCTAGCATCTCCCACCCTCCCCCCAGTACAATTTCACTCCAGCGGGTTTCGAGTAGCTCCCCACTTTTGAGGAACTAGTGGGATGACTCCACTGGAGTGAAGGGGAGCAATTAGGGCCCCCAAGGTGTTGGGCAGCGGGCACCCTGGCAGTGCCAGCCTGTGCCCTCTGGCACTTCCCAAGGGGCAAAGTGCCCATGCCCAGGAGGCACCTTGGCACTGCCCACTGGGCGTGGAGCAGTGCCAAAGGTGCAGGGCCGAAAGGCGATCAGTAGGGGTGGGGGACCCACTGCCACTCTGCCATTGGGATTGATCGGGTCTGGAGGGAGGCCAGCGATCAGGGTGAGCTGGGAGGTGGTCTGCCGGGGGGGTCTGCCTCCTGTGGTGGGGGGGGGGGGTCTGCCGGGGCGGGGGGTCTGCCTCCCCGGGGGGGGGGGGGGTTGCTGGAGATCAGGGTGTTCTGGGATGGGGGGGTGTCGAGGCTGGCCTGGAAATGCTCGTGAGGGCCATGATCGGGCTGTGATCGGGCCGTGGGGGGAGGCGGGAGGGGCAGCACTCTTGAGCTGGCCAGCAAACAGGGAGATTGACAGATTGGGGCCACTGCGCATGAGCAGAGCTCCAGAACTGTCGAACTCCGGTGTGAATAGGCCCTGCCCACCAAGCTTTTAATGATATTCCCGATTGTGACCTCTGCATTGCAGAGTGTGGGAGATTCGAGTCTGAACTCCAACTGAAAAAACAATGGTGGTTTCCACCAGTTTAACCGCAAATTCAAATCGCTCCCCCTCTGTCTCCAATTTTAAGCCTTACCCCCTTGTTCTGGATTCCTCCACTGGAGGAACTAGTCTCTCTGCATCTACCCTCTGAATCCTTGGTAATTTTGAACACCGTGAATAACACACCACTCCATTTGATTTGATTTATTATTGTCATATATACTGGTATGCAGTGAAAAGTATTGTTTCTTGCACACAGTACAGACAAAACATACTGTTCATAGAGTACATAGGGAAGAAGGAAAGGAGAGGGTGCAGAATGTAATGTTACAGTCACAGCTAGGGTGTAGAGAAAATTCAACTTAATGCAAGTTAAGTCCATTCAAAAGTCTGATGCCAGTGGAGAAGAAGTTGTTCTTGAGTCGGTTGGTACGTGATCCGACTTTTGTATCTTTTTCCCAATGGGAAAGGTGGAATCGAGTATGTTCAGGGTGAGTGGGGTCCTTGATTATGCTGGCTGCTTTCCCGAGGCAGTGGGAAGTGTAGACAGAGTCAATGGATGGTAGACTGGTTTGCGTGATGGACTGGGCTACGTTCATAACCCTTTGTAGTTTCTTATGGTCTTGGGCAGAGCAGGGGCCATACCAAGCTGTGATGCAACCGAAAAGAATGCTTTCTATGGTGCATCTGTAAAAGTTGGTAAGAGTCGCAGCTGACATGCCAAATTTCCTTAAGTCTTCTGAGAAAGTAGAGATGTTGGTGGGCTTTCTTAACTATAGTGTCGGGCATGGGGGGACCAGGACAGGTTGTTGGTGATCTGGACAGCTAAAGACTTGAAGCTCTCAACCCTTTCTACTTCATCTCCATTGATGTAGACAAGGGCATGTCCTCCACTACACTTCCTGAAGTCAATGACCATCTCCTTTGTTTTGTTGACATTGAGGGAGAGATTATTGTCGTCGTACCAGTTCACCAGATTCTCTATCATCTGGAAAGGATGCTTTCTATGGTGTTTCTGTAAACATTTGTGAGAGTCGTAGGGGACATGCCGAATTTTCTTAGCCTCCTGAGAAAATAGAGGCATTGGTGGGCTTTCTTAACTACAGGGTCAGCATGGAGGGACCAGGACAGGTTGCTGGTGATCTGGACACCTAGAAACTTCTAAATCTTCTAAATGCACATTAGGAAATCTGGTCAAACCTTGGATAGCTTTGGTGATGCAAAGACTTCTCGTCATTGATGGATTTCCTGTGACATTACTGGTGGTGAGTGGGAGGATTTCATAGAATCATAGAAACCCTACAGTGCAGAAAGAGGCCATCTGGCCCATCGAGTCTGCACCGACCACAATCCCACCGAGGCCCTACCCCCATATCCCTACATATTTAACCCGCTAATCCCTCTAACCTATGCATCTCAGGACACTAAGAGGCAATTTTAGCATGGCTAATCAACCTAACCCGCACATCTTTGGACTGTGGGATTGGTGAGGCCGCAGCTGGAATACTGTGTGCAGTGTTGGTCCCCTTATTTGCGGAAGGATATATTGGCCTTGGAGGGAGTGCAGAGAAGGTTCACCAGGTTGATACCAGAGATGAGGGGTGTTGATTATGAAGAGAGACTGAGCACATTGGGTTTGTACTCGTTGGAATTTAGAAGGCTGAAGGGTCTATATTATCTTATAGAGACCTATAAGATAATGAAGGGGCTGGATAGGGTAGAGGTGGAGAGATTCTTTCCACTTAGAAAGGAAACTAGAACTAGCGGGCACAGCCTCAAAATAAAGGGGGGTCAGTTTAGGACAGAGTTGAGGAGGAACTTCGTCTCTCAGAGGGCGGTGAATCTCTGGAATTCTCTGCCCACTGAAGTGGTGGAGGCTACCTCGTTGAATATGTTTAAATCACGGATAGATGGATTCCTGATCGGTAAGGGAATTAGGGGTTATAGGGATCAGGCGGGTAAATGGAACTGATCCACTTCAGATCAGCCATGATCTTATTGAATGGCGGGGCAGGCTCGAGGGGCTAGATGGCCTACTCCTGCTCCTATTTCTTATGTTCTTATGTAAACCGGAGCACCCGGAGGAAACCCACGCAGACACAAGGAGAATGTGCAAACTCCACACAGACAGTGACCCGAGCCAGGAATCGAACCCAGGTCCTTGGAGCTGTGAAGCAGCAGTGCTAACCACTGTGCTACCGAGCCGCCCATTTAAATTTCACCATCTGCCATGGTGGGATTCAAACCCAGGTCCCCAGAGCATTACTCTAGGTCTCTGGATTACTACTACAGCGTCAATACCACTACGTCACCACCTCCCCATAAAATTTGTTTTGAGCTGACATTTGAACATACGAACAAGGAGCAGGAATAGGCTAGTCAGCCTCTCGAGCCTACTCCACCATCTGCTGTGGCGGGATTCGAACCTAGGACCCCAGAACATTAGCTGAGTTTCTGGATTGATAGTCTAGCGATAATACCACTAGGCCATCGCCTCCACTTTTTTTGGCCTTCAATAAGCCAAAGCCCCAGTCGCAATCATCCCATTTGCAGCAGCGTTAGCGATGCCCATGCCCCTGCCCTCTCCCCCACTCCAACAGGGCAGTTCTCTCTCTCTCCCTCTCCTCCATTCCACTCTGTGTCTCTTCCCCTGGTTTCCCTTCCTCCCCAAAGTCTTTCTCCCAGGGCTTTGCCACAGCACGATGGACCTAATGGCCGGAATAGCAAATTCAGTCTGTTCAGCGATTACAAAGTGAACTGCCCACGAACGAAAAGCGAGCGCCCAAAGGAGTTTGTGTGTCACTGAGTGCAAAGAACATTTAGAAGGTAGAAAGCAAATAATTACCCAGTTTAATTGTTTTTGATGAGTCACAGTGTGCAGTGACCGGAATGTGTGGAATTGTGTCAATAGCACAGCCCATAATGATGATGTGAGAGAACACATGAGACGATGGGGAGAACATTCCGAGCTTTAGGACAGTAACACTGAGTCTATATATAGTTCAGATAAACCAGTTATTGTTTAGTCATACCAATATCTTGGCAATTATTCCTCAGTTAGATCAACCAACATGCGACAAAATTCACAGCCTTCCAGAGAGAGAGAATTCCAAATTTCCACCACCCTTTTGTGTGAAAAAGAATTTCTCGACTTCTTTCCTGAATAATCCTACTCCAAGATTACGTGTTTCCCATTACTCCAGGACATCCGATCAAATCACATTTTAAACACTGCGGGCGGGATTGTCCGCGCTCCAAAACTGGAAAATCCCGCCCAAGGTCAACGGACCTTTCCATGGTCCGCCCCTCGTCTGCTATGATTCTCGAGAAAATTCGCCCCTTCACGTCAGATCACATCCATAGTCCAGCGACTGGAAGCCAAGCTTATGTAACCTGGGCTCCTAATTTAATCTTAAACTTCAGTGTCATACTTGGCATGTTTTAGAAATAAGATTTAGAAATAGATTTGACCCTGCCCCCCATACTTTGCACCCCTCTGTATGCATTAAACACATGCTTGCATGCATCTACACATACACACACGCATGTGCACACAAATAGATATGCGCATGCAGACACACAGAGTCATGCATACACAGATACCGGCATACACACACAGATACAGACATAGATTGATATGCAGACAGATACAGACATGCACACACAGAAAGACATTTGGATTTTTGAATAGACCTACCTCGCATTAAGTTGATCTTTCTCTACACCCTCGCTATGACTGTAACACTACATTCTGCTCTCTCTCCTTTCCTTCTCTGTGAACGGTATGCTTTGTCTGTATAGCGCGCAAGAGACAATACTTTTCACTGTATACTAATAAATGTGACAATAATAAATCAAATCAAATCACATGCACACACAGGTTGACATGCAGACAGATACAGACATGCACACACAGGCACAGGCATGCACACACATGCAGACACCTTCCCCCAATGCTACTTTTCTGAACAAGTTGGTAAATAAATGAACAAGACTCTAGCAGGCACAGGGATGAACCTTTTCTTCTTAAAGGTTTGATTTATACAATTTGACCTCAGGGACTGGAGTGAATGGGAGACAGAGAGGGAGAGTGAGTGAGTGAGTGAGTGAGTGAGTGAGTGTGAGTGACTGAGAGTGAGTGAGTGAGTGAGAGACTGAGAGTGAGTGAGCGAGCGAGAGACTGAGAGTGAGTGAGCGAGTGAGTGAGAGACTAAGAGTGAGTGAGTGAGTGAGTGAGAGACTGAGAGTGAGTGAGTGGGTGGGCAAGTGAATGAGTGAGTGAGAGACTGAGAGTGAGTGAGCGAGTGAGTGAGAGACTAAGAGTGAGTGAGTGAGTGAGTGAGCGACTGAGAGTGAGTGAGTGGGCAAGTGAATGAGTGAGTGGGCGAGTGAATGAGAGACTGAGAGTGAGTGAGTGAGAGACTGAGAGTGAGTGAGTGAGTGAGAGACTGAGAGTGAGTGAGCGAGCGAGTGAGTGAGAGACTGAGAGTGAGTGAGTGGGCGAGTGAGTGAGTGAGAAACTGTGAGTGAGCGAGTGAGTGAGTGAGCAAGCGAGTGAGTGAGAAGCTGTGAGTGAGTAAGTGAGAGACTGAGAGTGAGTGAGCGAGCGAGTGAGTGAGAGACTGAGTGAGTGAGTGAGCGAGCGAGTGAGTGAGAGACTGAGAGTGAGTGAGTGAGTGGGCAGGTGAATGAGTGAGTGGGCGAGTGAATGAGAGACTGAGAGTGAGTGAGCGAGTAATTGAGTGAGTGAGAGACTGAGAGTGAGTGAGTGAGCGAGTGAGTGAGTGAGAAACTGTGAGTGAGCGAGTGAGTGAGTGAGAGACTGAGAGTGAGTGAGCGAGCGAGTTAGTGAGAGACTGAGAGTGAGTGAGTGAGTGAGTGAGTGAGAAACTGTGAGTGAGTGAGTAAGTGAGAGACTGAGAGTGAGTGAGCGAGTGAGTGAGAGACTGAGTGAGTGAGAGACTGAGAGTGAGCGAGTGAGTGAGTGAGAAACTGAGTGAGCGAGTGAGTGAGAGACTGAGAGTGAGTGAGCGAGCGAGTTAGTGAGAGGCTGAGAGTGAGTGAGCGAGTGAGTGAGTGAGAAACTGTGAGTGAGCGAGTGAGTGAGAGACTGAGAGTGAGTGAGCGAGCGAGTTAGTGAGAGACTGTGAGTGAGTGAGCGAGTGAGTGAGTGAGAAACTGAGTGAGCGAGTGAGTGAGTGAGAGACTGAGAGTGAGTGAGTGAATGAGCGAGTGAGTGAGCGAGTGAGTGAGTGAGAAACTGAGTGAGCGAGTGAGTGAGTGAGAGACTGAGAGTGAGTGAGTGGGCAAATGAATGAGTGAATGGATGAGCGAGTGAGTGAGTGAGTGAGTGAGATTGGCTGTACTCTGAATGAAAGTCTGCACATGAATCCATCTTTCTATTATAGGATGGTACAGATTTGAAAATTCCAGGCTCCCTCTACATTACTTTGGCGAGACATTCCTCAAAAACAGCCCCATACATTCAGGCTGGACACAGGCCTGTCCTCTGGACTCATGCAGAATGAAATCACCAATCGGGAAGTTTCTTTCCCCCAACAGTGAACTGAAGTAAGAATCTCCAAAGTAAAAAGTGAAAACATTGACACACACACACACTGGACAACAGCAAAATCAATGGGTGAGGTTTTCCACTCCTTCCACCCGCCCAAAGTCAAGTGACTATTAGGTGCTCTGCAGGTTTTCCAGTGCAGCCTGCATCGATTCCCGCCACCGGCAGGACTGTAAAATCCTGGTCAATGTTTCTGGCTGAGCTGTCGGAGTACAGCTGAAAAAAGAGACATGTTGAAGCTTTTCACCTTACATCCGGCAGGACACTTCACGAGAATATTGGTGTAAGGGGAAAACAACAACCTCTACTGTGTGAGGAGAAGAGAATGCTGGTTGGTTGGCAAGTGAGTCTGATTGGTAGAGGTGCTGCCATGGAGAATGCACCAGTTGATGATGACTCACAGTTAATTGCCAAGAATTGTCTGAAATTTAAACAAGGCAGCTTGACCCTGATTGGTCAAGGTGTTGCACTGAGGAATTAGTCAGCGAATGGTTGTCATTTATTTTGTTCAGCTGAAACAGGCGCAATGTGTGTACCTGTTCTTTCAGTCTGCGAAGAACAGGGACAACGTGTGCCAGTATATGTAGCTTCGAGTACAGCAATGTGAGCCTTACTGACAATCTTAAATTGGTTGTCAGTGTAATTTTTCTTCACACACATGGCGCGACATGATGGCACAGTGGTTAGCACTGCTGCCTCACAGTGCCAGGGACCTGAGTTCAATTCCCGGCTTGGGTCACTGCCCGTGTGGAGTTTGCATGTTCTTCCCATGTCTGTGTGGGTTTCCTCCGGGTGCTCCGGTTTCCTCTCACAGTCCAAGGATGCGCGGGTTAGGTGGATTGGCCGTGCTAAATTGCCCCTTAGTGTCAGAGGGATTAGCAGGGTAAATGCATGGGGTTATGGGGATAGGGCCTGGGTGGGATTGTGGTCGGTGCAGACTCGCTGGGCCAAATGGCCTCCTCTGTACTGTAGCATTCTATGATTATTCAGCAAATGTTGTCCAATTTGTGGAATCTTATCTACACTGTATTTAGAATTTTGCAAGGACAGGCTGGTTGGGTACCGTCAGTGCCTTGCCTGTTGAAAACAGCGGCTGGGATATGCTGTTTGATATGATCCACTGGTCTTTGAAATGTATGACCAACATAAGTGGCATCACCCTAACACTGAAATTCACATACCGCAGTATATAGTAAAAATATTTGCACGGAAATGTCAGGATGGGGGATTGGGATTTTTACTGACGTGGATTCACAGGGAGGCAGGGGGTCAGAAGCTTGTGGGGAACTTGGAATTTGGGATTTCCCCCCTTATGCCGGGTCCGTGATTTGTTCCCCAGTCGAATTGACAGCTGACTGGGCAGGGTGTGGGCGGTTCCTGTGAAACAGCGACTAGTTTTCCCTTCCAGGCGAGGAGGCCAGGGAGTGGGAAGGTTTTGATTCTGATTTCAGAATCACAGAATCATACAGTGCAGAAGAGGCCCTTCGGCCCACCGAGTCCGCACTGACGCATGAAAGGTCCTGACCTGCCCACCGAATCCCATTTACCAGCACTTGGCCCATAGCCTTGAATGTTATGATGTGCCAAGTACTCATCCAGATACTTCTTGAAGGATGTGAGGCATCCCGCCTCCACCACCCTCCCAGGCAGCACATTCCAGACCGTCACCACCCTCTGGGTAGAAAAGTTTATCCTCAAATCCCCCCCTAAACCTCCCACCCTCACTTTTACCTGGTGTCCCCTCGTTACTCACCCTTCAACTAAGGGGAACAGCTGCTCCCCATCCACCTTGTCCATGTCCCTCATAATCTTGAGCACCTCGATCAGGTCGCCCCTCAGTCCTCACTGCTCCAATGAAAACAACCCACACCTATCCAACCTCTCTCCACAACTTAAATGTTCCATCCCAGGCAACAATTTGATTTATTATGAATTGGGATACAGTGAAAAGTACTGCTTCTTGCGTGCCAAACAGAAAAAGCACACCGTGCATAGAGTACATATTATTAGTGTCACAAGTAGGCTTACATAGAATCCTACAGTGCAGAAAGAGGCCATTCGGCCCATCGAGTCTGCACCAACCACAATCCCACCCAGGCCCACATATCCCGACATATTTACCCACTAACCCCTCTAACCTATGCATCCCGGGACACTACGGGGCAATTTAGAATGGCCAATCAACCTAGCCCGCACATCTTTGGACTGTGGGAGGAAACCGGAGCACCCGGAGGAAACCCACGCAGACACGGGGAGAATGTGCAAACTCCACACAGACAGTGACCCAAGCCGGGAATTGAACCCAGGTCCTTGGCGCTGTGAAGCAGCAGTGCTAGCCACTGTGCTACCGTGCCGTGTTGAAAGAGGGGGAACCTCTTCTTTTTCAAACTATTTGTTTCCTGGGTCATGTGCAGCTTTTCATCGGCAGAGGTAGTCCTGGAGTATTGATGTCCCCACCTGGGTCTCCGTTTTTCTTGAAAGCTGCCCTTTTCTGGTCTTGGGGAAAGACTTGGTGACAACAGTTCGAAGATTCTCGCAAGCTTGATGTCCAGTTTTGGACAATTATTTAAAAATAGCCACCATTCATGTACAGTGTTGGCCTTCTCACACAGCAGAGAAGGAGGCCATTCAGCCCTGTGAGCCTGTGCTAGCTCTGCCGAAACCAGAGTCCAATTTGTCCTACTCTCCTGTTCCCTCCCCATGGCCCTGCAAATATTTGCGTCTGAAGTATAGACACTTCAGTAAGCTACTTCCTATGATCACTCCTCCAGATATTCCACAAACCAACCTGCTGCATTGGAAACAAAGATCTCATTCCCCCGCCGCTGTCCTCTGGTCATGAACCTGATCCTAAATCTGTATCCTCTGCTTACCTGACCTCCTGTCACTGGAAACAGTTTGTCCACCCCTCGGGAAGGAAGAGTGGTGACATTACCAAAACGCTGCCGGCGCTTCCTGTGCCAGGGCTGTGTCGGGATCTCGGCGTTGGAGCGGTCGAGGGCCACTGGGTGGGAGCCAGGCTCCCTCTCTGGGCCCGGCACCCAGCTCCTGAACCTGACTCAGCGCTGGGCAGGGCTTGTTAATCGTCCCTACACAGCAACTGTGGTGCACGTCCCAACCCAAAGCAGGGAAACAAAACCCTTGCCAGCTGGCCTTCCCACTCTGTGTTTGTTCCATTCACAGGCCATTGTGTTGGAGAGGCATAATTCTCCTGTTTACTGTTGAAGCTGAACTTGATCCAGTCAGCATTTTTATGTTGTTCCCATCCGGTCAGTGACTAACAAATCAGCACAGTTAAAACAAACAGAACCGTTTAATTAGAATTTACTAAGCGTAACTTTTTTCTCAAGCAAACAACAATTGTGCGGTCGCTAAGATAAAGGTGGGGAGGGGCGGGCGGAGTGACGGGGGGGGGGGGGGGGGGGGGGGGCGCGCGGGGGGCAGATCATGTTTCCCGTGATGGCAGTGAGCCAAATGTAAGTGCGGCTACTTAAGTTTCAGCTTAATGATTATTAATAATTGAGAGTCACAGAGACTACGCGGGAGGTACGGGCGAAAGATTCAATTTGGGGGCAAGCATGACAAAAACAGGCGACTGTTTTTAAAGCCCCCCCCCCCCCCCCCCGTCCCCAATCCCTTCTGATTTTCAGGTGGGTTGTAATTGTGGACTGCCACGTTCCGAGTCTTATTTCACATTTTTGGGAAATATATCTGCCGAGGGGAAGAAGTGGAACTGTGTCGGAATCTCGGCCACAAGCAGGCCGGCGGGCATGTGGGCACTGATCAGGTTCAGTCTGAGTGGCATTCTCCAGTTTTGGTCCCACTGGACGTCAGCTGCTCTTCTGAAAACACCTCGAGTGGTACCAGCTTGGGATGAGCGCCAAGGGCGAAATATTGCTTGTTGCCAAAAAGCTTGTCTGGAATTGTGATACAAATCCCGAGTGTCTGTCTAAGGAAAGATCTGCATTGATATAGTGCCTTTCACAACTTCAGGAGATTCAGGGCATCACAATGGCACTATGAGTGGCACGGTGGCACAGTGGGCATCATAGGGGCACAGTGGGCAGCACAGTGGTTGGCACTGCTGCCTCACAGCGCCAGGGACCCGGGTTCGATTCCCGGCTTGGGTCACTGTCTATGCGGAGTCTGCACAGTCTCCCCATGTCTGCGTGGGTTTCCTCCGGGTGCTCCAGTTTCCTCTCTCACTCCGAAAGACCTGCTGATTAGATGCATTGGTCATGCTAAATTCTCCCTCTGTGTACCCAAACAGGCGCCGGAGTGTGACGACTCAGGGATTTTCACAGTAACTTCATTGCAGTGTTAATGTAAGCCTATTCGTGACACTAATAAATAAACCTGAGCTTTAAAACTTATTAACATACCAAAGCACTTTACAGCCAACACCCTTGGAGTAAGGTCATTGTTGTGATTGGGAATGCGGCAGTCTGAGCACAGCAAGCTCCCACAAACAGTAAAGTGATCCGAGAATCCCTACAGTGCAGAAGGAGGCCATTCGGCCCATCGAGTCTGCACTGACCACAATCCCACCCAGGCCCTATTCCCATAAACCCTCTGTATTTACCCTGCTAATCCCCCTGATATTAAGGGTCAATTTAGTATGGCCAATCCACCTAACCTGCACATCTTTGGGCTGTGGGAGGAAACCGGAGCACCTGGAGGAAATCCACTTTGACACAGGGACAATGTGTAACTTCACACAGACAGTGACCCAAGGCCGGAATTGAACCTGGGTCCCTGGCGCTGTGAGGCAGCAGTGCTAACCACCATGCCACTCAAATGATGAGAGCAGATTATCCGTATGAGGTAAAAGCAAAATACTGCAGATGCTGGAAACCTGATATAAAAACAGAAAATGCTGGTGTCTGTGCCGAGAGAATCAGAGTTAACATTTCGAGTCCAATGCCACAGGTTTCCAGCATCTGCCCGGGGCATTGGGTGAGGGACAAATATTGCTCAGGGCATTGGGAGGACACCCTTGCGCTCCTTCAAACTGGAGCCATGGAATCTTTTACGCCCACCTCAAGACGGCAGCAGGTGCCTCGGTTTAATGTCCTCTATGAAAGATGGTGCCTCCAACACTGCAGCACTCCCTCAGTACTGCACTGTGGAGGTCTCAGCCTGGAGTGTGTGCTCAGATCTTGATTTGATTTGATTTATTATTGTCACATGTATTAACATACAGTGAAAAGTATTGTTTCTTGTGCGCTATACAGCCAAACATACCGTTCATAGAGAAGGAAATGAGAGAATGCAGAATGTAGTGTTACAGTCATAGTTAGGGTGTAGAGAAAGATCAACTTAATGCAAGGTAAGTCCATTCACAAGTATGACAGCAGCAGGGAAGAAGTTGTTCTTGAGTCGGTTGATACGTGACCTCAGACTTTTGCATTTTTTTCCCAAAGGAAGAAGGTGGAAGAGAGAATGTTCGGGGATGCATGGGGTCCTTAATTATGTTGGCTGCTTTGCCGAGGCAGCAGGAAGAATAGACAGAGTGAATGGATGGGCGGCTGGTTTGCATGATGGACTGGGTTACATTCACAACCTTTTGTAGTTCCTTGCGGTCTTGGGCAGAGCAGGAGCCATACCAAGCTGTGATACAACCAGAAAGAATGCTTTCTATAGTGCACCTGTAAAAGTTGGTGAGAGTCGTAGCTGTCCTTGTGCATGAGACACAAAAGCCCAGTCTGCATGTGCAACAGGTGATCAAGAAGGCAAATGGGATGTTGGCCTATATCGCAAGGGGGATAGAATATAAAAGCAGAGATGTCTTGCTGCATCTGTACAGGGCATTGGTGAGGCTGCAGCTGGAATACTGTGTGCAGTATTGGTCCCCTTATTTGCGGAAGGATATGTTGGCCTTGGAGGGAGTGCAGAGAAGGTTCACCAGGTTGATACCAGAGATGAGGGGTGTTGATTATGAGGAGAGTCTGAGCAGATTGGGTTTGTACTCGTTGGAATTTAGAAGGCTGAGGGGGGAATCTTATAGAGACCTATAAGATAGTGAAGGGCTGGATAGGGTAGAGGTGGAGAGATTCTTTCCACTTAGAAAGGAAACTAGAACCAGAGGGCACAGCCTCAAAATAAAGGGGGGTCAGTTCAGGACAGAGTTGAGGAGGAACTTCTTCTCTCAGAGGGTGGTGAATCTCTGGAATTCTCTGCCCACTGAAGTGGTGGAGGCTACCTCGTTGAATATGTTTAAGTCACGGATAGATGGATTCCTGATTGGTAAGGGAATTAGGGGTTATAGGGATCAGGCGGGTAAGTGGAACTGATCCACTTCAGATCAGCCATGATCTTATTGAATGGCGGGGCAGGCTCGAGGGGCTAGATGGCCTACTCCTGCTCCTATTTCTTATGTTCTTACATGCTAAATCCTGGAGTGGAACTTGAACGCACACCTTTCTGACTCAGAAACCAGAGGGCTCGGTCCAGGCTGACTCAGCTGATGGGAGCAACTCCATTAGCTGCCACACCAAAATATATAATATTGTCATAGGTTCTGTTATTTAGTGTTAAAGGGATCCACCCAAGTAACTCTTACAGCTCCCAAGCAAATCTAGCATATGTCATGTGATTTTTCCTTCAGCTTCCTACTTGGCAACAGTGACCAATAATCAATAAAGCATTTCATTGGCCGCACAGCATTTTGAGACTTTGAGAGGTGACATAAATCGAAATTTCTTTCATTTAGGATTTAGCGATAAACCTGCTTAAACGTATTAAATATTTACCTTCACCCAGCCTCAGCTGGGACAGCAAGTTGTGGGTTCAAGTCTCATGTCCAAGACTTGAGCACAGAAATGTGGGCTGACACTCCAGCGCTGCACTGAGGGAGTGCTGCACTGTGGTTAGCACTGCTGCCTCACCGCGCCAGGGACCCGGGTTTGATTCCCTGCTTGGGTCACTGTCTGTGCAGAGTCTGTACATTCTCCCCGTGTCTGCGTGGGTTTCCTCCGGATGCTCCGGTTTCCTCCCACAGACCGAAAGATGTGCTAGTTAGGTGCATTGGCCGTGCTAAATTCTCCCTCAGTGTACCCGAACAGGCGCCGGACTGTGGCGACCAGGGGACTTTCAGAGTGTTGAAGGTATCATCGTTCAGGTGAGAATTTAATCCGTGAATGCCCTCTCAAATCACCACGAAAGATCCCACAGTGCTATTTTGAAAGAGCATGGGGTCTTAGTCCCGGGTTCCTGGCCAATGTTTAATCCTCGATCCACATCACAAAATACTGGGATTCTATGGCCTCTGCGTTTTTCCCGGAGATGGGAGGCGGTGTGCGGTTGTCCGGTGGTGGGATCTTCTCCTGTCACGGTCAATAGGATTTCCCATTGATTCCACCCCAGGAAACGCTGCCAGGAAACACACCAGGGGGGAGGTGGGGGGGGGGGGGGGGGGGGCGGGGGGGCGGGGGGTGTGCTGTCAGTAGGACCAGAAGATCTGACCCGCGAGAAGAGCTCATGATCTCATTGCTGTTTGTGCAATGCTTGCGTGTAAATTGGCTATTGCGTTTAAATTACAACAGCACGGTTGCACAGTGGTTAGCACTGCTGCCTCACCGCGCCAGGGACCCGGGTTTGATTCCCTGCTTGGGTCACTATCTGTGCAGAGTCTGTACATTCTCCCCGTGTCTGCGTGGGTTTCCTCCGGATGCTCCGGTTTCCTCCCACAGTCCGAAAGATGTGCTAGTTAGGTGCATTGGCCGTGCTAAATTCTCCCTCAGTGTAACCCGAACAGGCGCCGGACTGTGGCGACCAGGGGACTTTCAGAGTAACATCATTGCAGTGTTAATGTAAGACTACTTGTGACACTAATAAATAAATTTTAAAAAAGCACTGTATAGGCACTCTGATGTGGAGATGCCGGCGTTGGACTGGGGTAAACACAGTAAGAAGTTTAACAACACCAGGTTAAAGTCCAACAGGTTTATTTGGTAGCAAAAGCCACACAAGCTTTCGAGGCTCTGAGCCCCTTCTTCAGGTGAGTGGGAATTCTGTTCACAAACAGAACTTATAAGACACAGACTCAATTTACATGAATAATGGTTGGAATGCGAATACTTACAACTAATCCAGTCTTTAAGAAACAAAACAATGGGAGTGGAGAGAGCATCAAGACAGGCTAAAAAGATGTGTATTGTCTCCAGACAAGACAGCCAGTGAAACTCTGCAGGTCCACGCAACTGTGGGAGTTACAAATAGTGTGACATAAATTCTGATTCTAGGATCGCATGATAAAGACTCAGGAGGAAAAAAGCAGAAATATTTATGTGAAATAGTGTGACATAAACCCAATATCCCGGTTGAGGCCGTCCTTGTGTGTGCGGAACCTGGCTATCAGTTTCTGCTCCGCGACTCTGCGCTGTCGTGTGTCGCGAAGGCCGCCTTGGAGAACGCTTACCCGAATATCAGAGGCCGAATGCCCGTGACCGCTGAAGTGCTCCCCAACAGGAAGAGAACAGTCTTGCCTGGTGATTGTCGAGCGGTGTTCATTCATCCGTTGTCGCAGCGTCTGCATAGTTTCCCCAATGTACCATGCCTCGGGACATCCTTTCTTGCAGCGTATCAGGTAGACAACGTTGGCCGAGTTGCAAGAGTATGTACCGTGTACCTGGTGGATGGTGTTCTCACGTGAGATGATGGCATCTGTGTCGATGATCCGGCACGTCTTGCAGAGGTTGCTGTGGCAGGGTTGTGTGGTGTCTTGGTCACTGTTCTCCTGAAGGCTGGGTAGTTTGCTGCGGACAATGGTCTGTTTGAGGTTGTGCGGTTGTTTGAAGGCAAGAAGTGGGGGTGTGGGGATGGCCTTGGCGAGATGTTCGTCTTCATCAATGACATGTTGAAGGCTCTGGAGGAGATGCCGTAGCTTCTCCGCTCCGGGGAAGTACTGGACAACGAAGGGTACTCTGTCCACTGTGTCCCGTGTTTGTCTTCTGAGGAGGTCGGTGCGGTTTTTCGCTGTGGCGCGTTGGAACTGTTGATCAATGAGTCTAGCGCCATATCCTGTTCTTATGAGGGCATCTTTCAGCGTCTGGAGGTGTCTGTTGCGATCCTCCTCATCCGAGCAGATCCTGTGTATACGGAGGGCTTGTCCGTAGGGGATGGCTTCTTTAACGTGTTTAGGGTGGAAGCTGGAGAAGTGGAGCATCGTGAGGTTATCCGTGGGCTTGCGGTACAGTGAGGTGCTGAGGTGACCGTCCTTAATGGAGATGCGCGTGTCCAAGAATGCAACCGATTCCGGAGAGTAGTCTATGGTGAGCCTGATGGTGGGATGGAACTTGTTGATGTCATCATAGAGTTGTTTCAGTGATTGTTCACCATGAGTCCAAAGGAAGAAAATGTCATCGATGTATCTAGTGTATAGCACCGGTTGAAGGTCCCGTGCGGTGAAGAAGTCTTGTTCGAACCTGTGCATGAAGATGTTGGCATATTGAGGTGCAAATTTGGTCCCCATGGCTGTTCCGTGTGTCTGGATGAAGAACTGGTTGTTGAAGGTGAAGATATTGTGGTCCAGGATGAAGCGGATGAGATGTAAAATTGCATCTGGAAACTGGCAGTTGTTGGCGCTGAGCACTGAGGCCGTTGCAGCAATGCCATCGTCATGGGGGATGCTGGTGTAGAGTGCTGAGACATCCATTGTGACGAGGAGCGCTCCTGGTTCAACTGCTCCATGTGTGCCGAGTTTCTGTAGGAAGTCCGTCGTGTCGCGACAAAAGCTGGGGGTTCTTTGTACAATGGGTTTCAGGATGCCCTCGACATAGCCGGAGAGGTTCTCGCACAGGGTCCCATTGCCCGATACGATGGGACGGCCGGGTGTGTTTGCCTTGTGTATCTTCGGGAGGCAGTAGAGATCTCCAACGCGGGGAGTACGTGGGATGAGAGCACGGAGGGTGTTCTGAAGGTCCGGATCAAAGGTCTTGATCAGAGTGTTGAGTTGACGGCTGTGTTCTTTGGTCGGATCTGCAGGTAACTGTCTGTAGTGTTCCTCGTTGTTGAGTTGTCGGTACACTTCTTTGCAGTAATCCGTTCTGTTCAGTATGACGATGGCCCCTCCTTTGTCTGCTGGTTTGATGACAATGTTGCGGTTGGTCTTGAGAGCGTGGATGGCGTTACGTTGTGCTTGGAGAAGCAGGAGAACAGTGACCAAGACACCACACAACCCTGCCACAGCAACCTCTGCAAGACGTGCCGGATCATCGACACAGATGCCATCATCTCACGTGAGAACACCATCCACCAGGTACACGGTACATACTCTTGCAACTCGGCCAACGTTGTCTACCTGATACGCTGCAAGAAAGGATGTCCCGAGGCATGGTACATTGGGGAAACTATGCAGACGCTGCGACAACGGATGAATGAACACCGCTCGACAATCACCAGGCAAGACTGTTCTCTTCCTGTTGGGGAGCACTTCAGCGGTCACGGGCATTCGGCCTCTGATATTCGGGTAAGCGTTCTCCAAGGCGGCCTTCGCGACACACGACAGCGCAGAGTCGCGGAGCAGAAACTGATAGCCAGGTTCCGCACACACAAGGACGGCCTCAACCGGGATATTGGGTTTATGTCACACTATTTCACATAAATATTTCTGCTTTTTTCCTCCTGAGTCTTTATCATGCGATCCTAGAATCAGAATTTATGTCACACTATTTGTAACTCCCACAGTTGCGTGGACCTGCAGAGTTTCACTGGCTGTCTTGTCTGGAGACAATACACATCTTTTTAGCCTGTCTTGATGCTCTCTCCACTCCCATTGTTTTGTTTCTTAAAGACTGGATTAGTTGTAAGTATTCGCATTCCAACCATTATTCATGTAAATTGAGTCTGTGTCTTATAAGTTCTGTTTGTGAACAGAATTCCCACTCACCTGAAGAAGGGGCTCAGAGCCTCGAAAGCTTGTGTGGCTTTTGCTACCAAATAAACCTGTTGGACTTTAACCTGGTGTTGTTAAACTTCTTACTGTAGGCACTCTGAGACATCCATTGGTTGTGAACGGTACAATATAAATGTAAGTCTTTCTTCGATAAACACTGATCTATCATTGATATATTTTACTGGCATTAAGAGCAATCAAGCCTCCTGATTGAAAAGTGTGACATTATGTGACCAAGTCACCTTTAATTGGTGGACTGACAAGCAGGGTGCCAAATTTGCCAGCACTCTGAAGTGGGAAATAATCAGGAGAAAACGGAAAACCAAATCCTTTTTTTCATACTTTTCCAATTCAATCAAATCAAGTCCAATTCAGAGTCTCAACAAGTTGAGACATTTCCGATCCAAGCTGACAAGACAGGGTCTCCACTCCTGTCTTGGGCCTGATCTACATGAGCCAAGCTGATTGGAGTAGGTGCAGACTCATTTGCATCTTAGCCAGAAGGCCGAGATGCCGCTTTTAAAAATTGCTTCAAACGAAGCTTAAATGTAACCTAATGATCTCAACCAAGTGCAGCCTGTCCATACTACACTTGATCTTAGCCAAAAGGCCGAGGAAACCCAATCCTTCCACAGGATAAACACTATCATCACTAAGGGGCAGCACAGTGGCACAGTGGTTAACACTGCTGCCTCACAGCGCCAGGGACCCAGGTTCGATTCCTATCTTGGGTCATTGTCTGTGTGGAGTTTGCACGTTCTCCGCTTCTCTGCATGGGTTTCCTCTGGGTGCTCCGGTTTCCTCCCACAGTTCAAAAGGTGTGCAGGTTAGGTGGATTGGCTAAATTGCCCCTTAGTGTCAGGGGGATTAGGAGGTCAAATACATGGAGTTACGGGGATGGGGCCTAGGTGGGATTGTTGTGAGTGCAGATCCGAAGGGCTGAATGGCCTCCTTCTGCACTGTAGGGATTCTATGAACAACAAGGAAAATGGGAACATGGTGAATTTGAAGGTGTTTTGGCTGATGGTCACCATGATGTTGTCTACGCTGCAGAAGAGTGAATTGCTGTGCTGGAGTGCAGCCTCCTATAGCACCACCTTCAGTCCAGGCTGACTAATTACCTCTTTAAAACAAAACAGAAAATCGCTGGAGAAAGTTCAGCGGGTTTGGCAGCATCTATGGAGAAAGAAAAACAGAGGACAGAATCTGACTTGCCGGCGGGATTTTCTGGTCCCGCTGCGGTGAGCAGAGATTTGGCTGAGCGCCAAGTTCTCCATCCTCCCTGCAGCGGCAGTGGGACGTGAACGACCGGTAAGATTCCATCAACGTTTCGAGTCCGCATGACTCTTCTACACTTTACTCTTCAGTGACTAATTACCTTGATGTGTGTGCGCTTAGTGCAGAGTGAGAAATGGGTGGCAGCAAGTCAGTAAGAAGTTCTCTTCTGTCTGACATTAAATCCTTCTTGATTGGCTCATACGATCATTGACTCCTCGCTGATGATACAGTGCACCAGAGAGTTAAGCATGCGTGATTTTCCTGTACAAACTCCGATGCAGGCTCATCATTTATTTTCCAGTCGGAGTCGGCAAAGGAAACAAAGAGGAGACAATGCGATCAACAGCAAGAACACAAAGCCCAGTAGATGTTGGAAATTTGAAGCTGTAAACTCAATGGGTCAGGCAGCGTCTATCTGAGGAAACTAAGAGTTCACTGGCTTTTCATGTATAAGCCTTGGTTCCGAACTGAAGGATCTTAGAGTTGTAACGTCGCTGGGTTGTTGAAAACAATGATAAAGGACTACAAACAAGAACAGTACAGCACAGGAACAGGCCCTTCGGCCCTCCGAGCCTGCGCCGATCACATTGTCCTGTCTAGACCAACCACCTGTATCCCTCTATTCCCCGTCTGTTCATGTGCCTATCCAGATAAGTCTTAAATGTCGCTAACATATCTGCCTCAACCACCTCACTTTGCAATGCCTTCCAGGCCTCCACCACCCTCTGCGTAAAAAGCTTCCCCCGCACATCTCCACTCAACTTTTCCCCCTTACCTTGAACTTGTGCCCCCTTGTAATTGTCATTTCTGCCCTGGGAAAAAGCTGCCAACTGTTCACCCTATCCACACCCCTCATAATTTTATAAACTTCTATCAAGTCGCCCCTCAGCCTCCGTCTTTCCAGGGAGAACAATCCCAGTTTATTCAATCTCTCCTCATAGCTAATACCCTCCATACCAGGCGACATCCTGGTAAACCTTTTCTGTACTCTCTCCAAAGCCTCCACGTCCTTCTGGGGTAGTGTGGTGAAATGCGGTTCATGATAAGTTCTTCAGCAATTCTTACACACCATGCATGTTGAGAGTTCCTGCACTACCGATGTGTCTCGCCCTGTGTACAGGCCATGGCAATATTTACACAAATACACAGAGGAGAACGCAGTTTAAGGAAGAAAAAAAAACAAAGGAAAGGCAGGGAAATGCACACACACATGCATGCACACAGACACACATTGTAGGTGGAACCCCTAATGAGGTGGTAAGATTTTTAAACCATTACCATAAGACCATAAGACATAGGAGCAGAATTAGGCCACTCGGCCCATTGAGTCTGCTCTGCCATTCAATCATGGCTGATACATTTCTCATCCCCATTTTCCTGCCTTTTCCCCATAACCCCTGATCCTCTTATTAATCAAGAACCTATCTTTCTCTGTCTCAAAGACATTCAATGACCTGGCCTTCACAGCCTTCTGCGGCAAAGAGTTCCACAGATTCACCACTTTCTGGCTGAAGAAATTCCTCCTCATCTCTATCGTCCCTTTAGCCTGAGGTTGTGCCCTCTGGTTCTAGTTTTTCCTACTAGTGGAAACATCCTCTCCACGTCCACTCTATCCGGGCCTCGCAGTATCCTGTAAGTTTCAATAAGATCCCCCCTCATCACACATTAAGGCACTGACAGAACTAGCAGCATTCAGTTAAATGACTTTTAAAATAAGTTTATGAGCTAACAAGAAGCAATTTACACACGAGATGCAGTAATTGATTCAAACGAGTGATTTTGATTGTAAAACACATATGTTGATATTTTGAATATATTATATTGACTTTAAGGAATATTGTTTGCTTTGGCCAAAAGTAATTTACTGCTAGGCATCATGGTAAAAAGACATTAGGATGAAGCCATATTTCAAGAGATAAAAGCAAATTACTGCGGATGCTGGAATCTGAAACCAAAAGAGGAAATGCTGGAAAATCTCTGCAGGTCTGGCAGCATCTGTAATGAGAGAAAAGAGCTGACGTTTCGAGTCCAGATGACCCTTTGTCTGGACCTTTCTCTGAACCAGCTTTGACAAAGGGTCACCTGGACTCAAAATGTCAGCTCTTTTCTCTCCTTACAGATGCTGCCAGACCTGCTGAGATTTTCCAGCGTTTTCTCTTTTGGTTCCATATTTCATGAGGATAATTGAACCTTGGCAATATGCAAGATTTATCAGTTTAAGTTTTGGTTGGAAAGAATGTTTAGAACACTTTATCATATTTCATGAATAGGGTTTATTCACTGTCCGGACGAAATGGACTGGTGCCCAGATACGGTGTAACGAGTTAGTCTGGTTAGACAGTGACTTTTAAGGGGACTCATGAGAACGTTTATTTGAACCCTGGGCTGAGCATCTTAGGCTACTAGGCAACCGGGGAGTCAGCCAAGATATGAGTTAGCTTCCGGATTTCACGAACTAATAAAATACTGTTATGCTGAGGAGTGAAATGAGATTGGCTGAAGTATTTGATATGTATGATTGTTGATTTGTGTATCCTGAAGATGATTGATTTAAAGTTACTGAAAAGCAGGAATGATTGACAAGAAAAAACTATAATTGATCCGTTTTTGATTGTATATTTTAGATCCATCGGAGAGGTTGTGCTACTCGATGCTAGAGATACTTAACCTTTTGATGAGCTCCTGGCGGCCGCTAGTTTAAATAAGGTTATGTCTTTAATACAGAGATACCTGCCTCGTGAATCTTGTATGGTCTAAATTTTAGGCAATACCGGTAATCTCGGTAACCCACCAGCACACACACACATACATGCTCATGCATGGACATATGCACTCGTACACATGCATGCACACATGCAAGCATGCACACATTCGCACACGTGCACACACACGTGTACACACACGTGTACACACACAAGGAAAAAAAATCATTGAAAGACTCACAAAGCGCTGGGTTGCCATTAGGAAATGGTCCAAGAACAATGGTGATACAAGTATTTCTTCCTCTGAAAATGATCAAACGACTGGTTGGTACGAGAAGGGAAAGCCCCAGGCAAAGAAGGCAGATAATTATTTCAGCCGGCAGGAAGTGATTCAATCAAGCAACGATGGGGAAAACCTTCCCAATTCAGACACATCGGAACGGACTTGGCTGAGAAACTCAATCGTGCTCGCTAAAAGTAGGACGCGTCAGCTCCAAGTCATCCTGTTAGAGGTCCATGGTCTTTCCATTGATTTCTTGATGCTGAATGATTTCTTTGATCTTACTCAAGTGGTTCCTACCTGCCCTGGCCATGGCTAATCGTCAGAATACCAATATAAAATACGTTCAATCGTGGGGTTGACTTACTGATGCCAGATTATCTGCAAAATGCGTGATGAAGAGATTTAAGAGGAAGACAATGTTGTTCTTTCCCTAAAATGGATCATGCAGCTTTCAGTAAAAACGAGGGGCAGTATTTTTTGGCCATTCCCGCCAGTGGGATCTTCCAGTCCTGCTGAAGCCACCCCGCACGCCTCGCAGTGGATTCCTTGGCAGCAGAATAGGCAACAGGCAATCTACGTAAAACAGCGTAAACTTGGGCAAGGCAGGAAGATTCCACCCACAGCCAATGTCGATATATGCCTAAGTCAAAATGGTAAACACACACCGTCCCCACCCCCTCCCCCCCCCCCACCCCGTCCCCCCACCACGAGAAAACACGTGGTGGGTGGGGCCATCATTCTGACTTAAACATAACTTTATCTATTTATTCGTCGCAAGTAGGCTTACATTAACACTGCAATGAAGTTGCTGCGAAAAGCCCCGAATCGTCACACTCCGGCGCCTGTTTGGGTACACTGAGGGAGAATTTAGCATGGCCAATGCACCTAACCAGCACGTATTTCGGACTGTGGGAGGAAACCGGAGCACCCGGAGGAAACCCATGCAGACATGGGGAGAACGTGCAGACTCCGCACAGACAGTGACCCAAGCCGGGAATCAAACCCGGGTCCCTGGCGCTGTGAGGCAGCAGTGCTAACCACTGTGCCGCCCTATATATATATATAAAACATAAAATGCTGTTGCTGTTCCAACATTGTTCCGGAGCCAATATTTTGGAATCCTCTATCTAACACTGTCACGGGAATACCATCTCCAGAAAGACTCTTGTGATCCACCACCAACTTCTGAGGGAATTTAGTGTTAGGTGCTAAATGTCAGCCTTACAGTTGCCCACACTCCAAGAAGAAGAAAATGTTGGCCTTCCAGTGCTGAATGAAAAGTTGAACTCAAGGATGGTTGTTTTAAGCTTTGAGTCAAACCCTGAAATGACCTTCAGCAGAAACCAGCAACTCGGAGCCGGCCATTTAATGTGCATTAGGTACGGCAGATCATCTATAATATCCATCGCGTCGGCTGTGACTCCGAGCTTGTGGCTTCAAGGCCCATGCTGGAGACTTCAGTAAAAAATCTAGACTGACGCCACAGCGCTGTACAGAGGGACTGCTACATTGTTGGAGGTGCTGTCATTCAGATGTGATGTTAAGCCAGTTAAAAATCCTATGGTGAATGGGAGGTGCCCTGTGCAACATTTATAATCATAGAATCATACAGTGCAGAAGGAGGCCATTTGGCCCATCGAGTCTGCAACAACCACAATCCCACCCAGATCCTATCCCCATAACCTTATGTATTTACCCTAGCTAGCCCTCCTGATGCTAAGGGGCAATTTAGCACGGCTAATCCACCTAACCTGCACATCTTCGGACTGTGGGAAGAAACCGGAGCACCCGGAGGAAGCCCACGCAGACACGGGGAGAATGTGCAAACTCCACACAGACAGTGACTCAAGGTTGGAATTGAACCTGGGTCCCTGGTGCTGTGAGGCAGCAGTGCTAACCAGTGTGTGTCACTGTGGCCCCACCTATTTATCCTTCAACCAAACACCAAAAGAAACATCAGATTATTTGATCCTTTACTTCATTGCTATTTGAAGGAGCTTGCTGTGTGTAAACTGGCTGCCACATTACCTACAGTCTAACTGTGACTAGACTTTACAAAATACACCTTTGGTGGTTTATGCACTTTGGGGCAGTTCTGAGGTTTAGAAAGGTATAAATGCAAATCATTCCTTCAGACAAGCACCTTATAGATCTCACCAAAGCAGCACTCTTTCATGTGGGGACCACAACAGGAAACACAGGGGTGTGTGTTGGCTTTTTAAAAAAGAATTATTTTACACAGCAGTGTTGCTAATTTAGGTTCTCCAGCCTTTCGAGTCCAAATTCAATCCTTATTTGAATGGTGAGTGGGCTATGCATTGAGCAGTTTGTGAAGGAAATCACACCGGGCATTAGGTGCCAAGTGATGTGGAGTTAGAACCCGGAAATTCAGCTAACATTGGGGTCCCAAAACCCCAAACTAAAATGCAGCCCCCTCATGTGGGGCTGGGCGGCACGGTGGCGCAATGGTTAGCGCTGCTGCCTCACAGCGCCAGGGACCCAGGTTCAATTCCGGGGTCAATGTGGAGTTTGCACTTTCCCCTGCTTCAGCGTTTCTCTCCCGACCTCCTCCTCTAACCAAAAGAGAAGTCACGGTGAGGACCACAAGCAAGGGAAAGTCGCCAGGGACCGGTCGGAGGGTGGAGTGGCAGCAGCACTCTGAGTATAAATCTAACTTACCTCGGGGATTTGTGGCCTGGCCTCCAGGGAGGGTGGGGAAGCAGCACCAGCAACACTGAGTATAAATCTAACTTACCTCAGGGATCTGCGGCCTATCCTCCTGAGAGCAGAAAGAGCACCAGAAGCACTGTGACTATAAATCTAATTCCCGGGGAAATAAAACCTGAAAAAGGACGTTGTAACCTGATTGACTGTTGGGAAATCTGTGCTAATTTTAAAAAAGAACACTGCAAAACTAAAAGAAACAAAACTAATTAAATTAATTAACTAAGTTGAGATGGCTGGGCAGGTGATGTGCTGTAAAGTTAAAGCTTATTTATTAGTCACAAGTAAGGCTTACATTAACACTGCAATGAAGTTACTGTGAAATTCCCCGAGTCGCCGCAGTCCGGTGCCTGTTCAGGTCAATGCATCTAACCAGCACGTCTTTCAGAATGTGGGAGGAAGCCGGAGAACCCGGAGGAAACCCACGCAGACATGGGGAGAACGTGCAAACTCCACACAGACAGTGACCCAAGCCGGGAATTGAACCCGGGTCCCTTGCGCTGTGAAGCAGCAGTGCTAACCACTACGGTGCCGCCCCTGTAGCTGTATGGTGTGGGAGCTGGCAGATTCCATCGCGAGCTGCAGTGACCGCATCTGCAGCAAGTGCCGGTCGCTCGAAGAACTTCGGCTCAGAATTGATGGGCTGGAGTCTGAGCTTCAGATGCTATGGCACGCCCGGGAGGGCGAGAGTTACCTGGACACTTTGTCTCAGGAGGCGGTCACACTTGGTAGATTAGGTACCTCTAATTCGGCCAGTGGTCAGGGACAGCAGGGTGTGACTGCAAGTGAGGCAGATAGGGAGATCCTGAATTCAGGAATGGAGGAGTCTCAGCTCTTGACCTTGTCCAACAGGTATGAGGTACTTGCTCCCCGTGTGAATGAGGAAGCGGGCTGTAGGGAGGATGAGGTAGCCAATCACTGTACCGTGGTACAGGAGGCCATTCAAGAGGAGGGGAGCAAAAAGACAAGTGGTTGTTGTAGGGGATTCTATAATTAGGGGGATTAATAGCACCCTTTGTAAGCTAGATCCTGAATCCCGCATGGTATGTTGCCTGCCCAGTGCCAGGGTGAGGGACATCTCTGAGCGGCTTGATAGGATATTGGAGTGGGAGGGGGAGGATCCAGTTGTTGTGGGACAAACAACATGGGCAAGACTAGGAAAGAGGACCTGTTTGGGGATCATCAGGCACTAGGAACTAAATTAAAGAACAGGTCCTGAAGGGTTAGAATCTCAGGATTACTACCAGAGCCACATGCGAATTGGCATAGAATTGAGAGAATTAGGGAAGTTAACACGTGGCTAAAGGAATGGTGTGGGAAAGAGGGGTTCCCTTTCATGCGGCATTGGCATCAGTATTGGAACAGGAGGGATCTGTACCATTGGGACGGTCTTCACCTGAACCGATCTGGGACCAGTATTCTAGCGAAAAGGATAAATAGGGTGGTCACAAGGACTTTAAACTAGCAAGTTGGGTGGAAGGGAACAGCAAAAGTACGGGAAATATAATGGTTAATGGAAAGCAAAGCAGCAGGTTAGCATGTGGGGATAAGATTCCAACTACATCAAAAATCAGGAAAAAAGTTAAAAGGAGAACTCAGGAGATGTCATTAATGGAGGTGTTAGAATTCAAAAAGAAGGTATTAAAAACTAGCATAAGGGCCCTTTATCTGAATGCTCATAGCATTCGAAACAAAGTTGATGGCGCAAATCATCGTGAATGAGAATGATTTGGTGGCCATTACAGAGACATGGTTGCAGGGTGGTCACGACTGGGAGTTAAATATCCGGGGGTATCAGACTGTTCAGAGGGACAGACAGGAAGGTAAGGGAGGTGGTGTAGCTCTGATATTTAAGGATGACACCAGGACGGTAATGAGAGATGATATAGGTTCTGTGGAAAAATAGGTTGGGTGGAAATTAGAAATAGTAAGGAGAAAAAGTCACTGATAGGCGTAGTCTATAGGCCACTAAATAATAACATCACGGCGGGGCGAGAAATAAACAAAGAAATAACTGATGCACGTAAAACTGGTACAGCAATTATTATGGGGGATTTAAATCTACATATCGATTGGTCAAACCAGGTCAGTCAAGGCAGCCTTGAGGAGGAGTTCATAGAATGTATCCACGATAGCTTCCTTGAACAGTATGTAATGGAACCTACGTGGGAGCAAGCTATCCTGGATCTGGTCCTGTGTAATGAGACAGGAATCATTAATGATCTTATAGTTAGGGATCCTCTCGGAAGAAGCGGTCACAGTGTGGTTGAATTTAAAATACAGATGGAAGGTGAGAAGGTAAAATCCAGTACCAGTGTTTTGTGCTTAAACAAAGGAGACTACAATGAGATGAGGGACGAGTTGGTTAAGATAGACTGGGAACAAAGGCTTTATGGTGGGACAATTGAGGAACAGTGGCGGACTTTCAAAGCGATTTTTCACAATGCCCAGCAGAAGTGTATACCAGTGATAAGGAAGGACTGTAGAAAAAGAGATAATCAGCCATGGATATCTAAGGAAATAAAGGATGGTATCAAATTGAAAGAAAACGCATACAAAGTGGCAAAAATTAGTGGGGAAACTAGAGGATTGAGAAATCTTTAAAGGTCAACAGAAAGTCATGAAAAAGCTATAAAGAAAAGCAAGATGGATTAGCTCAGAATATAAAAACAGATAGCAAACATTTCTACAAATATATAAAACAAAAAAAAGTGGCTAAAGTAAACATTGGTCCTTTAGCGGACGAGAAGGGGGATGTAATAACTGGAAATGAGGAAATGGCTGAGAGCACCCGGAGGAAACCCACGCAGACACGAGGAGAATGTGCAAACTCCACACAGACAGTGACCCAAGCCGGGAATCGAACCCAGGTCCTTGGAGCTGTGATGCAGCAGTGCCGACCACTGTGCTGCCGTGCTGCCCTATTCAATTCAATTATAAGTATCTGGAGCAATGGCTGTCCCCCTAAGCTGCAAGGAACTGACTGACCTTACTTGAGACCCTAATGGCTCACGACGAGGGAGGAGAAAGACGAGTCGGAATTCCCATTCCTAATCGTGGACACAACTGCAGTGACTTTGTGACCAGTCACCCATCAATCAGTGTCCAGATTCGCTCACGAGGAGCTGTCATTCCTGTGGGTCTGAGTGCACCCTTGTCAGTTTCTTCAATGTGGACAACTATAATTTAAAAAATCCAACTCTGGTGTATTTTAGTTTATCCATATTTTAAGTTTATTAAAGTTTATTTATTAGTGTCACAAGTAGGCTTACACTAACACTGCAATGAAGTTACTGTGAAAATCCCCTAGTCATCACACTCCAGAGCCTGTTCGGGTACACTGAGGGAGAATTTAGCATGGCCAATGCAACTAACCAGCATGTCTTTCGGACTGTAGGAGGAAACAGGAGCACCTGGGGGAAACCCACACAGACACGAGGAGAATGTGCAAACTCCACACAGACAGTGATCTAAGCCGGGAATCGAACCCAAGTCCCTGCCGCTGTGAGGCAGCAGTGCTAACCACTGTATCATCGTGCTGCCCCATGAAGCGCAGCTGACAATGGATCCACTGCACAGTCGCTTTGATCAGACGCATTCGAGTTTTGTCACCGATATTTAGAGAGTCCAAATGTCCAAAGGTTTTGATTACCCTGAAGAATGTTTCATGTCACGGACAGCCTTAATTCCACTGAGAGTCTATTCCGAAACTGAACTTACATGACAGTCAGGTCGCAGTACTGGGAAACAAAAGATGTGGGGTGCGACCGTACCAGCTCACCTCGCCGGTCGATCAGCGTGGCAAGCCGGGAAGATAGCACGCGAGGGCAAATGCACACGCACAAATCCGACTTTCGGATGAGATGTTAGACTGAGGCCCTGTTTGCTCTCTCGGGGAGATGCTAATGATCCCCTGGCACTGCCTTCAAGAGGGGCAGGGAGTTCCTCGTCATGTCCTCGGAGAATATTTATCCCTCAATATAAACCACAACATCAGATGGTTATCATCACATTGCCGCTTGCTGGGCCCAAAATACTCGCTACATTAGAACAGCGACTACACTCCAAAACTACTCTGAAAATTGTGAAGTAATTGGAACATCCTGAGGTTGTATAAATGTAAACCTTTCTTTGAAAATACTAGCTCACATTCACGACAAACACAAACAGACATGCTCTCAATCACTCAGTATTCACTCACACTCAGCAATTCACTTACTAATCCACGCGTACACAAATATATAGAACTTCCACACGCGTACGTGCACTAACACACACACACACACACACGCACGCACACACACACATAAACACTCCGATTTCCATAACTCCACTCTCCCATTTTATCCCAAGCTTTTGTAACAGAAGAAAATAGCTATTAATCTTGCATCTCCCGTAACACTTTGACCTCAGCTGCTGTGGCGTGTGGAAAAAAAAAGCACCATAAGGAGCAGCAGCCTAAGTACAATTGAAGCAGGGTTCGACTGCCCATCGATTAAGTTGCACTCTCTTACCTACGGCTGGGTTCTGCTGGTGATGGTGGAGCTTCCCCTTTGCTGTAAGCTGCTACAGCTGATGTGTGAAATTAAGCTTCCCAGCAGATTTCAGGATCGTTAAATGGCAGCGATTTCTTTTTTTTAATCATCTGACTTTGTAGCCTGTCCACACCCTGAATTCCAGTGCATAATCAGACTAAAGATCCAAAGTATAATTAGTGAAGAGATAAGGCTGGGCACAGTGTGTTGAGTTGTGGGGCCTCTTTGTAAACAGTGGCTATGATTTGCTTGCTGTTTTGCTTTATGGCACATTCTGTATACACACAACAGATAACTTCCCAATACCCTGACCTTGATGGAAATAAAAGGCAACTCAGCTTACCTATGTTTCTAGATTCAGTTTCTGTACAGTTTTTAATTTAACCCTTCAAGCACTACAAAAAAGTCTACAAGATTACGAGGGGCATGGACAGAGTGGATAGTCAGAAGCTTTTTCCCAGGGTGGAAGAGTCAATTACTTGGGGGCATAAGTTTAAGGTGCGAGGGGCAAGGTTTAAAGGAGATGTACGAGGCAAGTTTTTTTTACACAGAGGGTAGTGGGTGCCTGGAACTCGTACCAGGGAGGTAGTGAAAGCAGATACGATAGTGACTTTTAAGGGGCGTCTTGACAAATACATGAATAGAATGGGAGTGGAGGGATACAATCCCCAGAAGAATGGGGGGTTTTAGTTCAGTCAGGCAGCATGGTCGGTGCAGGCTTGGAGGGCCGAAGGGCCTGTTCCTGTGCTGTAATTTTCTTTGTTCTTCTTTGTTCTACTGAATTGCCGAATCAAAAGAAATATTTGTCAAACTCAAGGAAGGCTGGCTCGAAAAAAATTACCCACGTTCATTTGGTCTTTCTTTCCCTGCCTAAGCACCTTGATCACTTTGGGGCACAGTGATTGGAAAAGAGTGGATGACCATTACTGGGCCAGTTGAAGGCAGAAGCTCTAGTGGTTGCAAAAGGGGGAGGCTATGGCCTAGTGGGATTATAGCGAGACTATTAATCCAGAAATTCGGCTAATGTTCTGGGGACCCGGGTTCGAATCCCAACACAGCAGATGGTGGAATTTGAATTCAATAAAAAAAAAATCTGGAATTAAGAATCTACTGATGACCAATGAAACCAGTCGATTGTGGGAAAAACCCATCTGGTTCACTAATGTCCTTTTGCGGAAGGAAATCTGCCGTCCTTACCCGGTCTGGCCTACATGTGACTCCATAGCCACAGCAATGTGGTTGACCCTCAACTGCCCTCCAAGGGCAACTAGGGATGGGCAATAAATGCTGGCCAGCCAGCGATGCCCATGTTCCGTGAATGAACAAAAAAGAGGCATTGATTGCAAAATGTTCACACTTTTTATTGAGTGGACAATTTGCGCTATCCGACAGGGGCTCGACTTGGCTCTTGGGAGAATTGACCTTGCTCTTGGCCTCTTGTGAGTTCATTCTTGGGATGTGGGCATCACAGGCCAACATTTATGGCCTCTCCCTAGTTACGCTATGGTCCTTCTTCCATGGTGTTATGTCGGCAGTTCAGTGAGGTGGCTTTCTGCCTTGAGAGCAGGTCAGGTACATTGAAGCGACAACAGAAGCACATTTAGGTCGGACAGCGCAAGGATAGTATCCTTCCTGAAACATAGAATCCCTATGGAGGCCATTCAGTCCATCGAGTCTGCACCGACAATAATCCCACCCCAAGCCCTAACCCCACAATCCCACACATTTACCACGCTAATCGCTCTGACCTACACATCCCGGGACATTATGGGCAATTTATCATGGCCAATCAACCTAACCCGTACATCCTATCCCCATAACCCCATCCATTTACCCGAGCTAGTCTTCCTGATACTAAGGGGCAATTTAGCATGGCCAATCAACCTGTCCCGCACATCTCTGGACTGTGGGAGGAAACCGGAGCATCCAGAGGAAATCCACGCAGACATGGGGGGAATGTACAAACTCCACACAGACAGTGACCCAAGCCGGGAATCGAACCCAGGTTCCTGGCACTGTGAGGCAGCAGTACTAATCACTGTGCCACCGTGCTGTTTCGGAAAATCTGACATCTTCATGATCACTTCTACTGAGACCTGCTTTTTATTTCCAGATATTTAAAATGGAATTTCAATTCTCAGAGTACCACATTTGGATTTGAACTCATGTCCCTGAGATACTGCCCCGTCACTAGTCCAGTGATATGACCATTGTGCTACATATCCGCTGAGTTGGGGAATGGGTGGGGATCAAGATCCTGCATCACTCTGGTGCAACTATATCCAAGTTAGAAGCCCAAATTGCCAATATTGTTATCTTGAAGAGTTTGCTACTGTAGTCTTTGTTATCTGCACAAAACTAAACTTTCGTTGGAGTTTCCAGAAGAGAGAAGTGTCCAGTTCAAAGACAAATGATTGATTTTCCCACTCTATAATTGAGGTAACTATAGAGCACTTCACTGGCCCAAATTTTCCCATCCCGCCCAGCGCGGGACTCATTGCAGGCAGGACGGAGAATTCAACAGACAAGCAAAATGCCCATTGACCACGGCTGGGAATTTCCAGTTCCAGGGCAGGCGCGACTGGAAAATCTCACCCATAGGCTGCGATATTTGATTTATTATTGTCACATGTATTAGTGTACAGTGAAAAGTATTGTTTCCTGCTGGCTGTGCAGACAAAGCATACCGTTCATAGAGAAGGAAAGGAGAGAGTGCAGAATGTAGTGTTACAGTCATAGCTAGGGTGTAGCGAAAGATCAACTTAGTACGAGCTAAGTCCAATCAAAAGTCCGACGGCAGCAGGGAAGGAGCTGTTCTTGAGTCGGTTGGTACGTGACCTCAGACTTTGATATGTGCTTTGGGATGTCCTGAGGCTGTGAAAGGTATATTATAAATACAACTACTTTCTTTCAAGGTAATCGTACATGAATGAGGTGTTTGGATTGTATTGAACAACTGCAGGAGTGTGCTCCGTTTACAAATTAAGATAGTTACATCTTAATTAGGTACAAGGCGTTCATGGAAATCCTGCGTCTTCCCAAAATGACTGGGCACAGTAAGAAGTCTCACAACACCAAGTTAAAGTCCAACTCACTTGATGGAGGAGCAACGCTTCAAAAGTTCGTGATACCAAATAAACCTGGTGTTTGAGACTTCTTACTGTGCCCACCCCAGTCCAACACCGGCATCTCCACATCAAAATAACTGGTACACTTTATAAATTGTGAACCTTTCAAACTGATGTCCATATTGATGGAAAGTGGTTATCATTGATGGCTTGGTTTGGGCTTTTGGATGCCATGACAGAGTGAGTAATTGACGCCGGAGACTTGCACGAATGATGGATAGTTCCGGAGACCGTAGCATCCAGAGTGCCTGGTGTGTGTGGCTTTTGATGGTTTAGAAGTTCAGACAGTATAGGAGCAGAATTAGGCCATTCGGCCCATCGAGTCTGCTCTGCCATTCAATCATGGCTGATATGCTCCTCGTCTCCATTTTCCCGCCTTCTCCCCATAACCCTTCAACCCATTACCAATTGAAAATCTGTCTAACTCCTCCTTAAATTTACTCACTGTCCCAGCATCCACTGCACTTTGGGGTAGCGAATTCCACAGATTCACAACCCTTTGGGAGAAGTAGTTTCTCCTCAACTCTGTTTTAAATTTGCTACCCCTTATCCTAAGACTATGACCTCTCATCCTAGAATGCCCCACAAGAGGAAGCATCCACTCCACGTCTACTTTATCCAAACCTTTTATTGTCTTGAATACCTCACTTTGATCTCCCCTCATTCTTCCAAATTCCAGAGAGTGTCGGCCTAAACTGTTCAATCTCTCTTCATACAACAAACCCCTCATCACTGGAATCAATCTCGTGAACCTCCTCTGAACTGCCTCCAATTCCACTACATCTTTCCTCAAATACGGGGACCAAAACTGTGCACAACACTCCAGGTGTGGCCTCACCAATGCCTTGTATAGTTGCAACAATACTTCCTTACCTTGATTTGATTTGATTTATTATTGTCATATGTATTAACATACAGTGAAAAGTATTGTTTCTTGTGCGCTATACAGACAAAGCATACCATTCATAGAGAAGGAAACGAGAGAGTGCAGAATGTATATTCTATTCCTTTAGCTGTAAATGCCAACATTCCATCTGCTTTCTTTATTATCTGCTGTACCTGCATGCTAGTTTTCTGTGACTCATGAACGAGGACACCCAGATCCCTCTGCACCAGAGCACCCCAAAGTCTCTCCCCATTCTGCCTTCTGTCTGGAAGGTGGTGGTCTGCGCCCATAGCAGTCAATGTTAAGCATTGTCTGATGTGGATCAGGAACTCTACTCTGGCACGGCACATCTGCAGCAGAGGAAGACGGTTGGCCGAGAAGGTGCACGATTCGCTGGCCTGTTTTTCTCTGGACCCTCTTCATGGCCAGCTGAGCTTCATGTTTCTGATTGCCTCTCCCAATGCCCTATCAAACAGTCGGCCTCCAGGGTGGCAGTCAGTAGCTGTCCCCCAGTTATCAGTGTCAATGTCCGTCATCTTAATATCATGCTTGCAAGGTGTCTGGCAGAAGAGGGATGGGTGACCTGGAGGTTGTGACTCCGTAGCCAGTCCACCGTGTGGAAGATCTTTGGGTATACGTCCATCATCTGCCCAAGGAATGTCGCCAGGCCAGTGCTGATGCCATTGGTTTAGCAATGAGTGTATGTTTGTGGTAATAGATACAACACTAAAGGGTGGGATTACTGGCAAACACTTAGAACTGAGTCTGCCCATTAGCAGCTCATCAAGGAGATTCTCAGCGACTTCACTCCCAATTTAGCCTGGCCAATCCACCTAACCCGCACATCTTTGGACTGTGGGAGGAAACTGGAGCGCCCAGAGGAAACCCACGTAGACACGGGGAGAATGTGCAACTCCACGCAGACAGTGACCCAAGCCAGTAATGGATCCCTGGCGCTGTGAGGCAGCAGTGCTAACTACTGTGCCACCGTGCCGCCCAGTGGAGTCACAATCGCAGAATAAGGGGCAAGACATTTAGGACTGGGACGACAAGAAATTTCTTCATTTGAAGGGTTGTGAATCTTTGGAATTCTCTACCCCAGGGAGCTGTGGACACACAGTCATTGAGTAGGATCAAGACAGAGGGGCTTGGTCTCAGGATACTAAAAGAATTAAGGGAAATGGCGGTCGAGAGGGAAGTCACATTTTAATATGGAGCAGCTTTGAAGAGTCAAATGGTGCATTTTTGTTCCTATTTCTTGTGTTTGAAAACCAAATTGAACAAATGAAGATGGGGTAAGTCAGATGGTATGGATCAGGTGGAGCTTGAAGGCAAAGAACTCTGTGGCTTCAAATGGCAAGTCGGGGTTACAGATAGTGTGACATGAACCCAAGATCCCGGTTGAGGCCATCCTCATGTGTGCGGAACTTGGCTATCAGTCTCTGCTCAGCTTGCCTTGCCTGGGCTTGCAAAATCTCACTAACTGTCCAGGCTGGAGACAATACACATCTCTTTAACCTGTGCTTAACCCTCTCTCCACTCAAATTGTCTGTACCTGTAAAGACTTGATTACCTGTAAAAACTCACATTCCAACCATTATTTTGTAAATTGAGTTTGTGCCTTTATATGCCCTGTTTGTGAACAGAACTCCCACTCACCTGATGAAGGAGCAGCGCTCCGAAAGCTTGTGGCTTGTGCTACCAAATAAACCTGTTGGACTTTAACCTGGTGTTGTGAGACTTCTTACTGTGCTTACCCCAGTCCAACGCCGGCATCTCCACATCACAGCATTTATTTTCCATCCCGGGTTGCTCAGTGGCAGTTGAGAGTCAACCACATTGCTGTGGCTTTGGAGTCACATGTAGGCCAGGCCAGGTAAGGACGGCAGATTTCCTTCCGTAAAGGACATTAGTGAACCAGATGGGTTTTTCCGACAATCGACAATGGTTTCATGGTCATCAGTAGATTCTTAATTCCAGATACGTTTTATTGAATTCAAATTCCACCATCTGCTGTGGCGGGATTCGAACGCAGGTCCCCAGAACATTAGGTGAGTTTCTGAGTTAATTGTCTAGCGAAAATACCACTAGGCCATCACCTTCCCTACTGTAAGATTCTAAGAAATCACAAATTCATTGTACGATTGACTGGAAAGACCAGCCTGAGGTGATCTTAACATTAAATGCAGCAATGGGGGGGGGGATTCTATATCTCATCCAGGCTGTCTAATGAATCTGTCAAACTGATCTTCAAACCTTTAAGGTCATGTAGGCTGAGGGGTAGTAAGAGGGTTCCCTATATTTAGCTTTAGCATTGTTTCAAACAGTTTCTCCTCAGTGTGAGACTGGAAGGCCTACCAATGAAATGCCTCATTCTAACGGACCCCTTGAGGTTGATATGAATTGCACTTTCCACCTGTCAAGCCTCTTGAAATACAAACCAGAGTACAAATAATTCAGAATCAGTAAGGGGGCCAACTCAACTGACTCAGAAACTCGTTCTGTGTGACTTTTGTTTCCTCTCCTTGTTGCCCTTATTTTTTAAAAAATCATACTTGAGGAAATAGGCAAGACTGGAAGCAGCTATGTAGAAAAGAACTCCTTACTGCTTGATAAATTAGGGCAGACTCATTGCCTTCTTAGGTGTCAGAAACAATTAACATTGACCACCATCTGGTCATTTTACAGCACTGAAGGTGCAGATCCAGGGACTTGTAAAAATAATTTAGGGTGTCTGCCTCCACCACCAACTCGGGCAGTGAATTCGACACCCATCACCTTTTACTTAAAAAAGTTCTTGCTCATGTCCCCTCTACACCTGCTGCTACTTATCTTGAATCAATGTCCCTTGGTTCTAGAATTCTCCACCAAGGGAAACAATTTTATTCTGTTCACTCCCTCTCTTCCCCTCATAACTCTGTCCACCTCTATCAAGTCACCCCTCAGCCTTCTTTGTTCCAAGGAAAATAATCCCAACCTATCCAATCTCTCCTCATAGCTACACTTTTCCAGCCCTGGTAATGTTCTTGTAAACCTCCTCTGCACTCTCGTCAGCGCAATTATGTCCCTCCTGTAATGTGGTGACCAGAACTGCACACAATATTCCAGTGTGGCCTCACCAGCGTTTTATACAATTCCAACATTATATCCAAGGAGAGCAGTCCAAATGCCTCCTTTACAACCTTGAACTGCTGCCTGAAGGTAGCAGTGTATGCCAAGATCTCTCACTTCATTAGGGCAGCACAGTGGCACAGTGGTTAGCACTGCTGCCTCACAGCGCCAGGGACCCGGGTCCAATTCCCAAGCTTGGGTCACTGTCTGTGTGGAGTTTGCACATTCTCCCCGTGTCTGCGTGGATTTCCTCCGGGTGCTCCAGTTTCCTCCCACAGTTCAAAGATGTGCGGGCTAGGTGGATTGGCCATGCTAAATTGACCCTTAGTATCAGGGGGAGTAGCTGGGGTAAATGCATGGGTTATGGGGATAGGGCCTGAATGGGACTGTGGTCAGTGCAGACTCGATGGGCCGAATGGCCTCCTTCTGCACTGTAGCATTCTATGATCTATCGTTTTTAGTACATTCCCATGAGACAACAGAAGAATAAAACCCACATCGACTAGATCGGTCAGTTAGCAAATCACAGCCAATGATGCAAACCTTCTTTCTCTTTGGCAACGGCCTGGTTGCTTCATTGGTTGAATCGGTTGGCGGCAGTGGGCAAGGTCTGACTGGGAAAGCCACTTCACCATCATAGGCTTCCTGTGGAAACAGTTTCAACAGTGAAAGACAGAACCACCTGAAAGCAGTACAATAAACACAAGTGAGAAAGCCTGCACTTAGAACGATGTCAAATCAACTACATTGAGTTTTAAGCTCCGCCAGGTTTAGGTGGGAAAGCACTTTATACAACTAAAACCTGGCAAGAGCTAAAAAATTTAAAGTTTACTTATTAGTCACAAGTAAGACTTACATTAACGTTGCAATGAAGTTACTGTGAAAGTCCCCCAGTCGCCACATTCTGGTGCCTGTTCAGGTCAATACACCTAACCAGCACGTCTTTCAGGCTGTGGGAGGAAACCCACGCAGACATGGGGAGAACATGCAAACTCCACACAGACAGTGACCCAAACCGGGAATTGAACCCAGGCCCCCTGTGCTGTGAGGCAGCAGTGCTAACCACTGTGCCACACTGCCGCCCACATCTAGCTGTTCAGGATTGTAAAATTCATGCTCACTATAAAAAGACATTGGACACTTACGCCACCTTGAACTTGTTGCACTTATTTGAGGGGACAGCCAAATGGTTCAGATCCCAACCTTTCGCTTTTTTTTAACCTCCTGCATATTTCAGTTCAACCCCCGAGGCAGCGGACAGATCGGTCGAGGTGCACGACCGTAAACCTTCCACGTTGCCAAATGCAAATAAAGCAAACTATTTCATTGCCGATCAAAATGCCATGTCTAATCGCAGCACATTCCTGTCCGCTCTTTAAATTGTTTACCAGACTTAGCCATTAACCAATGTTAAACACTTTCCCACCTAAGTGTGATTGGCAGCCTTTCAACTGGCCCTTTTCAACATGTTTTTATAACTTTGTTCAGGTGAATTATTGGAGGGCTGTCAGCTGTGCTAAATCTTGAGTAGCAGGCGAAGAAGAAAAATGTATTAGAGGTCAAATGATAAACGAACCAAATTTATAGGTGTGACAGGCTACCAGAGAAAGCTTAGAGCATAAGACATAGGAGCAGAATTAGATCACTCGGCCCATTGAGTCTGCTCCGCCATTCAATCATGGCTGATTCTTTTCTCATCCTCATTCTCCTGCCTTTTCCCCATAACCCCTGATCTCCTTATCAATCAAGAGCCTATCTATCTCTGTCTTAAAGACACTCAATGACCTGGCCTCCATAGCCTTCTGCGGCAAAGAGTTCCACAGATTCACCACTCTCTGGCTAAGAAATTCCTCCTCAATTCAGCAGTACATCCCAAACCTGGGACATCCACCCCTTAGAAGGGCAGCAGGGTCCCTGGGAACGCCTTCACCCGTCCAATTCATGCAACATCCTGGGCAGAATTTTCCCGTCCCGCCTGCCATGGGAATCGTAGCGGGCAGGACACAGGTCCGTTGGACAAAGGTCCGTTGACCTCGGGCGGGATTTTCCGCCCCAGGGGCGAGCATGACCAGAAAATCCCACCCCCTGAATTGGGAAATGTATCGGAGTCACCGGGTGTAAATCCTGGAACTCCCTCCCTGGCAGTGCTGTGGGTGTACCTACGCCACTCCATCTGATGAAGGAACAGGGCTCCGAAAGCTAATGGCATTTGCTACCAAATAAACCTGTTGGACTTTAACCTGGTGTTGTTAAAACTCTTACTGCACCTATGCCACACAGAGCTGTGGTGGTTTAACAAAGTGGCTCACCATCACCGTCATAAGGGCAACTTAGGGATAAAGGTTATAAATACTGGCCTCACCAGCAACCCACAGAGATATACAGGCAGAGCTAAAATTCAGGGCCTTTCAACCCTTTGTCATATTCGCTTCAGATCAAAACAACAAAATTCTGGCAACAGCAGGAGTTAGATTGATGAGATTTCCCTGTTTGAGCAACTCATCGATGACTCCTGGTTGGGACAATGTCGGAGGATCTTCACTTAGAATCACAGAATAGAATCATAGAATCCCTACAGTGCAGAAGGAGGCCACTCAGTCCATCGACTCTGCACCGACCACAATCCCACCCAGGCCCTATTGCCATAACCCCTCATATTTACCTGCTAATGCCCCGGACATTAGTGTTAATTTAGCATGGCCAATCAAGCTAACCCACACATCTTTGGACTGTGGAAGGAAACTGGAGCACCTGAAGGAAACCCACACAGACACGGGGAGAACATGCAGACTCCACACAGCCAGTCACCCAAGGCCGGAATCGAACCCGGGCCCCTGGCGCTGTGAGGCAGCAGTGCTAACAATTTGCTTTATCCTCATGTGTTCTTATTTCCATTCCTGTACTTACATGAACCAGACACAATGAACACGGTGGCACAGTGGTTAGCACTGCTGCCTCACAGCGCCAGGGACCCGGGTTCGATTCCCAGCTTGGGTCACTGTCTGTGTGGAGTCTCCACATTCTCCCCGTGTCTGCGTGGGTTTCCTCCGGGTGCTCTGGTTTCCTCCCACAGTCCAAAAGACGTGCTGGTCAGGTGCATTGGCCATGCTAAATTCTCCCTCAGTGTAACCCGAAAAGGCACCAGAATGTGGTGACTAGGGGATTTTCACGGTAACTTCATTGCAGTGTTAATGTAAGCTTACTTGTGACACGAATAAATAAACTTAACTTAAAAAGTTTACATATTAAATCCAATTCAAAATGGAAAACCGTCTGTATTAGCAGGAAGTCACACTCTGGGCTGGATTTAATGACCTCGCTCAAGTGAGACCGGAAATTCCTGTCCGAGGTCAGCAGATATTTCCGCTGTCTGCACCCCGCCCGCTCTGATTCCGTGGCGGGTGAGGTGGCAAAATTCCAGTGCCTTTGTTGTATCCAGTAGGGGAATGGCATGGTGCACCATTTTAAATACACTAGTGTCACTCACAATAAACAATCCACTTCATAGCATGAGTGCAAGAGGTGTAACATTAAAAAGCACTTCAGAGATTCCAGATGTATGAAGTAATGATGCTTATTGGTCTTTAATGGGTTGCCACTTTAAAGGTTTCTGCCCTGCCACTTAACAATCCGTTATTCCACTATTTGTTTTTCAAGGCAATTAGAGGTCATTAACATCATCAGGTGCTTCCAGGGTGTTGGCCAGAAAAACAGTGAAGCCTTTTACCATCATTACCTCACACAAAGCCGACACTCACAATGATGCGTTACCGACTGACTACGTCGGTACCAAGAATGAATAGAAAAATGAGTGGAAAGACGAGTGAAACTGCGATTCTTCACCTTAGAGGAAGGTTCAGGGGCGATTTGGTAGATATGTTCAAAATTATACAGGGTTTTGCTAAGAGAGAAGAAGGTCCATTGGCACTGGGATCACTGTGGCTTATAGAACAATCGTGTCCATCAATACATGTCAAGTTTCTACGATAGCACAGTGATCAGGTAAAGAAAGAAGAGGGATTTATAACAATAGAGGCGCCATTGTATGGCTGGATCTATCCTACAGGCTTCTAATTAATGGAATGATGCCAAGGGATAAGTTTGCAAGAAAATCAGACAGAGATGCAAAATCTCTAGGGTATTTCACAGAATTCCTACAGTGCAGACAAAGGCTCATCAAGCCTACAGCGAAGACAGTCCCACCCAGGCCTACCGCCATAACTCCACGTATTTAGCCTGCTCATCCCCCTGATGCTAAGGGGCAATTTAGCATGGCCAATCGACCTAACCAGCATGTCTTTCGGACTGTGGGAGGAAACCGGAGCACCCGGGGGAAACCCGCGCGGGCACAGGGAGAACGTGCAAGCTCCACACAGACAGTCACCCGAGGCCAGAATTGAACCCGGGTCCTTGGCGCTGTGAGGCAGCAGTACCAACCACCATGCCGCCCATAAACTGGGGGGACTTTAATCAGCCTAATGTGGACTGGGATAGTAATAGAAGGTTCAGAGAAGAAGTGAAACAAGAAGTAAGAGCAGCAAAGGGAGAGTATGAGAAGAGATTGGCAGCCAACATAAAAGGAAATCCAACGGTCTCCCATAGACATGGGGCTTATAGTAGAGACAATTAAGGTGCAAGTAAATTTTAGTACAAGCAGCCAGAGGATACAGAACATGGCTGAGACACTAAGTGAGTACTTTGCATCTAACTTGAACATGGAAGAAGATGTTGCCAAAGTCGGATTGAATGAAGAAATAGTTGAGACACTGAATGGGCTGAAAAATAATGATATTAGAAAGAAATATTAAAAAGTTTGGCTGTCCTCAATAAATTACTAGGACTGAGTGAGATGTATCCAAGGATAGCAAGGGAAATAAGGGTGAAAATGGCAGTGGCACTGGCCATCATTTTCCAACGCTCCTTGGATACAGGGGACTGGAGAACTGCAAGTGTAAGACAATTGGTCAAGCAGGTTGAGTCCCAGTAGATCTTCTGAAGAGGAAATGATGAGATTGGAAACATGGACAGTCGTGTCCAGTCATGTCCAGGGAGATTGAAATGTGCAGGTAAGTTTCCATCTCTTGGATTGATCTTATAAAATTCTAACAGGGTTAGACAGGGTAGATTCAGAAAGAACGTTCCCGATGGTGGGGGAATCCAGAACTAAGGGTCATAGTTTGAGGATAAGGGGTAAACCTTTTAAGACTGATTTGAGGAGAAATTTCTTCACTCAAAGGGTGGTGAATATGTGGAATTCATGGCCACCATATGTATTTGAGGTCAAAACATTGCCTGATTTCAAGAAGAAATTAGACATAGCTCTTGGGGCTAAAGGGATCAAGGGATATAGGGGGGGGGGAAGGGAGGATCAGGATATTGAATTCGATGATCAACCATGATCAAAATGAATGGCGGAGCAGGCTGGAAGGGCTGAATGGCCTACTCCTGCCTCTAGTTTCTATGTCATCAGCCATCTCCACTGATTCTCTTTCCAATCAGGGCCACCATCACTGAATATGTTGGACCACCATCAACAACAACATTCAAAACAACTTACACTTGTGCATAGATAGACATTAACAATGGACCACATAAGGAGATATTAGCACAGGTGACCAAAAGCTTGGTCAAATAGGATGGTTTTAAGGAGCATCTTAAAGGTGGACAAGGAGAGAGAGAGAGGTAGAGAGGTGGAGAGGTTCAGGGAGGGAATTCCAGAGCTTGATGCAAATGCAGCTGAAGACACTGGCACCAACAGTGAAGTGAAGGAAATCTGAATGTACAAGTGGTTAGAATTGGAGACGTACACAGATCTATATATTTTTTCTTTAAAGGACCCATTACCAAGGTGAACAGGTGACGTCAGAATAACTGCGTCAACTTGATTAAGCTGTACAGGTGTACATTAAACAGGTTATTTTAAGTCAAAGCACGTGGCCCCTACAGATTGGAAATGAGTCAAGAGAATTTTAGCAATCTGAGAGAGTCTATTTTGGGATGTATTTTATTTAAAGGATCGAGGCAATTGCAGTTCTGTCTGTTGTTTATGTCTTTCCTCATGTTGTCCATTTGAATCTGACCTTGAACAGGGCATCTTGATTCCAGCTGCTTTAATTAATATGCAGGGTACTAAAGTAAACATTAAAACGGAATGTTACCCTTCAAAAGACAAACCCTACCATGACAAAGCACGGGCACCTGAATTTTAACCAATAACACTGGAGAGACTTGCACTGCCGTAACCTCCAGGCCTATGGGCTAAGTGCTGGAAAATGAGATTAGAGCAGTCAGATCTTTGTTGACCAGCATGGATACAATGGGCAGAATAGCCTACATTTGTGCTGTAAACATCCATGTATCTAAGACTAGAGGGGGCTAGGATTGTTCTTTCTAGGACAGAGGGCGGAGATGTAATAGACATGTTCAGAATTATGAATGGTTTCCAGAGAATAAATAACTGGAAACTATTCTGCAGGTGAGAGGAACAATATTTGGCAAAGGGACCAAAGGGTAGATAAGAATTCTTTTCAATGCTGCAAGTTGTTATGATCTGGAGTGCGCTGCCTGATAGGACAGTGGAAGCAGACTCAACAGTAACTTTCAAAAGGGAATTGGATAAATACTTAGAAAGATGAAAATTAAACTGCAGGGTTATGGATTGGGAACAGGGCAGTGGAACTAATTCTTTAACAATTCTTTCAAAGAGGTGGCAGTCACGATGGGCTTAAGGGCCTCAATCTGCAGTGTAAAATTCAATGATAACATCTTTGGCATCAAAGTTTTCTTCTGAAAGAAATGCTTTTGTGTGTTAGTCAACTTTTCCCCCAGTCAAAAAAGGCATTTTATCTGCAAAAGGTATTACACTGCCCTTAACTGATAAGTTGCCTCAAAAATCTAATCAGTCAGAAACCAGAAGTGCATCCAATCTGTGGGAATGTACATCTTGTTTTGAACAAGTACAGCTTTTATTTAAACTGCGTAGATCATAAAACACCTTCGCCAACTATGTGCCACCATACGCAAAGACAAATCCATCCCATGGGTCCACTTCCTTGCAGCCTCTGTGCGCTGGTGATAAATAAATTCCATCCAGTTCTTATGTTGACTGCCACGCCACTTGGTATCCAGCCAGTTGCTCTATTTGTTAAAATTCCAGGACTGCACTATTAATTGTATCTCAAACTGTGCCACGTATAAAAACTTTCGTGGGAGCTTTTTCAGAAACAGGTCAACCTTTACGATGTGCATTAAAGATGCAAATCTGTCCCGCTGAGGCTTTTATGTTATATCTAAGCTCTGCCAGCCTGAAGAGGGATTATGCAACAGAAGCACAAGGTGTGTTAGAGCCCTGTGAATATCGGCATTTTGAAGAACAAAGTGTAGCTTTTTGGAGTTTTCTTTGGGCATTGTAAACATTACATAAAATTTACAAGTTAGCAGTAGGCTACTTGGTCCTACTGGCTGGTATCTATGATCCACACACACTTCCTCCCACCCTAACCCTTTCAGCATAATCTTCTATTCCATTCTCACTGGTAGCAATCTGTTCTAGTTCTCTAAAGGAGTCCAAGTTGCTGTGGCAACAGGCACATTGCAGCCTGGACCTATAGCTAGTGATGGTTGAGGCTCCAACATTCTTTCCATCACATGGCTGACCAGGAATATCGTCCACTCTTACAGCTTATCACTGGCATGTGTTGGAAGGATTTGCAAGTTGATACTTAACTCGTTTGGCCAGATTACGAACACACACTCCTTAGCCCTCGAGGCCTAGGGTGGGACTTGAACGTGGAGCTATGGTTCAGAGGCAAGGATGCTTCCCACTACAACACAAGACCTCCAGTTCCTTTCACCCTCCTATAACTCAACAACGAGCGCAATCTTACTGCCCATTCACGCCACGCTCCCACTGCAGCAAGGATGGAGAATTTGGCGACAAACCAAAACTCCATTCACTGCAGCGGGATGGGAAAAGCTCGCGGTGTGAATGGTTGGAAAATTCTGGCCCACATCTCCACTATTTGACCAAGCTACTCCATGCGGTAGCAAGACCCATACTTCCCACATTCGCTGGGTGACAAAGAACTTCCTGAGTTTCGGATTTATCTTATATTTATGACCCCTAGTCTTGGATTCCCCCACAAGTGGAAACATTTTCTCTGCATCGGCCATTTATGGACGGCACGGTGGCACAGTGGTTAGCACTGCTGCCTCACAGCGCCAGGGACCCTGGTTTGATTCCGGCCTCGGGTCACTGTCTGTGCGGAGTTTGCACATTCTCCCTGTGTCTGCGTGGGTTTCCTCCGCGTGCTCCGGTTTCCTCCCACAGTCCAAAGATGTGTGGGTTAGGTACAATGACCATGCTAAATTGCTCCTTAGAGTCAGGGGGACTAGCAGGGTAAATGTGGGGTTACGGGGATAGGGCCTGGGTGGGATTGTCGGTGCAGGCTCGAATGGGTCGAATGGCCTCTTCCTGCACTGTAGGGATTCTATGATTCGATTCTATGACCCGACAAATCTCCTTCACAAATTTACAGATCACCTCTCAATCTTCTTTTTACTGGAAGAAGGAGCCCATCCAAAAAATCAACTCTCCTGAGAATTGCCTTCCATTGACCCTATGACATTTTGGATGTCAGGTTACCTTGTAACCCTCAACGCCCGCTCCCCCCATCCACCATTTAAATACCCACGTCAACTGACAGCTAGAACTTTCTGTATCACAGTTGGTCAGTATTCAAGAGCATTTACGCTGAGGTAAGTCTCTCCAGTTGTCATTAAATATTTTTAATGACTTTTTTAGTTCACATTTCCATCCTCCAGATTTTATTATTGCAAAGCTCTTTGGCTGGCCTCTGTAAAAATGAGCTCATCCAAAATTTGACTGCCTGCATCCGATCTTACACTGGGTCCCACTGATCCATCACCTGTTTGCTTGCTGACTTATACTGTCCCCGGGACAAATCATAGAGTCATTGACACAGAGGTCTACAGCACCGAAAAAGGCTCTTCAGCCCATTCCATCTGCACCGTTCAGAGACTAACCACTCAATTATTCCCAACTAATCCCATTTCCCAGCACATGACTCATAGCTTTGTAAGCCTTGGAATCGCAAGTGAACATCTAAATACTTAACATAGAACATAGAACATAGAACAGTACAGCACAGAACAGGCCCTTCGGCCCACGATGTTGTGCCGACCTTCATCTGAAACCAAGATCAAGCTATCCCACTCCCTACCATCCTGGTGTGCTCCATGTGCCTATCCAATAACCGCTTAAATGTTCCTAAAGTGTCTGACTCCACTATCACTGCAGGCAGTCCATTCCACACCCCAACCACTCTCTGCGTGAAGAACCTACCTCTGATATCCTTCCTATATCTCCCACCATGAACCCTATAGTTATGCCCCCTTGTAATAGCTCCATCCACTCGAGGAAATAGTCTTTGAACGTTCACTCGATCTATCCCCTTCATCATTTTATAAACCTCTATTAAGTCTCCCCTCAATCTCCTCCGCTCCAGAGAGAACAGCCCCAGCTCCCTCAACCTTTCCTCATAAGACCGACACTCCAAACCAGGCAGCATCCTGGTAAATCTCCTCTGCACTCTTTCCAGCGCTTCCACATCCTTCTTATAGTGAGGTGACCAGAACTGCACGCAATATTCCAAATGCGGTCTCACCAAGGTCCTGTACAGTTGCAGCATAACCCCACGGCTCTTAAACTCCAACCCCCTGTTAATAAAAGCTAACACACTATATGCCTTCTTCACAGCTCTATCCACTTGAGTGGCAACCTTTAGAGATCTGTGGATATGGACCCCAAGATCTCTCTGTTCCTCCACAGTCTTCAGAACCCTACCTTTGACCCTGTAATCCACATTTAAATTAGTCCTACCAAAATGAATCACCTCACATTTATCAGGGTTAAACTCCATTTGCCATTTTTCAGCCCAGCTTTGCATCCTATCCATGTCTCTTTGCAGCCTACAACACCCCTCCACCTCATCCACTACTCCACCAATCTTGGTGTCATCAGCAAATTTACTGATCCACCCTTCAGCCCCCTCCTCTAAGTCATTAATAAAAATCACAAAGAGCAGAGGACCAAGCACCGATCCCTGCGGCACTCCGCTAGCAACCTGCCTCCAGTCCGAAAATTTTCCATCCACCACCACCCTCTGTCTTCGATCAGACAGCCAGTTACCTATCCAATTGGCCAACTTTCCCTCTATCCCACACCTCCTTACTCTGGATTAATAAGTCTAGTGATGATACCACAAGGCAATGGCCTTGTGGTATTATCACTAGACTTATTAATCCAGAAATTCAGCTAATGTTCTGGGACCCAGGTTCGAATCCAGCCACAGTAGGTAATGAAATTTGAATTCAATAAAAAATATCTGGAATTAAGAATCTACTGATGACCATGAAATCATTGTCGGAAAAACTCATCTGGTTCACTAATATCCTTTAGGGAAGGAAATCTGCCATCCTTACCTGGTCTGGCCTACATGTGACTGCAGAGCCACAGCAATGTGGTTGACTCTCAACTGCCCTCTGAAATGGCCTAGCAAGCCATTCAGTTCAAGGGAAACTAGGGATGGGCAATAAATGCTGGCCCAGCCAGCAATGTCCACATCCCATGAATGAATAAAAAAAACTTCTTTAATATAATGAGTTTTACCTCCACCACCCTTTCAGGCAGTGAGTTCTGGACTCCCACCATCCTCTGGGTAAAAACATTTTTCCTCACATCCCCTCTAAACCTCCTGCCCGTTACCTTAAATCTATGCCCCCTGGTCATTGATCTCTCCACCGGGGGGGGGGGGGGGGGGGGGGGGGCAGGTGTGATGGACAGGGTGATGGACATGATTGAAATCTATAAAATTATGAGGGGCATAGATAGACAGGAAGAAACTTTTCCCTTACACTGTTGTTAGTCGAGGCATAGAGTTTGAGAGCAGGAAGGTTATGTTGGAACCGTATAAAACATTGGTTAGGCCACACCTAGAGTAGTTTGCAGTTATGGTGTCCACATTATAGAAAGAATGTGATAGTATTGGAAGGGTGCAGAGGAGAGTTACCAGGATGCTGCCTGGGCTGGAGAGTTTTAGTTATGAAGAGAGATTGGATAGACTGGCTCAGCCCCGATTCCTTCCTTAAAACTCTGTCTCTCTCTCCTTTTTAAAGTTGCTCAGTAGAGCATGGATTCTCCAGTTAGCTTCTCTTGAGTGTGCCAATTCCCAATAGCTTAGCCAAACAGGCAACTGCCCTATCCTTCATGGCACCTGAGTACTCTTCTCTCTCATTCTTCTTCTTCCTGAATTCTCTGCCCAAAGGTGGGTCCAACCCACAATGCTGCCATCTCCATCATGGGTAAGGCAAGGAAGCAGGTGCCGCCCGGATCCATCCCAGCCAGAACATGGAATCCCATGCTCTGACACCAATCTGATGGGTGGCACAGTGGTTAGCACTGCTGCCTCACAGCCCCAGGGACCCGGGTTCGATTCCCAGCTTGGGCCACTGTCTGTGCGGAGTCTGCATGTTCTCCCCGTGTCTGCGTGGGTTTCCTCCAGGTGCTCCGGTTTCCTCTCACAGTCTGAAAGATGTGCTGGTTAGGTGCATTGGCCATGCTAAATCTTCCCTTAGTGTACCCGAACAGGTGCCGGAGTGTGGCGACGAGGGGATTTTCACAGTAACTTCATTGCTCTGTTAATGCAAGCCTACTTGTGACTAATAAATAAACTTTAAGGCTGGAATTTTACCACCCCACCCGCCATGGGAAACGGAGCGGGTGAGGGGTGGACCATGGAAAGGTCTGTTCAATTTGGACGGGATTTTACAGTTTCAGCGCAAGCAAGGCCCTAAACTCCCACCGTAAAACTCTTCCTCATTTTCTTGGGCCAACTACAGTGCATCCAGCTACCATGCAAAGTCCCCTCCCCACTCTACCACAGCCAATGAGCCTTAAAGCTATCCTCTGAAGACCATCCTCCAATGCGCTAAGGAGGCCTTATTTCCCACACAAACCAACTCCATTGGCCTCACAGATTCAGAATCACAGCTCGCTGCCAATTTTGGGGCATCTTTGACTCTGGCCAAACACTCAGTAAGAACCCAAGGATCCCCACCATTAGCAAGAAGGGGATCTTTACCATATTAATCCTAAGGTTAAGATGTAGCGTCAACAGCCACTCTGCCACACGAGCACCAATCTCAGATCTCTTTGTGCTGGGCACCTAGTATAACAGGAGATGCGGGGCCATTTCCATCAATCTTTCTTTGGACTTTACTGCACTCTCAGTGAAATGTCATGTTTTGCCATGACAACTGTTGTCAGCATCAAAGACTGACGAAACCTCAGAGTACATTATTCCCTCAAACGCATCCGTGTAAAACAGCCCAACCTCTTCTGCATGTACAGCTGTGTTCAGATGACAGAGTTAGAACTGGTTCCATGCACTCGTATGTCATAGAAACAGGCCATTTTGTCCATTTTTAAAATTCACTCATGGGACCTGGGCATCGCTAGCTGGCCAGCATTTATTGCCCATCCTGAGTTTCCCTTGTTCAGAGGGCAGCTAAGAGTCAACCACATTGCTGCGGATCTGGAGTCACATGTAGGCCAGACCAAGTAAGGACGGCAGATTTTCTTCCTTAAAGAACATTAGTGAACCAGATGGGGTTTTCCGGCAATCGGCAATGGTTTCATGGTCATCAGTAGATTCTTAATTCCAGATATTTTTTATTGAATTCAAATTCCACCAGCTGCCATGGCGGGATTCGAACCCGGGTCCCCAGAACATTTGCTGAGTTTCTGGATTGATAGATAATACCACTAGGCCTCCCCATCTGCGTCAGTGTCCCACCCCAGCCTCCTCCCACCGAAATTTATCTCGCCCTGTCAGCATAACCTTCGATCAAGTCTGTCTTCATCTCGGACCAGGATCAATTGTACTCACCTGCACAGTTATAACTCTGCTTTGGACTTCAGGTGGGGCCTCCACTTCATCTACATTCTCGAAGAAGATGTCATAGTTCTCCAGCAAGGTGGCCATCAGCTTGTTGGAAATATTCTGTTCCCTGATTCCTTCAAAGCCAGGGGAGACGCTGCCAGGTGGGAAAAAGAGAAGTTACAATAAAGAACAGAATGTCGCTTATCCGCACAACGCTTCTCCAAACTAACCGGTTAATTGAGCTGACACATTTCTCCCTTTGTGGATGACGATCATCGCCACGTTTACAGATCCATTTCTCGGCTCATTTTGAAGCGCTAATTGCAATATGACATTTGAAGTAATGCACATAGTTAATTAAATTATTCATTTATCGGAATACTCATGTTTCCTGAATGGTTACGGTAACTGCATCTCTCTCTCTCTCTCTGTATCCAAGCTATGGTATCTTGCTAGCGCCAGCAGTGCCTATCCCACTGCAGCTCCATCACACCACAATAACACTTCAGTTTAAATCATGTGATTCGATCACAAGACCCTGCCATTGCCATGACAACTGCTGTCACCAAGCAAAGGCTATCTACCAAAAAAAACCTTTCCCACAAACTCATCCCTGTAAAACAGCTGAGCATTTTCTGCTCGTGATGCTGTGTATAGATGATGGAGCCCCAACGACTGGTTCCATACAGCCCCTTAATTATAAAGCAACAGGACAACTTGCATTTATACCCTGTTATTAACATACTAACACATCCCAAAATGCTTCACAGGACAATAACCGGACAAAAACTGGCACCACTCTGGATGGGCGACCAAAAACGGCGTCAAAGATGTAGGTTTTAAAGTTTGCCTTGGAGACAGAGACGGAGGAAGAGAGGTGGGTTGGGGCAGCATGGTGGCACAGTGGTTAGCACTGCTGCTTCACAGCTCCAGGGACCTGGGTTCGATTCCCGACTTGGGTCACTGTCTGTGTGGAGTTTGCACATTCTCCTCGTGTCTGCGTGGGTTTCCTCCGGTTTCCTCCCACAGTCCAAAGATGTGCGGGTTAGGTTGATAGGCCATGCTAAAATTGCCCCTTAGTGTCCTGAGATGCATAGGTTAGAGGGATTAGCGGGTAAATATGTAGGGATATGGGGGTAGGGCCTGGGTGGGATTGTGGTTGATGCAGACTCGATGGGCCAAATGGCCTCTTTCTGCACTGTAGGGTTTCTATAATTCTATGAGAGGTCGAGGGAAGGGATTCCACAGCTTAGTGTCCAGGTAGCCCAAGGCACAGTTGCCAATGGTTGGGCTGCATGTCTGTGAGTGAAGCACAATACAGTGGAACTGGAGGAGCGCTGGGTTCTCAGAGTTTCTGGAGTTGGGATAGGTCACAGAGTTAGGGTGGAGCGAGGCCTTGGAGGGATTTGAGGATCTCACAGTGGTCAGCACTACTGCCTCACAGCGCCAGGGATCCAGGTTCAATTCCGGCATTGGGTGATTGTGTGGAGTCCGCACATTCTCCCCGTGTCTGCATGGGTTTCCTCTGGATGCTCTAGTTTCCTCCCACAGTCCAAAGATGTGCAGGATAGGTGGACTGGCCATGCTAAATTGCCCCTTAGTGTCCCAAGGTTTGCGGGTTAGGGGGTTAGCCATGGGAAGTATGTGGGATTATGGGGATAGGATATCGTTAGCAACCTGCCCTTGGACTGAGTGGCACATTGCTATGGGTTTGGAGTCACACCAGGTAAGGGTGGCAGATTTCCTTCCCTGAAGGACATTAGTGAACCAACAATTGTTTCATAGTCATCATCAGACTTTTATTGAATTCAAATTTTGTCCGCTGCCGTGGTGGGATTCGAACCCGGGTCCCCAGAGCATTACCCTGAGTCTCTGGATTACTAGTCCGGTGACAATACCACAACGCAACTGTGTCCCACAGTGATGAAGTATACATCAACAGCAAAGTACTTTTAGATGTTCTGAGGTTTTTTTTCTCTATACCCTTTCATGGGATGTGGGTGTCGCCGGCTGTGCCCACATCTGTTGCCCATCCTTAATTGGTCTTGATCTTGAACTGAGTGGCAGAGGGCAGTTAAGAGTCAACCACATTGCTGTGGCTCTGGAGTCACATGTAGGCCAGATCAGGTAAGGGTGACAGATTTCCTTCCTTGACTGAAGCAGATGGGCTTTTACAACAATCAATGATGGTTGCCGTGGTCACCATTACCGAGACCAGCTTTATATTCCAAGACTTTATCAGCTGAGTTTAAATTCCACAAGCTGCCAGGGTGGGATTTGAACCCATGTCTCCAGATCATTAGCCTGGGCTTCAGGGTCACGAGTTCAGTCACATTACCATCACGCCCTAGTTTATGAAAGATGCTATATTTAGAATCATCGAATCCCTACAATGCAGAAGGAGGCCATTCAGCCCATCGAGTCGGCACCAACCACAATCCTATCCAAGCCCTATTCCCATAACCCCACATATTTAGCCCGCTAATCCCCTGACACTAGAGTCAATTTAGCATGGCCAATCAACCTAACCCACACATCTTTGGACTGTGGGAGGAAACGGAGCACCCGGAGGAAACCCACACAGACACAGGGAGAACGTGCAAACCCCACACAGACAATGACCCGAGGCCAGAATCGAACCCGGGTCCCTGGCACTGTGAGGCAGCAATGTTAACCACTGTGCCACCATGCGAAAAAATAAATGCGAGCGATGCTGTAGCTTTCCAGCTGTTAACCCAGGTCCCTCTCACACAGACAGAAAAGATATCTTGGGCTTATTTGGAAAAACAGCAAGGGGAAGATATCCTCAGTACCCGACTAATACTCATCCCTTATCAACATCACAAACAAAGAACAGATGACTGGGTCATTATCACACTGAAGTTTGCGGGAGCTTGCTGTATGCAAATTGGCTGCTGTCATTCCTAAATTACAATGATGAAGCTGTTAAGTGCCATTCTGAGGTCGAGAAAGGCGCTTCATGAATGTAGACCTTCCTTCCCTTGGAATGAAAAGTTGCATTTCGCTGCTTCCAGATTTTTTTATTTTATTATTCATTCGTGGAACATGGGCGTCGCTGGCTGGCCAGTATTTATTGCACATCCCTAGTTGCCCTTGAGCGGCTTGCTAGACCATTTCAGAGGCAGTAGAGAGTCAATCATATTGCTGTGGCTCCGGAGCCACATTTTGATTTGATTTATTACTTGTCACATATACAGGGATACAGTGAGCAGCATTGTTTTTTGCGCGCTATACAGACAAAGCGTGCCGTTCACAGAGGAGGAGAGAGTGCAGAATGTAGTGTTACAGTCATAGCTAGGGTGTAGAGAAAGATCAACTTAGTGCGAGGTAGGCTCATTCAAAAGTCTGATGGCAGCAGGGAAGAAGCTGTTCTTGAGTCGGTTGCTGCGTGTTCTTTTTCTTGACGGAAGAATTATGTATCTGTAAGGAGAGAAAAGAGCTGACAAAGCTTTGACAAAGGGTCATCTGGACTCGAAACGTCAGCTCTTTTCTCTCCTTACAGATGCTGCCAGACCTGCTGAGATTTTCCAGCATTTTCTCTTTTGGTTTCAGATGCCAGCATCCGCAGTAATTTGCTTTTATTTATGGAAGAATATGTATGGTAGGGTGAGTATGTCTGGGGTGCGTGGGGTCCTATATTATGCTAGGCCAGACCAGGTAAAGACGACAGATTTCCTTCCCTATGGGACATTAGTAAAGCAGATGGGTTTTTCCGACAATGGTTTCATGGTCATCAGTCGATTCTTAATTCCAGATATTTTTATTGAATTCAAATTCCACCATCTGCTGTCGCTGGATTCGAACCCGGGTCCCCAGAACATTAGCTGAGTTTCTGGATTAATAGTCTGGCGATAATACCACTGGGCCATCGCCTCCCTTTAGCCCCTCTAGTCAGGCAGCAAACCGCGACTTGCACAATGTGAAGGAGCAAACATCCATCGGAAGTCATCTGGATGGCTGGCTGAAAAACAAAGCTTGATAAACATCTCCAGGGATGTGCTTTGTTTGAGTAGGTGCTCAAATTGACCATCTCCTGTTCTGACACACCGAAGATAAATTGGATGAGACAAATGAAGTCAGCCTGGCTAATGCATTATGAGGAAGCCTGCATCTAACGTTCTGATGCAGCAGACATTATACCCTGTTCCAGTGAAGCTCAACCCAAACTGGAGGAACAGCAGCTCATCTTCCGGCTCACCACTTTACAGCCTTCCGCTCTCAACATCAAATCCAACAACTTCAGATGATTTGCTCGACCCCACCTCGACCTCTTTGTTTTCATTTTATTTAATTTTTTTACTGTTCTCTGCCTTTTATTTCTTTATTGTTTTTCTTCATTTTTCTTCCCCCCCGCACTCTTTCCCCCTACTTTATCCCCTCTTTCCTTACCTTTTCACCCCCTTTGCTTCCCCTTTCCCCCTGTTTCTAAATTTTCCTTCACTGCCATCCATTCCCACCTCCCCCTGCCCCGCCCCCCACATCTTCATCTGCACGGCGGCACGGTAGCACAGTGGTTAGCACTGCTGCTTCACAGCTCCAGGGACCTGGGTTCGATTCCCGGCTCGGGTCACTGTCTGTGTGGAGTTTGCACATTCTCCTTGTGTCTGCGTGGGTTTTCTCCGGGTGCTCCGGTTTCCTCCCACAGTCCAAAGATGTGCGGGTTAGGTTGATTGGCCATGCTAAAACTTGCCCTTAGTGTCCTGAGATGCGTAGGTTAGAGGGATTAGCGGGTAAATATGTAGGGATATGGGGGTAGGGCCTGGGTGGGATTGTGGTCGGTGCAGACTTGATGGGCCGAATGGCCTCTTTCTGTACTGTATGATTCTATGATCTGTCACAGCTTATCCTCTGACTTTAGCTTCTCTGCCGTTTGGCCATTCACACCTCCTATTCTCTCTATGCGCTGCCATTAGCAGCCTTTCCCCTGGATTCTGTGGCTATGACTCATCTCTCAATCCCTCCCCCTGCAGTATAAATATCTCCCACTTTCTCTGCCTTTTAGCTTTGACAAAGGGTCGGCTGGACTCGAAACGTCAGCTCTTTTCTCTCCTCACAGTTGCTGCCAGACCTGCTGAGATTTTCCAGCATTTTCTCTTTTGGTTTATTTAGACATTATACCCTGTTGCATTGCCCCAAAATGAAAAGGTGAATATTACCAACTTAAAATGCGATGCAAAATCTCCCGACTGCAAATTGCTTTTATCCCATGGAGCAGAGTGAACAACAGCAAAATACTGTGGCTAATATCGAGGGAATGGATTTTATTATTAAACAGGCAGAGAGGTTTTAGACTAAATACAATCAATTATTCTCTCAATAAGTGAAATGATTAATGAAATATTCAGAAATAGAACTAGGCTTTATCTCCATCACCATGACGATTTGTACCTCAGTTGGGGAGGTTTGTGGTCCGGGAGGGTCCCGGGGGGGGGGGGGGGGGTCCTGGGGAGCAGAGGAGGGTCCCCATTGGGAGGCAGACAGATGAGACTAAAGTTTTTTCGCAATTTAAAAAGAGGACAGTAAAATAACCCAGAAAAACACGGTAGGGTAAATTCAGCGAGGGCCTGCTTCTGACAAGGTGCCTCACTGAGGCAAATGACGGAGCTCTGAGCTGGAGGGTAAACTATAAGGTTAATGTCCATTTTCCCTGATTGTTATCGATTCTCACAGTTGTGGGCGTGGCCCCTTTAAGAGACGAACCTTTCGGGGGGGGGGGGCACGTGACTAGGTCGGAGCCAATGGAGCATGAGCGCGTGAACTGTAGTCGATCAGGAGCGACGGTACGCATCCCCCCCCCCTCCCCCGGGCTGGTCATCAGCAGATGGAGTCAGGGCGTGGCCGGGAGTAGGTTTATATAGTTGTGCTGTTGTGTATATAGTTGTAAATGATTCTTAAGTTTGCCAATTGCACATTGCATCACCTCGAGTTATTACAGTGCTTTTCAGAGCCTCTATTATAAACCTGCTTCTGACCAGATTAGATTTTATACAATTGTCTTCTGTAAATGTTATTTAAAATTTCTTCACAGGAGGTGGACATCACTGGCCAGGCCAGCACTGATCGCCCATCCCTAACTGCCCCTTGAGAAAGTGGTGGTGAGCTGCCTTCCTGAGTTGCTGCAATCCATGTGCTGTAGGTACACCCACAGTGTAGTCAGGGAGGGAGTTCCAGGATTTTGACCCGGCGACAGTGAAGGAAGTGAAGGCGATATATCTCCAAGTCAAGATGGTGTGTGGCTTGGAGGGGAACTTGCAAGTGATGGTATTTGCATGCGTCTGCTGCCCACATCCTTCGAGGTGGTGGAGGTCGCAGATTTGGGAGGTGCTCCGGATTTTACCAGTTCGACAGCCACGGTTGTGTTTAGTAGCAGCTGGCTGTGTAGAATCATAGAATCCCGATGGTGCAGAAGGAGGCCACTCGGCCCATCGAGTCTGCACCCAATTTAGGTCACTGTCTGTGTGGAGTTTACACATTCTCCCTGTGTCTGCGTGGGTTTCCTCCGGATGCTCCAGTTTCCTTCCACAGTTCAAAGGTGTGCGGATTAGGTGGATGGGCTATGCTAAATTACCCCTTAATGTCAGGGTGGTTAGCTAGGGTAATTGCATGGGGTTATGGGGATAGGGGCTGGGTGGGATTGTGGTCGGTACAGACTCTATGAGCCGAATAGCCTTCTTCTGCACTGTAGGATTCTATGATTCTATGAACTGGGCCCTATCATTGTAATCCCACATATTTACCCCATTAATCTCTCTAACCTACACATCCCGGGACATTAAGGGGTGATTTAGCATGGCCAATGCACCTAAACCGAACTCTGAAGAATAGCCTTTCGATACTATTATGGAGATGTTCATTGACACAGAAACACCAACACACATCTTTTATTTGAATTTTTATGAGGCCTTTGATTAAAATAGTTATTACTAAAAGGTTTATTGGAAAGAAGACAGAAACCACCTTTCACAACCTTCCTGGACCTCCCAAAACACTTTACAGCCAATGAAGTATTTGAAGTGTAGGCACTGTTGTAAAGTAGGAAAACAAAGCAGCCAATCTGTGCACAATAAGTAGCCGAAAAAAGCAATTCTGCACATGACTAAAGAAACAACAATTTTAATGATGTAATTTGATGGATAAAGAGTGACCAGGACACCAAGGAGAGCTCCCCTGATTTCTGCATAGCGTAGAATCTTTTATATCTGAGAGGATAGAACTAATGTCACCTCTGACGATGTAGTGCTCCCGCAGATTAAGTGCTGGATTGGGGTTTGAACCCACAACCTTCTGACTCAGAATTCAAGAGAGACCCAAAACCATCACAAAATGATTCCCACGAGTATTTCTGACAGTTTACTCATTCTCCTTGGCATGTTTCTGATTCCGAAAGCGTCACCAGAGACTTAGGTTCCAGAAATATTCATTAGCCCTCTCAGCAACAATTCTTTCAATACAATATTTCAGCATTTGGAGATCTTTATGAAGCACTTCAATAATAGGGATTCACATGTGAGACTCAGCAATACTGACAGTTCAATCCCTCTTTTCAAACATTTAAGACAGGTGTCTATTTGATACACTTTGAGGCCATAAATGAAAAATAATACTGACCAAAACAGCAGAGAATCCACCATTCGGCCCATCTAGTCTATGTCGGTGTTTATGCTCCACATTTGCCTCCTCTCAATTCTCGTCATCCAACTCTATCAGCCTAGCCTCTTATCCCTGTCTCCTTGTGTGTTCACTTAAACATGTCTTCACTTTTCACCTCAACCATTCCTTCCAGTCCCACATTCCCATCACTTTTTCTCCTGATTCCATTATCAGGTTTATTTGTGACTCTCTTAAGAGTCACAAGCTTTAGTTTTGGTCTCCCTCACAAGTGAAAATGTCTTCTCCTTAACTGCTCTATAAAAGCCCTTCCAAAAATCAAAGCTCTTTGTTTGGTCACCCCTTCTGCCTTCTCTTTTCTTGAGAAAAGCCCCAGCCTGTGCAGCCTTTCATGATAAGTATATTCTCTCAGATCCGCCATGAATTTAAGAAATTTTTTTTTGCACCACCTCCAGTGCCTCTGTATCCTTTTCATAATCTGAATGCCAGAAATGTGCACAGTGCTCTATATGTGATCAAAGTGTAGAGTATTGAATTGTGTTAAAATGCAATCAGCCTTCAACTTAAGATGACTGCCCGTCTCCATTTTCAGAAGCAGGGGTGAGGTGACTCCATATCGTGATGCTGAGGTTAGTAACTCAGTACAGGGGATGGGGAGGGAGATCAAAACTGAATCCATCCTTCTGGTGGTGACTGTTTCGGTTCCCCTTGTCGGTGGCTTTTGGCAAACAAGGAAATGGATAAATTGCATTCATATAGTGACTTTTGCAGCCTCCACACACACACACATGTATGCATGCATGTACGTATGTATACGCACAAGCACACACACACAAGCATGCGTGCACACAAATGCACACACGATGCACACACAGGCATGCGTGCGCACACATGCACATGTACGTACACACGCGTGCGTGCGCACACATGCACACGTACATACACACGCGTGCATGTACACACACGCGTGCATATGCACACAGGAGCGCGTGCACACATGCAGACATAGGCGCGTACACACACGCAAATGCGCGTGCATACACATGCGCAAATGTGCACACGCACACACACGCATGCAGGCACGCGCACACATACGCAGGCGCGCACACGTGCACGTGTTTATGCACACACGTGCGTGCACGCAAACGTGTGCATGCACACGCACATGCACCCGTGCACACGCAGCGCGCGCACGCACACGTACCCACGCACGCACACGTGCACACATGCACACGCGTATACACGCACACACACATGCACGCACACGTACACATGCGCACGCGTATACACGCACACTCGCGCACTCATGCACAGTCGCGCGCACACTCCCGCGTACGCACACTTGCGCACGCGCACACTCCCGCACACTCATGCGCGCGCACACTCCCGCATGTTCACACTCGTGCGCGCGCACACTCCCGCATGTTCACACTCGTGCGCGTGCACACTCACACACACTCGCACGCGCGCACACTCTCGCACACTTGCGTGCGTGCACACACCCGCACATGCACACATGCACGCGCACACACACGTGCACACACGCGTGCATGCACACATGCACACACAGTTGTTGTTATGGGTGGTGGATTTAGGGGCGGGTGGTGAAGGTCACGGTAGTCCGTGAATGACCAAACAGTCACTCAATAATCTTTTGTCACATAAAACGTTATTCTTTACTTCGAACTATTGAAACCGCACTTTCCTCCCCCCAGTTGGGAATTAAGAAAAGTGGAACAAGGTAAAAGCGTCCACCATACAAATTCTGCTCTTTCAGCAGATTCATTATTATTTCCTGTACCATGGGCTCCGGTTTCTTGTGCTGTGTCCTGAGGGAAGTGCCCAACTCAGGTCAAAGTTTCAGAGCACCATTTCTCTCTCTTCTTCGAAAGTCATTAACTGTGCCGCGTTAATTCCGGGGCTATGAGGCACACGTTAAGAAACACACAATTAGATTGCCATCAATTTCACTTCCTCTTGGATTCAGGGGGATTTCTCCCAGTTTCCTACCTGCTGGTCCTGAACGGCAGAGTCCGCATGCCACCAGCCTACCCACCCCCACCCCATCCCGCCGGAAGATCCAACAAAATCCAGTGGAAAATCGGAGACAACCACCATCCCCGCTTCCTAAATTTCAGGGTCATAGTGCTTCATGGTTTCAACAAGTCAAAAACAGCATTTGATAAACTCTTTTGTACTTATCATTATAACCTTTCATCTCCTTCTTAACAAGACACTTATCTACCTTCCCCACCCACTTATACCTCTTTATTAACTATTCCGGAGGGGAATCTTTTAATCTTCCGCTTATCAATTTTGTGCTCTGTACTCTCTCCTGATAACAGTTATACTTGAAAACCCTGCTTACATTTCCACGTATGCTGAATATCAAAACTTTGATCTTTCCAAGGTTCACTTTTTTCTAAGTTTTTCATCCTAGGGACCTCAGCACTGAAATGAACCATTTGCCTCAAAATCCCTCCCACTTCATAACCCCCTGTACAGAGGAGGATACTCAAAGCCGTTCAGGGGAGGTGATGGCCTAGTGGTATTATCACAGGACTATTCATCTAAAAACTCTGCGAATGTACTGAGGATTCGAATCCCGCCACAGCAGGTGGTGGAAATTGAATTCAATTTTAAAAATCTGGAATTAAGAATCTACTGATGACCATGAAACCATTGTCGAAAAAACCCATCTGGTTCGCTAACGCTCTAATACATCTGGCCTACATATAACTCCAGAGCCACAGCAATGTGGTTGACTCTCAGCTACCTCTGAAATGGTCTAGCAAGCTGCTCAGTTCTGGGGACCACCAGGGTTCAAATCCCACCACGGCAGATGGTGAAATTTGAATTCAATTAAAACAAACCTGGAATGAAATGCCTAACCATGACCATGAAACCATTGTTGATTGTCGGGAAAACCCATCTGGTTCACTAACGCTCTTTAGGGAAGGAAATCTGCCATCTTTACCTGGTCTGGCCTACATATGACTCCAGAGGCACAGCAATGTGGTTGATTCTCAATAGCCCTCCAAAGGCAACTAGGGATGGGCAATAGAAATCATAGAAATCATAGAAACCCTACAGTGCAGAAGGAGGCCATTCAGCCCATCGAGTCTGCACCGACCACAATCCCACCCAGGCCCTACCCCCACATATTTACCCACTAATCCCTCTAACTACGCATCTCAGGGACAATTTTTAACCTGGCCAATCAACCTAACCCGCACATCTTTGGACTGTGGGAGGAAACCGGAGCACCCGGAGGAAACCCACGCAGACACGAGGAGAATGTGCAAACTCCACACAGACAGTGACCCGAGCCGGGAATCGAACCCGGGACCCTGGAGCTGTGAAGCAGCAGTGCTAACAACTGTGCTACCGTGCCGCCCCTTAAATGCTGGCCAGCCAGCAACGCCCATGTCCCACGAATGAATAAAAAAACTTATCATGTAGCCTCACTGTGCATAACACTTCAACTTGGAATTCAATGCCTGCAGTTGCATTCCAACATCTGATTCGATAACTAGCCGATGTGAATGGGTTGCTTTCAATGAATGGTTGATAGATTCAATTCTCGTTTTGTCACTTTGTTTGACACACCCAGTGTGTCCAACCTGTTTGACTCTGATTCCAAATCCTGATTTCTTGCACTTACTCATGTGAAAACCCGTTTGCCATTCCTGCTTTTGCTGCCCAGACAATGGGCAACACCTTAAACTTCTCAAGTTACTCAGACTCCTGCTCAGATTGGCATCATCAGGCAAGTGTATAAGATTCTGAAAATGTAGGGCGCGATCTTACCGGCCGTTCACGCCACGCTCCCGCTGCAACAAGGTCAGAGAATTTGGTGCCCAGCCGAATCTCCGTTCACTGCAGCGGGATGGGAAAATCCCGTCGGTGTGAATGGCCATAAAATTGTGGCCGTTAACCTTTCCATATGTTTATTAATAGCATGTCAGCAGGATGAATCCCGGGACATAGTCCTGCCGAATTCCATCATACAATCACACTGGATATAGGGTGGCACGGTGGCTCAGTGGTTAGCATTGCTGCCTCACAGTGCCAAGCAGCCGGGTACAATTCCCAGCTTGAGTCACTGTCTGTGTGGTGTTTGCACATTCTCCATGTATCTGCGTTTCCTCCGGGTGCTCTGGTTTCCTGCCACAGTCCAAAAATGTGCAGGGTTAGATGGATTGGCCATTCTAAATTGCACCTTAGTGTCAGGGGGAGTAGCTAGGGTAAATGCATGGGGTTATGGGGATGGGGCCTGGGTGGGATTGTGGTCAGTACAGACTCGATGGGCTGAATGACCTCCTTCTGCACTGTAGGATTCTCTGATATGGCACAGAGACAGGCCATTTGGCCCAAACAGTCCATGCCGATCTTTATACACTACTCAAGTCCCCCCCTCATTTCTTCTAATCTCACTCCACCATTGTAGCCCTCCATTCTCTTCTGCCCCACGTGGTCATCTGAGTTTCCCTTAAATTATTCTGTGCTATTTGCTCCAACCAGCCCCAGTGGTTACAAAGAGTGCCACATTCTAAGTTCAATACAAAGACAGAAAATACTGGAAGATCTCAGCAGGTCTGACAGCACCTGTGAAGAGAAGAGGGCCAACGTTTCGAGTCTAGATGGCCCTTCATCAGAGCTAAAGACAAGGAAAATTGGATGAGATTTATACTGTTAGGGTGCTGGTGGGGTGGGGGGCTGTGATTGACAGGGATGGCATAGACAAAAAGACAAAGAATGGAAATGGAGATGATAAAGGTTTGGAATGGTGTTAATGGCTCCATTAAGAGACCAGAATGTGTAAATGTTGAGATTTTCCAGCGTTTTCTGTTTTTGTTTCAGATTCCAGCATCCTTTTTTTAAAGTTTATTTATTAGTGTCACAAGTAGGCTTACATTAACACTGCAATGAAGTTACTGTGAAAATCCCCTCGTCGCCGGAGAGAGAATTTAGCATGACCAATGCACCTAACCAGCACATCTTTTGGATTGTGGGAGGAAACTGGAGCACTCGGAGGAAACCCATGGAGTCACGGGGAGAACATGCAAACTCCACAGAGACAGTGACCCAAGCTGGGAGTCAAATCCGTTCCCTTGCGCTGTGAGGCAGCAGTGTTAACCACTGTGCCACCGTACTGCCCATATGCAATATTTTGCTTTTATCACTCTTTGGGTGAAGAACTTTCTTCTGAATTCCCTATTGGATTTCTTGGTGACCATCTTATATTGTTGGCCTTTGGTTACGCTCTTCCCCACAAGAGGAAACATTCTCCCTGTATCCATGCCATCAAAACCTTTCATAATGACAAAGACCTCTCTGAGATCACACATCAGCCTTCCTTTTTCAAGAGAGACCCAGCTTGTCAATCCTACCCGACATTTACACACCCACATATTTCTGGTCTGATCCTTGTAGATCTCTGTATCCTCTCCAATGTCTCTCTATATCCTCCTTATAATGTCAACCAGGAATGTAGGTTTAGCATAACTTTCTTTTCAATTCTGTCCCTTTAGAAATAAAATCCAGTGCTTGTTTTTTTTTATGGCCTTGCTAACCTGTGGCACAACGGTTAGTGAATGATGCATTTGAACTCCTGAGATCCCTTTGTTCCTCTACCCCGCCCAGCCCGGCACCTTCCGACTTGTCCTACCAAAATATACTACCTCACAGTGTGGAACTTCATTCACCAACTATTTCTTCATTCTGTAAATTCATTAATGTCCTCCTGTAATTTGTTACAGCCCTTCTGCACAGTGGTTAGCACTGCTGCCTCACAGTGCCAGGGACCCAGGTTTGATTCCTGGCTTGGGTCACTTTGTGTGTGGAGTCTGCACATTCTCCCTGTGTCGGCGTGGGTTTCCTCCGGGTGCTCTGGTTTCCTCTCATGGTCCAGTATGTGGGTTACAAGAAAAGGGCCTGGGTGAGATTGTGGCCAGTGCAGACTCGATGGGCTGAATGGCCTCCTTCTGCACTGCAGGGATTCTATGATTCTCAGTGTTGACTCTTTGACCAATTTGGTGTCATGCACAAATTTAGAAATTATTGATCCCAAAGTTCAAATCTTTAAGGCAAATTGTGAACAGCAGTGGTCCCAGGACTGACCCATGTAGAACACCTCTTCTCGCCTTCTGCTACTGAACTGCCTTTTATCCCCGCTCTCCGCTTTCCATTTTGAGACCAGCTTGGCTATGTTCATGCTGCCTGACTCCCCCCTTCCCTCCACCTTATTCATTAGTCTTTTGTGGGACACTTTATCGAGCGCCCAATCAATGATTGGTTTCTAGAGAGCTCCATGTTTACTGACCACCAGTTTTTCTGGCATTTTTTGTTTTTCCTTTCAATCCACTTGGTCAAGGTGATTTTCATTCACCTTACTTTCATGTTATTTGAGAGCCACATGTTACAAATTGTCAGTCAGCCATTTGACATCTTTGTGGTGTCCGTGATACCAGTCCCTTCAATAAGCCGCCCGAGTGGATCAATATAGTAGGAGTTGACTCAGACTGCTCTATATCTACCCAGGACAATAGGGTGACCCAAGGGTGTAGCAATTGTATCCCCTCACGTTTCGCATCTATGTGCAACACTTAGTGATGCCAAGGGTGTTCAGATCATTAAGCTGAAAGGTGTCACAGCAAGGGAATGTACAAAGCGATAGTTATAATCAGGATCACCTACTTCCATAAGCTGAGCAGATCTTTAAAGAGAATGTACCACATTGAAAGAGGCCACTCGGTCCATCAAGTCTGTGCCAGCCCCTTCCACTCACTTCATTTATTCCCCCAATACTACTCAAAATGCTTGTATCTACTTCTCTTTTGAAAATGTGTGTGTGTATATGTGTGTGTGTGTATACGTGTAAGTTTCTATGATAGAGTGTGTGGGAGTGGGAGTGTGTGTGCGCGCGCCTGTATGTGTGTAAGTTTCTGTGAGTGTGTTTATGTGAGAGTGAGAGCGTGTGTGTGCAAGAGGGAGCGAGTATGTCTATATATGTGTCAGTGTCTGAGTGATGATGTGGAGATGCCGGCCTTGGACTGGGGTGGGCACAGTAAGAAGTCTCACAACACCAGGTTAAAGTCCAACAGGTTTATTTGGAATCACGAGCTTTCGGAGCACTGCTCCTTCATCAGGTGATGAAGAAGCAGTGCTCCGAAAGCTTGTGATTCCAAATAAGCCTGTTGGACTTTAACCTAGTGCCTGAGTGTGTGTGAGAGAAAGTGTGTGCATAAGACTGTGTGTTGAGCTTCTGTGAGAAAGTGAGTTTGTGTGAGAGAAAAACTGTGTGTGTATGTATGTCATGATGTGGAGATGCCAGTGTTGGACTGGGGTAAACACAGTAAGAAGTTTAACAACACCAGGTTAAAGTCCAACAGGTTTATTTGGTAGCAAAAGCCACACAAGCTTTCGGAGCTCTAAGCCCCTTCTTATGATGTGGAGATGCCGGCGTTGGACTGGGGCGGGCACAGTAAGAAGTCTCACAACACCAGGTTAAAGTCCAACAGGTTTATTTGGAATCACGAGCTTTCGGAGCACTGCCATTTTGAGTTTGTGTGAGCAAACATTTTGTTTGCTCACACATGTTTGTGTGACCAAGCATTTTGAGTAGTATTGGGGGAAAAAATGAAGTGAGTGGAAGGGGCTGGCACAGACTTGATGGACCAAGTGGCCTCTTTCAATGTGGTACATTCTCTTTAAAGATCTGCTCAGCTTATGGAAGTAGGTGATCCTGAGATAGGCAGAGTCGCGGAGCAGAAACTGATAGCCAAGTTCCGCACACACGAGGACGGCCTCAACCGGGATATTGGGTTCATGTCACACTATTTGTAACCCCCACAGTTGCCTACACCTGCAGAGTTTCACTGGCTGTCTTGTCTGGAGACAATACACATCTTTTTAGCCTGTCTTGATGCTCTCTCCACTCACATTGTTTTGTTTCTTAAAGACTTGATTAGTTGTAAGTATTCGCATTCCAACCATTATTCTGTAAATTGAGTTTGTGTCTTTATATGCTCTGTTTGTGAACAGAATTCCCACTCACCTGAAGAAGGGGCTTAGAGCTCCGAAAGCTTGTGTGGCTTTTGCTACCAAATAAACCTGTTGGACTTTAACCTGGTGTTGTTAAACTTCTTACTGTGTATGTATGTGCATGTTTGTGTGTACTCGTGAGAGAGTGTGTGTATGTGCATGCATGTACATTTTTGAGAGTCTGCAGGTGTGTGTGCGTGTGTGCAGTATCTGTTGCTCTTTAGGGGACATGGACTTCTCAACGCGATGAATGTAAGATGTTTCCCAATTGATGAGACAAATTAACCAAATTGGTTACAATTTACAATCTATTAGGAAACAACATTGAAGCAAGTTCACTAGCATCATAACTGTTAATTATATATTAAATGGCTATTTCATTGCATCCAGGTAGGTTGGTTATAATCGGAGATTCACCGGTTTTCCTTTATATCGGAACAGGCTGAAATGATGGTTGTTGGGTTTGGAGATGCGTGCTTGTAATGTATGTCTCTAAAAATGAAAGCCTACAATCGTGTAAAGATTAGGCTCCAGTCCTACCCTTGACTGCCTGCTGACCCAGAATGAAACATTAACTATAATGTTTCAGAGTCTTTTTAAATGAAAAAAACTTGCAGAATTATATTGGGGTAAATTTCAGCAGCAATTCTCATGGCTGAAGAGCCATAGAAACCTTGGAAAAATGGCAAACGGGGCGATCTCGATGGAAATTGACTGACCACTGTGACTTATGTCACAAAATTTAAAGTTCATTGTTGATAAGAGAGACATGTTGCCAAAGTTTTGCGTCTTGCACTCATCAGGACAAATGCAAGAATGCCAAATTTCAAACAATCACAACAATTTACACTACAGAAGAAAAGAGTGCTGAGTGGTTGGCAAGTTGACACTGATTGGGTGAGGTGTTGCTATGGAGAAAGCAGTGGGTAACGAAAGGTTCGCCAAGCTCCTGGGTAATTCAAAAAAGGCGCAAGGCTTGAACATATTCCTTTTGTTTGCAGTGTCTGAATGTATTATAGCTTTGAGCAAGTGTAATGAGCCAAGAGCTCACCTGATCATCTCAAATGATCCTTTACTCCTGTAATGTAAATTGTTGTGACTGTTTGAAATTTGGTACTCTGGTGCTTGTCCTGATGAGTTCAAGATGAAAAACTTCAGCAACACATCTCTCTTTTCAGCAAATTTCAAGGTGTTATAAATCCTTTTTGTGGATGGTCAAAAGAATCTTGATACGTAACATTCCGCAAGTGAAATTCTTGTAACTTACAATAATCTACATTCAGACAACGTGCCTATTCTTTCCCCCGATCAAGTAAATTGAACGCACAAATCTTTGGACGTTGGAAGCTTTCCACCAGACTTACTGGAATACATTGGGGCCAAACACCGTGGCGAGGTTGCAAACGGTCATCCGATTGGTCATGTGGCCGGCAGCTACTTGGGTCAGGAAACGGCACAGGAATTTCAGCAGAGAATAGTTAACATCAGGAAGCTGCCTCAGAAGCCATTGGAGCTCCTCATCATTCCCGCTATGGTCTGAAACAACAAAGAAGCAGACTATTGGAGTGGTGGCACAATCATGAATACAGAGACAAAAATACACATCACTGCTCCTCTTTAACTGGCCTTTCCGAGAATTCATCGAATAGAATCCCTGCAGTACAGAAGGAGGCCATTCGGCCCATCGTGTCTGCACCGACCACAATCCCACCCCCCTATCCCCGTAACCCCACACATTTACGCTGCTAATCCCCGACACTAAGGGCCAATCAACCTAACCCGCACATCTTTGGATTGTGGGAGGAAACCGGAGCACCTGGAGGAAACCCACGTAGACACGGGGAGAATGTGCAAACACCATGCAGACAGTGACCCGAGGCCGGAATTGAACCCGGGTCCCTGGCGCCGTGAGGCAGCAGTGCTAGCCACTGTGTCGCCAAGCCACCCACTCCCAGGCCAGGCCCTCTCCCGTGCCCTACCCCCTCACATTCACCATGACTAATGCCCCTAACTTACACATCTTGGGACACTTAAGCGGCAATTTAGCATGGCCAATCAACCTAACCTGCACATCTTTGGACTGTGCGAGGAAACCGGAGCACCCGGAGGAAACCCACGCAGACACGGGGAGAACGTGCAAACAGCATGCAGACAGTGACCCGAGGCCGGAATTGAACCCGGGTCCCCGGTGCTGTGAGGCAGCAGTGCTGACCACTGTGACACTGTGCACATAATATATATAAATTGCACATAATGCCTTTCATGTCTCTCGGGAGCTTCCAAAATGCTTTCCTGCATTTCATTTCCAGTAAATTCAGTAGAGCCCGTGTTATAAATTAAAAAATGGAAGATTGATTCATATCACATAGAAGTTACAGCACAGAAACAGTCCATTCGGCCCAACTGGTCTATGCCGGTGGTTATGCCCCAAGCAAATCTCCTCGCATTCTATTTTATCTAACTCTCTATTGCACCTTTCCATTTTACAGTCAACAAAGTATTATTGAAGTGTGGCTACTGCTGTAATGTAGAATCTCTATGGTGCAGAAGGAGGCCATTTGGCCCATCAAGTCTGCACTGAAAACAATCCCAGCCAGGCCCTTTTCCAGCAACCCCGCATATTTACCCTGCTAATCCCTCTATCCTACGCATCCCGGGACACTAAGGGGCAATTTAGCATGACCAATGCACCTAACCCACACATCTTTGGACTGTGGGAGGAAACCGGAGCACCCGGAGGAAACCCACGCAGACACGGGAAGAACGTGCAAACTCCACACAGACAGCCACCCAAGCCGGGAATCGAACTCAGGTCTCTGGAGCTGTGAGGCAGCAGTGCTAACCACTGTGCTACATAGGGAAACATGGCAGCCGTTTTATGCACAGCAAGATCCCATAACGTGACGCATGAACTAGAAAATGCTGGAAAATCTCAGCAGGTATGATAGCAGCTGGGGAGAGAGAACAGAGCCAACGTTTCGAGTCTGGATGTCTGAAAGATGTGCCTGAGGGTCATTTTGAAGCTGCAAAGAATATTATGGCGCTCAAATGGTTAATTCCACATCTGGAATTTTTTTTTTCTTTTGGTGTAAGCCCACTGCTCGAGGTTGAAGAGGAAACAGAACAACGGTAGAATGTCAGAAGTGCCCACACTTCATAAATTAATTTTTAGATTTACATTCGCAAAACCCAGCTGCCAGGGTGAAAACAGCGAGGAAATAACAGGAGGAACTATATCCTCATATTTAAAGAAAAACAGACATTTTATTCCGCACAAGACACATCATCCTTGGTTAATTTAGTTACTGAGCAATACTGCGGCTTCAGATCCTCACCGTAATGTCTGCATATTGTGACAACATTCAAGCGCAAAGACTAAACCTGCAACACTACAAAGGATCTGCTCTGTTTGTGATCAAGTATTTATGGTTCTCCCACTGCCTGAAGAGACACAGTTATCATCAGACTTGATGCTAATCGTTCCTGGATCTGAAACCTCCCAGACTCAGGAAGGTCAGATGGTGCAGCGGCCCTATTTCACGGGGCCGCATCTTAGACCTCACAAAACTGGTTAGTCAAAATAGTTTCTCCTCAAGTGGGCAAGAATGAACACAAAGTTTAGACCATGTACAGCAAAGGATTAGGAGGACTCCCTCATTCCAAACACACATGTACCGATCCACTCAGCCTTCACAATCATGGTTCAGGCAAAGCAGTGGCAGAGGGCAAGCTTGTGACCAAAAGGATTCATTTGTTAGCTGTCCCAAAGACCTGTGACACAGGCACTATGGATAAAAGCAAATTACTGCGGATGCTGGAATCTGGAACCAAAAGAGAAAATGCTAGAAAATCTCAGCAGGTCTGGCAGCATCTGTAAGGAGAGAAAAGAACTTTGAGTCCAGATGACCCTTTGTCACTGTGGACCCAGTTTGGGTTCCTCCAGGGCATCTCAGTCCCAGAACACATTATGACCTCGATCCAAATATAGGCAAAAGAACTGAGTTCCAGAGACAATGCAAGAGTGACTGCCCATGGCATCCATCAGAACATAAGAACTAGGAGCAGGCATAGGCCATCTGGCCCCTCGAGCCTGCTCCGCCATTCAATAAGATCATGGCTGATCTTTTCATGGGCTCAGCTCCACTTACCCGCCCACTCACCATAACCCTTAATTACTTTACTGTTCAAAAATCTATCTACCCTTGCCTTAAAAACATTCAATGAGGTAGCCTCAACTGCTTCACTGGGCAGGGAATTCCACAGATTCACAACCCTTTGTGTGAAGACGTTCCTCCTCAACTCAATCCTAAATCTGCTCCCCCTTATTTTGAGGCCATGCCTCCTAGTTCTGGTTTCACCCGCCAGTGGAAACAACTTCCCTGCTTCTATCTTACCTATTCCCTTCATAATCTTATATGTTTCTATAAGATCCTCCCTCATTCTTCTGAATTCCAATGAGTATAGTCCCAGTCTACTCAGTCTCTCCATGCAGCATTTGACCGAGTATGGCATCAAGGAGCCCGAACAAAATGTAAAGTCAGTGGGAAAACTCGTCACGAGTTGGAGTCATTACTGAGTCTGAAAATCCACGACCAATGCGCACAGCCCAAAATGTGATCCCAAGGTAGAAGTCACAAGAAAAAGCCTGACTGGTGACACCACAGGAAACCTCTATACCATCCACCAAGCAGTCTCTATAGAAATCATCACAGAATCCCTAAAGTGCAGAAGGAGGCCATTCGGCACATCGAGTCTGCACCAATAACAATCAAACCTAGGCCCTATCCCCTAATCCCACATATTTACCCCGCTAATCCCTCTAACCTACGCATCCCGGGACACTAAGGGGCAATTTATCATGGTCAATCAACCTAACCTACACATCTTTGGAGTCTGGGAGGAAACCGGAGCACCCGGAGGAAACCCACGCAGACACAGGGAGAATGTGCAAACTCCACACAGACAGTGACCCAAGCCGGGAATCGAACCCGGGGTCCCTGGAGCTGTGAGGCAGCAGTGCTAACCATTGTGCCACCGTGTTGCCCCGTGCAGCTCAGAAATCTGCGTCAAGGGCAAGGGAGCAAGATGAGATGGAAGAGGACAGTGGTGTGGATTCATTAAGGGAAAGCTCCATGGTGCCTCCCCAATTATATTAAAAATAAATCCTGCCTCGGGCCACAAGATGTAACTTGAACATTTACAGTAAAACAACTGACGAGGCCCAGCTGGAGTACAATTGCGAAACTTGATGACGTTTTAAATTGTGGTGATAAAATTTGACTTACAATTTTGGGGCAATAAAACTAAGATAGTTCTGTTATCTAAATCACGCCAGAACTCCTTTATTGTTCAAATCAAGTTGAGGCTCATCAGGTAATGAGTTCATCCTCTGAGGTCTATACAGATCTGCTGACGGCAGGGAGTTAGCCATCTCGTGTAGTCTCCTCTTCCCAAGCAGACTCCAATCAGACATAAACTGCGGGGCAACATCAAACTGAAGCCATTATTTTTGGTATTCTTGATATATAAATACAGACACCCAAAAAAAAACAACCGTGAGGGCTAGCGTTTGAGGAAATAGTATTTTAATTTTGGCTCAAGTCGATTTTTTTTGTCGGCGGTGCTGATTAGTTTGTTACGTTCCATCTTGTACAAGGTCACTGGTTTAATAACTGGCACCCGACCCAGGCTTCTCCACAGAAATCTCTGGTTGGCTTTAACACAGTAATAGATGGCGGAAGATGAAGCAATGTTGCACCATGATATGAAGTCAAGGAGCATAAACAGTTTCACTGTTATTTAGGGGGGGGGGCCTGGTGGCACAGTGGTTAGCTCTGCTGCCTCACAGCGCCAGGGACCCGGGTTCGATTCCCGGCCTGGGTCACTGTCTGCGTGGGAGTTTGCACGTTCTCCCCATGTCTGAGTGGGTTTCCTCCGGGTGCTCCGGTTTCCTCCCACAGTCCGAAAGATGTGCTGGTTAGGGTGCATTGGCCGTGCTAAGTTCTCCCTCAGTGTACCCGAACAGGCTCCGGAGTGTGGCGACTGGGGGAATTTCACAGTGACTTCATCGCAGTGTTAATGTAAGCCTTACTTGTGACTAATAAATAAACTTTACTTTAACTTTTCCCATTCCTGTCCTGGCCAAACAATGATGCATTCAGGGAACTTGGAATTAACCCTCACAAATATACATTCCAAAGTTAGAAATACAGTTCAGTGAAGCTCTAATCAAAAAATCAGGACACTGTGGATGTTGGAAATCGGAAATAATCACAACAGAAAACGCTGAAAATAAAAGTTAAAAAGTTAAAGTTAAAAATTAAAGTTTATTTATTAGTCACAAGTCGGCTTACATTAACACTGCAATGAAGTTACTGTGAAAATCCCCCAGTCACATATTTGTGACTAATAAATAAACTTTAACTTTTAACTTTAACTTTTAAACTTTTATTTTCAGTGTTTTCTGTTGTGATTATTTCCGATTTTCAGCATCCGCGGTATCCTGAATTTTGATTCGAGCTGCACTGAACTGTATTTCTAACTTTGGAACGTGTGCTGGGGTTGAAGTCAGTATTTGTGAGGGTTAATTCCAAGTTCCCTAAATGCATCATTGTTTCGCCAGGACGGGAATGGGAAAAATAAACAGCAAAACTGTTTATGCTCCTTGTTTGCCTGTTCGGGTACACAGAGAGAATTTAGCATGGCCAATGCACCTAACCAGAAAATACTCAGCAGGTTATGGCAGCATCTGTTCCATAGAATCCTACAGTGCAGAAGGAAGCCATTCGGCCCATCGGAACTGCACCGACCACAATTCCACCCAGGCCCTATCCCCATAACCCCATGCATTTATCCTAGCTAGTCCCCCGGACATTAAGGGACAATTTGACATGGCCAATCTACCTAACCCGCACATCTTTGGACTGTGGGAGGAAACCGGAGCTCCCGCAGGAAACCCACGCAGACACGGGAAGAAAGTGCAAACTCCACACAGACAGTGACCTGAGCCAGGAATCGAACCCAGGTCCCTGGCGCTATAGAAACATAGAAAAACTACAGCACAAAACAGGCCCTTCGGCCCCACAAGTTGTGCCGAACATATCCCTACCTACTAGGCCTACCTATAACCCTCCATCCTATTAAGTCCCATGTACTCATCCAGGAGTCTCTTAAAAGACCCTATTGAGTTTGTCTCCACCACCACTGACGGCAGCCGATTCCACTCGCTCACCACCCTCTGTGTGAAAAACTTCCCCCTAACATTTCCCCTGTACCTACCCCCCAGCACCTTAAACCTGTGTCCTCTCGTAGCAGCCATTTCCACCCTGGGAAAAAGCCTCTGAGAGTCCACCCGATCTATGCCTCTCAACATCTTATATACCTCTATTAGGTCTCCTCTCATCCTACGTCTCTCCAAGGAGAAAAGACCGAGCTCCCTCAGCCTATCCTCATAGGGCATGCCACTCAATCCAGGCAACATCCTTGTAAATCTCCTCTGCACCCTTTCAATCTTTTCCACATCCTTCCTGTAATGAGGCGACCAGAACGGAGCACAGTACTCCAAGTGGGGTCTGACGAGGGTCTTATATAGCTGCATCATTATCCCCGGACTCCTAAACTCAATCCCTCGATTGATAAAGGCCAGCACACCATACGCCTTCTTAACCACCTCCTCCACCTCCGGGGCCGATTTTAGAGTCCTACGGACCCGGACCCCAAGGTCCTTCTGATCCTCTACAGTACTAAGAGTCTTTCCCTTTATATTGTACTCCTTCTACTGCTATGAGGCAGCAGTGCTAACCACTGTGCCACCGTGCCGCCCTGTTCTTGGCCTTCTGCACTGTTCCAGTGGGGGTCAACGTGAGGAACCTTGTGATTAGGCACTCTACAGCTTTCTGTTGAGTTCAACAATTTCAGACCATATTCTCTACTCCATTTTGTTTCCTTTGCTTTACTTGTTTTGTTTATTTTCTTTCAATCAGCAGCACCCCGCCCTATAAAGCATATCTTTGTTTTCTTTCCTTGCCTCGTCGCCACTCCCTTTGGCTCTGGAAGTAGCACTGTTGGCGGCACGGTGGCACAGTGGTTAGCGCTGCTGCCTCACAGCTCCAGGGACCCCGGATTCAATTCCACCCAGTTTGGGTAACTGGCTGTGTGGAGTCTGCACGTTCTCCCAGTGTCTGCCTGGATTTCCTCCGGGTGCTCCGGTTTCCTCCCACAGTCCAAAAGATGAGTATGTCAGGTGGATTGGCCATGCTAAGTTGTCACTTAGTGTCCCAAGATGTGCAGATTACTGGAATTAGCGGGGTATATACATGGGATTATGGGCATAGGGCCTGGGTAAGCTGCTCCATCGGAGAGTCGATACAGACTCAATGGGCTGAATGGCTTCCTTCTGCACTGTAGGGAATCTATGGGAGACCAACTCTTTTGTCATTCAATCTCTCCTGACTTTTACCCCATCGTTAACCTTCCTTTTGTCATTGTCCCATCCATTCCTTGCGCAAGGCTTACTGCATTCGTACCTTCTTCCAGTTCTCATAAACTGTCACAGGCCTGAAACATTAACTCTGTTTTCTTTCCATGGATGCTGCCAGGGCCTGCCGAGTATTTCCAGCATTTTCTGTCCGCATTTAAGCGAAGCTCTGACTCAGCGAGGGGACTGTTTGTAACCTGCTCAACACTAATCACACAAGAGACATTAGACCTCGAACAGAGACGTCCCACCAGTTTCCATGTTGCTTTGACAACCATTCTGATTTTCAGGAGGGGGTGAATTCTGAAGGCCAGGGCTCCCAGTGAAAGCAGGCAGGAGTCTTCTGTGTGCAAGGCTTGCGTGACAGCGTTTGGATTCCGACATCATTGTCATTTTTTTGCTACCCAGTCACTGCCGTTTCCCTGCTCACCAAAGCCACGGGAGGTGTGAACCAGGAGACAGGCCATCTGGGGCAATGTGTGTCAGCCTTGGCCCAGTGTTAACACACATACCTTTCCATCAGAGGTTCATGGGTTCAAGCCTCACTCCAGAGCGTTCAGCACATAGGGGGCGACCTTATCAAAAAAATTCTAAGCACCGAACTAGTGTGAAATCAGGACAGAATCACACCCATTTTTTGGGCACGCTTCCAGACACTGGGATCTTATGGCACTTAGGAAAAAAAAGAGACAAAATGCGATTCTCGCCAGTAGAGGGGGTGGATGGAGCCTATTCATGTCAGGAAGCCGGCTGCTGAGCTGTAGTGGCGCAATTGCGCATGCGCCCCGATCTTCCAGTGCACCGTGTACAAGTGTGCATAGTGCACTGGGAAATCTGTTACTGCCCCCACCCACCTCGACATCACACCCTGCCCCCGATCACCGCCCCCCCCCCAGACATCCCCTCCCCGCCAACCCTGGACGATCACTGGTCCTGATATCCTGTCGCCCGGCCGATTGCTGGTCCCAATAACTACTCACCGCCCCCCACCCCCCCCGCCCCAATCGATCGCTGACCCTGATATCCGATCGGATCACCCCCATAACCTTTGCTGATACTTCAGCACAGTGGGTTCTATTTATAAATCCGTAAAATTGTTTGAACCCGTCATTATTTTCACTGGTGCGGTGAATAATTTTGTAACGTTGAGATTTACATTTTTCTTTCGCATTGTTGCAAAAATATGTGGCTTAAATCATCCATCACGTATGTTGCTGTCAGTCCATTTGATTCACTGGGTGTCACTCTAGTCTGTGAGTCAGAAGGTTGTGGGTCAACGTCATAGAGTTTTACAGCATATAAAGAGGCCTTTTGGCCCACCATGTCTGTGCTGGCCAGCTAGCACCTATCTATTCCAATCCCATTTTCCAGCACTTGGTCCGCAGCCTTGTATACTGTGGCGTTTCAAGTGCACATCTAAATGCTTCGTAAGTGCTGTAAAGCGTCCTGCCTCCACCACCCTTTCAGACAGTGACTACTCTCTGGGTAAGAAAAGGTTTTCCTTAAATCCCCTCCAAATCTCTGCCCCCTGATTATCAACCTCTTTATTCAAGCCCACCAGAGAGTAATTTAAGCTGGCAGCTCCAGTGCAGTACTGAGGGAGTCCTGTTGAAGGCGCTGTCTTCCAGATGAGGTGTTAAACTGAGACCCTCTCAGGAGGACATGGGAGATCCCACGACATAATTGAAGAAGAATGGGGGAGATCTGCCGGTGTTCTGACCAACATTTTTCTCCCTCAACCAACATCTGAACAGGAAACAGATATTCTAGCCATTACCTCAGTGGTGTTTGTGGGACCTAGCTGTGCTCAAATCAGCAAGTGTTTTTCCGACAATATCTACACTTAAAAATAATTCAGTTGGGCGTGAAGTGTTTTGGAATGTCCTGATGTTGTAAAGAGTGCTACATAAATGCAGATATTTACTTTCCATCTTTCTTTCCTAATGCTTTCATTCAATGGACTTTGACAGCATTTTCAAACCGCGCCCACTCCCAGCTAGAAGGACAAGGGTAGCAGACACATGGGAACACCACCTGGAGGTTCTCCTCCACCACCATCCTGACTTGGAAATATACTGCTATTCCTTCAGTGTTGCTGGGTCAAAATCCTGAAATTCCAGGATCAGCCATGATTTTATTGAAATGGTGGAGCGTGTTCGAGGGGCTGAGTGGCCTACTCCAGCTCATGGTTCGTACGTTCATTCATAATGGAACATCTGTCCACTCCACATGTGGTTCCCCGTCTCCCAAACGCTGGGAGTTCCTACTTTCTAGGTCTTAGGGGGGAAGCACTGCCCAAAAGCCTGATGATGAAGGCCATTGCGCCTGGTCACCTGAATCAAGTGTGGGGCAGTCCACGCGGGAAACCTCCAAGGATAGGATTATGTGGAGAAAACCCTCCAAGGAAGGAACCAGCACATCATTTTCCTGACCTCCTGATGCCACGGGCCCGGCAGAATGCAGGAGGTCAGGAGGACGTCAGAAGGCTGTGAACCGTGGTACAGATACCCTGGACTGGCTGGGCGTGGGTGGGAAGTGTTGGGGCTCGAAGGGGTGGCTGGGAGAGGGTTCACTGAGGCTCCCTCTCCTGCAGAATCCTCCTGTTCGAGCCTGACCGAGGCTTGGTTACAAAGGGTAAGAGCCTCGGCCTGGCTGGTGGTCCTCAGCAAAGGCAGGATTACACTGGCCTCCATTCATTTTAAGATTAAAGAATAGGTTAGAAAATGGAAATCAAAGCAAGGCAGCAAGCAATAAGCCGATACTCATACTGCCAATTGCAGAACAGGAAGTTGTGCCTGTGGAGAGTGCGATGATAAGCCTGTCCAATGTAGTTGCTCGGGGAAACATGTGTCCTTAAGCTAATGAGCTATTGGAAAGGAAACCAGTGTCAGCATTCAAACGCTTGGCCAGCAAAAGGAACAGAAATAGTTGAGGGAATGGACAATTTACCAATGTTGAATGGCCGTGTTACTGAGCTGAATGCAAAGACAAACATGCCCTTGTTGTTTATGAAGAACTGAGGGAAGACGGCGTGTGGGGAGTGGGTGACCCACAGGAAAAGGAGGTCAAGATGAACCCGAGGGGAAATCCAACTTCTCCCTCTCAGGTCCCACACTCACGTACAGGGAGGTGATCCTCGTTTGTTAGAAGAAGAATAGGAACATGGGAAATAGGAGCAGGAGTAGACCATTTGGCCCCTTGAATTTGTTCTGGCATCCAACTAGATCATGGCTATTCTTTTGATTTAATTTGATTTATTATTGTCATATGTATTAAAGTAAAGTTTATTTATTAGTCACAAGTAAGGCTTACGTTAACATTGCAATGAAGTTACTGTGAAATTCCCCTAGTCGCCACAATCCGGCACCTGTTCGGGTTAATGCATCTAACCAGCACGTCTTTCAGAATGTGGGAGGAAACCGGAGCACCCGGAGGAAACCCACCAGACATGGGGAGAACATACAGACTCCACACAGACAGTGACCCAAGCCGGGAATTGAACCCGAGACCCTGGCGCTGTGAGGCAGCAATGCTAACCACTGGGCCACCCCATGCCACCCATTTATTACTAATACTGTATATTAGTATATAGTGAAAAGTATTGTTTCTTGCGCGCTATACAGCCAAAGCATACCATTCATAGAGAAGGAAAGGAGAGAATGCAGAATTTAGTGTAATCACAGCTAGGCTGTAGAGAAAGATCAACTTAGTGCGAGATGGGTCCATTCAAAAGTCTGAAGGCAGCAGGTAAGAAGCTGTTCTCAAGTTGGTTGGTACGTGACCCCAAATGTTTGTTATCTTTTTCCCAATGGAAAAAGGTGGAAGAGAGAATGTCCCGGGTGTGAGGGGTCCTTAATTATGCTGGCTGCTTTGCCAAGGCAACAGGAAGTGTAGACAGAGTCAATGGATGGGAGGCTGGTTTGCGTGATGGACTGGGCTTCGTTCACAACCTTTTGTAGTTCCTTGTGGTCTTGGGCAGAGCAGGAGCCTCTTCTACCTCAATGCCATTTTCCTGCACGATCCCCACATCCCTCCATGTCTTTAATAACTCGGAGTAAATCAATCTCTGTCTTGAACTCAATGACTGAGTCTCCACAGCCCTCGGTGGGTAGAGAATCCCAAACATTCACCACTCTCGAGTGAAGGAATTCCTGCTCATCTCAGTCCCCTTTATTCTGAGACTGTGACTCCCAGTTCTACAGCCCCCCCTCCTACAGCCAGGGGTAAACCTCCATCTACCCTGTCGAGCCCTGTCAGTATTGTGTATGGCACAATACAACGCTGAAAAAAACTCAGCAAATCTGTCAGAATCTGTGGAGAGAGAATAGAGCCAACATTTTGAGTCTGGATGACTCTTCGTCTGGGCTAAAGAGAAAGAAAATAGGACAAGATATATACTATGAGGGTGTGGGGGCGGGGGGGCTATAATTGGACAAAGGGAATGTAGTAGGAGTGGTGCTAAGAGCGTCCATTAAGAGATTGGAATGTGTGAATGGCAGAGCAAAGATGCAGATTGTCAAAGGACAACCTGAGGAATTGACAGTCGGTCCTGGGGGGGGGGGGGGGGATGGGTTGGAAGACAAGATGGAGAGCGGGATTCCAGACGTGGAAAATAAAAAATAAGAAAATGAAGTAATAAAAATGGACAAGTGAAATGAAAAGAAGAAATGAATTAAAATCATTGGAAGTGGAGTGAAGAGGAGAGAGTTCATGCTCTGAAGATGTTGAACTCAATGACTGTGTGGTTTCATTGAGATCACCTCTCATTTTTCTAGACTCCACAGAACACAGGCCCAGTCTCCTCAATCTCTTCTTAGAGGACAATCCCTGGTAAGGCAGGATTGTCCTCTGAGAAGAGATTGAGGAGACTGGGCCTGTGTTCTGTGGAGTTTAGAAAAATAAGCAATGATGCTCTGCTTAGGACGCCCGAGTGACCTGGCTTTAATTTCAAATTGGGCCAGTTTGCTGTGGAATCCCCCCAGGGGGAATTATCTTTCCACATCTACCCTATTGAAACATTTTACACTCTCGGCCCCATAACCATCTAGATGACACTGTGAAGCGGTGTCGCTTGTAAGACAGGGTGACATCGTGGCTAGCAGTAGTTAGCACTGCTGCCTCACAGTGCCAGGGACCCAGGTTCAATTCCTGACTTGGGTCACTGTCTGTGTGGAGTTCGCACATTCTCCCCGTGTCTGCGTGGGTTTCCTCCGGGTGCTCCGGTTTCCTCCCACAGTCTGAAAGACGTGCTGGTTAGGTGCATTGGCCATGTTAAATTCTCCCTCTGTGAACTCGAACAGGTGCTGGAGTGTGGCAACTAGGGGACTTTCACAGTAACTTCATTGCAGTGTTAATGTAAGTCTTCTCGTGACACTAATGAACTTTAAACTTGAGTTTATGACCCCATTCTAATTCAGATGGTTCCACAATGGATTTTTCAGTGTCCCTGTCCTCCACCAATGTCACTTGCACTCTTCATCCCCACCCATCCTTTTCTCTGTGGCTCACTTTCTTGCCAACACAGGAGCAACTGCCTTAAAGGGACAGGCTGGCGTTAACATGGGTGCCTGTACTTCACATGCTATGGGTTGTCTAACGTTATCAGAATGATGTTTGTTATGAGGTGACGTTGGGGGTTTCAGCCCAGATTTACAGCCCCTCCACCCTCTCAAACATCCATCATGAGGCAAGAATTAATTTTGCCCCATCGGAACCTGTAAATTCCCAACTGCCTCTTGTCCACCCCAGGAGATAATCAGGATTAATCCCAGGCAGAATTCTGTACTTCCTGGATTCTAAAACCCATCAATGGCATGTCCGTCATGGGTAGTGAGATCTGCACTGGCTGTTGAATCTCTTCCTTTCTCCCTCTCTACCCTCTCCATCACAACACAAGCCAAGGATCACTTACTCTGATGCAGCTGCATGAACTGCGAGTGGAGCCTGGAGGCAATCAGTGAATCCGGGAGTTCCCGCAGGAACAGCTTGAGGAGGCTGGCGACCGAGCAGACGTCAGCCTCACGGATGAGATCCGGCTTTGCCCCGGCGTCGTACCTTTGTCGGAGTCGCTCCACCACCCTCACGTTTCCATTCACTCGGAACAGCCCTTCTTGCTCCAGCCCTGTGAGAGAGAAGCCACCACACATTCTGAGTTGTAACAGGCGACAGATACATCCCTCGAACCACACCCGTCAATCATACACAATACCCTAGAAGAAGTCTCACAAAACACGGTTAAGGTCCAACAGGTTTATATCTTTGTCTCATACACAATACTATTCACCTTCTGTGAAGTGAAGTGCTTCCTACATTACATCAGTGACTGCAATCCAACTGCTTCATTGGCTAAAAAGTATTGTTTATTTTATATCTCTGATCTACGCAGAGATGACACTAGTCTCTCTGTGTGTTATGGGTTTTCCTCACAGTGTTTTAAAATGTTTACTCCAAGGTTCAGCTCTGTGGCACAGTGGTTAGCACTGCTGCCTCATAGCGCTAGGGACCTGGGTTGGATTCCCGGCTTGGGTCACTGTCTGTGCAGATTTGCACATTCTCCCCATGTCCGTGTGGGTTTCCTCTGGGTGCTCCGGTAGTTTGACGCCATCCAGAATAAAGCAGCCCGCTTAATCAGCACACCATCCACAAACATCCACTCCCTCTGCCACCGACACTCAGTGTACCAAGTACGAGATGTATTGCAGCAACTCTTGAAATCTCCTGCAAGCCAATGATCACTACAACCTAGAACAAGGGTAGCAGACCACGCACCCCGGACATTCTCTCTTCCACCTCTTCCTTCGGGAAAAAGACACAAAAGTCTGAAGTCACGTACCAACCGACTCAAGAACAGCTTCTTCCCTGCTGCTGTCAGACTTTTGAATGGACCTATCTCGCATTAAGTTGATCTTTCTCTACACCCTAGCTATGACTGTAACATTACATTCTGCACTCTCTCGTTTCCTTCTCTATGGACGGTATACTTTGTCTGTATAGCGCACAAGAAACAATGCTTTTCACTGTATGTTAATACATGTGACAGTAATAAATCAAATCAAATCAAAGATGCATGGGAACACAACCATCTCCAAGTTTCCCTCCAAGCCACACACTATTCAGACTTAGCAATTATACAGGGCACCTCTGCCCTAAACTCCATCGTCGCTGGGTCAAAATCCTGGAACTCCATCCCTAGCAGCACTGTGGGTGTACCTACACCACATGGACTGTAGCGGTTCAAGGCGGCAGCTCACCCACCACCTTCTCAAGGGCAATGAGAGATTAGAATAAATGCTGGTCGTGCCAGCAATGTCCACACCCCATATGCACATTTTTAAAAATTCATTAAGTCAAATTAAATATTCATTTAAAATGGCAGTGAATACACACCTGCCGTGTTAGGGAACATTCAAATCATATATGACCAAAGTGGCTGGAAAAGGGGAAGTTGCATTAAACCAGAACCAAGTATTAGAAGAATGAATAAAAGAACAAAAATAGATGGCTTATTTAAATCGCTTGACAATTTTTTTGCAACCTGTCAACTCTGGTTCCCTCAAGCTGGGCCACCCAATACTGTAACTACGGGACACTATGGGGAGATGGTAGTGTAGTGGTATTGTCACTAGGCTAGCAATCCTCAGACCAAGCATAATGATCTGTGGGCCAGAGTTCTGGGGACTACCAGCGTTCAAATCCCACCAGGGCAGATGGTGAATTTTGAGTTCAATAAAAATCTGGAATTAATCATGTCTAATGATTACATTTTTAAAGTTTATTCATTAGTGTCACAAGTAGTCTTACATTAACGCTGCAATGAAGTTACTGTGGAAATCCCCTAGTCGCCACACTCTGGGGCCTGTTTGGGTAAACCGAGGGAGAAGTTAGCATGGCCAATGTACCTAACCAGCATGTCTTTTGGACTATGGGAAGAAACCGGAGCATCTGGAGGAAACCCACGCAGACACGAGGAGAACGTGCAGACTCTGCACAGACAGTAACCCAAGCCAGGAATTGAAACCGGGATCCCTGGTGCTGTGAGGTAGCAGTGCTAACCACTGTGCCACCGTGCCGCCCAGGCACAGTGGAGGGAGCAGGAAGAAACAGGACCGAGAAAAAGCGAGTCACAGCAAGCCTTGCTGGCAATCATTTAAATCCAGGAGTGTTCGGCACAGCTCTGTGCTGAACATTAACAGAACAGGAAATGGATTCAAGCCCTAGATTGACCTCAAGACACGGATATCAGATGGAAAATAATGTTTCACCTTTTTTAGGGATATGTTCAAAATGATGAGAGATTTCAGTTCAAAATTACGAGGGGTCTTGAGGAGAAAGCATTTCCATCGTCAAGTGGGTTGGTAAGCAACGGGTACAGATTTAAGATGATGAGTTATAGAAAACAGAAGGGAGATCAGGAGAAGTATTTCTGCGCAGTGAGGTGTTGTAATCTGGAAGGTGCTGCCGAGCTATCGGTGCAGACCTTTGGGTCCATCGAGTCCGCACCGTCAACTCACTGCATACGGTGGCCCAGTGGTTAGCACTGCTGCCTCACTGCACCAGGGTCCTGGGTTCAAGTCCGGCCTTGGGTCACTCTGTGTGGAGTTTGCACTTTCTCCCCGTTTTTGTGTGGGTTTCCTCCGGGCACCCTGGTTCCCTCCCACACTCCAAAGATGGACAGGTTAGGTTGGTTGGGCACGCTAAATTGTCCACGGTTAGACGGATATGCAATGCCAAATTGCGTGGGGTTACAGGGATGGGACGGGGGAAGAGGGCCTGGGTGAGGTACTCTGTTAGAGAGTTGTTACAGGCTCAATGGGCTGAATGGCCACTTCTGCACTGTAGGGATTCTATGGAATGCAGTTGCCAAATTATTATTTTATTGACATCCACTAACCTATTCGTAAAACAAACCGGCAAACAGCATTGGAAAAATAACACCAAAAGCCGATTTCTTAAAGGTGATGCACGGAGTTCCTTGAACGCTAAAGGGTGAGATACAAATCGGAATGGCAAAAAAAGTACTATTTGACCTCCAGTCTCCAGGCAAAGTCTCCAGTTGTGGCTGGGTTCAAAGAAAGAGATGATTTGCACCAGCTCACACACAGATATGATTCAGTTCCAATTTTAAAAACCCTACGTTCTATCTTTAAATTTCAGATTTCCCATTTCACAAATTCCGATGTCAACATTCGGAATGGAAAATGCCTTTGTAAACCTGTCGTACCTTCACCACTTGCCTGCGGTGGCGCTGGTGGCAGGGCGGTGAACCAGCACAGCCGGAATTCTACCGCCCTGCCCGCCACAGAATCGGAAATGGGGGGGATGGTGGTGGGGATATGATGCAGGCGTGGCTCCTCATACCAATCTGTGGGGAGCGATCCTCCTACCCAGTTGGGTGGGGGAAGAGCCGTGGATGTTGATACATAATCGTTTTCTTCCTAACATTCCAATCTGGCCCTCTCTCTCAAGCAGAAACTGTGCCGGCCATTGAAGAGTACCAACCAATAGGGCCATGGTTTGAATTGGGTTACACTGGATTCTTCAGCAGTGCATATACCCTGTGTACCCACCCTGCTGTAGTTTCCAGTGTGCCATTTTCTAACAGAGCAGAGATAGAGAAATGAGCAGAGATCTCCGCTGGGTTGCACTGCAGCACCCTCTATTGGAGGAGTACAGTCAGGTCCTGACACTTAGAGAGAGAGAGAGAGGGAGGGAGAGAGTGATGTTAAAACAACTGCAGAGACAGCTGAGCCTCAGAACTCACAAGTGGAGTTATATGAAGAAGGATATATTGGCATTGGAGGGAGTGCAGAGAAGGTTCACCAGGTTGATACCGGAGATGAGGGGTTTGGATTATGAGGAGAGGCTGAGGAGATTGGGTTTGTACTCGTTGGAGTTTAGAAGGATGAGGGGGGATCTTATGGAGACTTATAAGATAATGCGGGGGCTGGATAGGGTGGAGGCGGAGAGATTCTTTCCACTTAGTAAGGAAGTTAAAACTAGAGGACACAGCCTCAAAATAAAGGGGGGTCGGTTTAAGACAGAGTTGAGGAGGAACTTCTTCTCCCAGAGGGTGGTGAATCTCTGGAATTCTCTGCCCACTGAGGTGGTGGAGGCTACCTCGCTGAATATGTTTAAAGCGCGGATGGATGGATTCCTGATCGGTAAGGGAATTAAGGGTTATGGGGATCAGGCGGGTAAGTGGTACTGATCCACGTCAGATCAGCCATGATCTTATTGAATGGCGGGGCAGGCTCGAGGGGCTAGATGGCCTACTCCTGCTCCTATTTCTTATGTTCTTATGTTCTTATGTTCTTATGTTCTAAGTGCTACAGAAACAGAAAGGAGGGGATCGAATATCTACATCTTTTGATTTGATTTATTATTGTCACATGTATTAACATACACTGAAAAGTATTGTTTCTCGCACGGCACGGTAGCACAGTGGTTAGCACTGCTGCTTCACAGCTCCAGGGACCCGCTTGGGTCACTGTCTGTGTGGAGTTTGCACATTCTCCTCGTGTCTGCGTGGGTTTCCTCTGGGTGCTCCCGGTTTCCTCCCACAGTCCAAAGATGTGCGGGTTAGGTCGATTGGCCATGCTAAAATTGCCCCTTAGTGTCCTGAGATGCGTAGCTTAGAGGGATTAGCTGGTAAATGTGCAGGGATATGGGGGTAGGGCCTGGGTGGGATTGTGGTCGGTGCAGACTCGATGGGCCAGATGGCCTCTTTCTGCACTGTAGGGTTTCTATGATTTCTATATAGGCAAAGCATACCGTTCATAGGGAAGGAGAGAGTGCAGAATTTAGTGTTACAGTCATAGCTAGGGTGTAGAGAAAGATCAACTTAATGCAAGGTAGGTCCATTCAAAAGTCTGACAGCAGCAGGGAAAAAGCTGTTCTTGAGTTGGTTGGTACGTGACCTCAGACTTTTGTATCTTTTTCCTGACGGAAGGTGGAAGTGAGAATGTCCGGGGTGCGTGGGGTCCTTAATTATGCTGGCTGCTTTCATAGAAATCATAGAAACCCTACAGTACAGAAAGAGGCCATTCGGCCCATCGAGTCTGCACCGACCACAATCCCACCCAGGCCCTACCCCCATATCCCTACATATTTTACCCGCTAATCTACACATCCCAGGACACTAAGGGGCAATGTTAGCATGGCCAATCAACCTAACCCGCACATCTTTGGACTGTGGGAGGAAACCGGAGCACCCGGAGGAAACCCACGCAGACACGAGGAGAATGTGCAAACTCCACACAGACAGTGACCCAAGCCGGGAATCGAACCCAGGTCCCTGGAGCTGTGAAGCAGCAGTGCTAACCACTGTGCTGTTAGCTTTGCCAAGGCAGTGGGAAGTGTAAACAGAGTCAATGGATGGGAGGCTGGTTTGCATGATGGATTGGGCTTCATTCACGACCTTTTCTAGTTCCTTGCAGTCTTTTCCCTTGTGTGGTCAATTGAACATTCCTCCACTATCACCTTCACTTGTACTGAAAAACTAACAAAGGTAACTTAGTAGTCATCTCATTTAACTTAATCTGTCATTTACAAAATGACAAAATGACATTTACAGAGAGCTTCGAAAGCTTGTGTGGCTTTTGCTACCAAATAAACCTGTTGGACTTTAACCTGGTGTTGTTAAACTTCTTACTGTGTTTACCCCAGTCCAACGCCGGCATCTCCACATCATTTACAAAACCCAGGCACTGGTACATTTGTGCACCTGCATGTCTGTGTCAATGAATGCATCTGTACATCTGTGTACATGTCTCCGTGTGTGCGTACCTGTGTGTGTGTGTTTGGGTGTGCATATCACTGTGTGCATGGTTGGTACAGTGGCACAGTGGTTAACACTGCTGCCTCAGAGCGCCAGGGACCCGGGTTCGATTCCTGGCTTGGGTCACTGTCTGTATGGAGTTTGCACGTTCTCCCCATGTCTGCGTGGGTTTCCTCCGGGTGCTCCGGTTTCCTCCCACAGTCCAAAGATTTGTTAGTTAGGTGGATTGGCTGTGCTAAATTGCCCCTTAGTGTCAGGGGGACTAGCTAGGATAAATGCATGGGGTTACGGGGATTGGACCTGGGTGGGTTTGTGGTTGGTTCAGACTTGATGAGCCAAATGGCGACCTTCTGCACTGTAGGATTCTATGAAATCAGTGTGTGTGTGTGTGTGTATAAATATGTATGTGTGTGTATGTCTGTGTGTGCATATAAATATGTCACTGTGTGCAAGTCTGTGTTTCTATGTATATGTGTTCGTGTGTGTGTGTGCATGGGGAGGGGGAGTGGAGAGGAGGTGGGAGTGGTTACAGAAGTTGGAGCCACTACAAGAAGACAGACAGAAAGAAACCTCCAATTCCAAATTGCGAAGTCTGGAAAACAGAAGAAGGTATTAACGTAATAAAGATGAAATAATAATCAAAGCAGGAAATCAAAATTTTTAAATGTTTAAAAAGGAAGCTGAGGGTATTTCAGAACAATGAAGAGATGGAATCCCACTCTGAGAATTGGAGAAAGGGGCAATCAGAGAGAGAGAGAGAGATATATAGACAGAGTCAGAAAGAGAAATGGAAGGTTAAGTGTTGCCGTTGTGGATTGAAATCTTCTGTCCTCGTTCACCGATGGAATCTCCCAGTGCCGCTGAATGGAGTTTTGGTCGGAATGCCAAATGTTCCATTCTCGCTCGTAGCGAATCCTGCTACAGACGAGACTGGAGCATTATGCCCGCAGCTAAAACTTCTGCCCTTATCCTCGGTTATTACAAATGCTTCATAAATGTTTTGGCTACAAAAACAGGCTGGAACTTGCATTTGGAAAAGGTACATTTCAAAGCCACGGGACCTCCCAAGGCACATAACAGCCAATGAGGTACTTTGTCACTGCTGTAATGCTGGAAATGCAACAGCCAAACTATGTGCGGCGAGACCTGGCAAACAGCGATGAGATAAAACAGCAATTAAAATGTTTTTGAGGGATTTATGTTGCCAGGAAACCAGGAAAACGCCCAATCTTCATAAAATATTGCCATGGGATCTTGGCTACTGACATTCCCCCAGCGGAAACAGCTTATTCTTATTAACTCTGTTAAAACCCTTCAGATGTTTAATCACTTCTTTAACTTTCTCGCTCTAAGGAGAACAATCACAGATTCTTTAATCTCGCTGCATAGCTTAAGTCTCACATTCCTGATTCTGCTCTCCACTGCACTTTTACTATATTACATACATATATAGATTATATATCTTACATATTTAAGAGCGGAACGGTGGCACAGTGGTTAGCGCTGCTTCCTCACAGCGCCAGGGACCCGGGTTCGATTTCCAGCTGTCTGTGTGAAGTTTGCACATTCTCCCCGTGTCTGCGTGGGTTTCCTCCGGGTGCTCTGGTTTCCTCCCACACTCCAAAGATGTGCAGGTTGGGTAGATTGGCTGTGCTAAATTGCTAACCTAGGGTGGCACGGTGGCGCAGTGGTTAGCACTACTGCCTCACAGCGCCAGGTTCCTGGGTTCGATTCTCAGCTTGGGTCACCGTCTGTGCGGAGCCCGCACGTTCTCACTCTGCATGGGTTTCCTCCGGGTGCTCCGGTTTCCTCCCAGTCTGAAAGACGCGCTGGTTAGATGCATTGACCATGCTAAATTCTCCCTCAGTGTACCCGGACAGGCGCCAAAGTGTGGTGACTGGGGGATTTTCACGGTAACTTCATTGCCACGTTAACGTAAGCCTCCTTGTGACGCTAATAAATAAACTTTAAAACTTTATGATATGTGGGTTAGTGGGATTAGTGTGGTAAGTATCTGGGGTTATGGGGATAGGGCCTGGATAAGGTGTTCTGTCGGAGAGTCGGTGCAGACTCAATGGGCCAAATGGCCTCCTTCTGCCCTGCAGGGATTCTATGACATAAATATTTTAAAAATTATATACTGTATGTATATATTAAAACAAAGCATGGTTCTAATATTCTGATGGTATTGTTCATGCGGTGTAATGCTATGTAACCCGTCAAATAGTGTCCCATCAAACATTAAGTAAGAGTCTATCAACTAGTTGTGTCCAGATTGCTGTGAATTCAAGGCCCAATCCAGGACTTGTGCCAACAATGCAGGTTAGCACTCCAGAGCAGTTCTGACGATTGAAGGAGTACCATACTGCTGGAAGTGCCATCTTTCAGATGAAACGCTACACTGAGGGTAAGAGATCCGATTCCACTGTTTTGAGGAAAAGCAAGGCATTTATCTCCAGTGTCCTGGCCAGTACTTATCCCTCACTCACCATCGAACAATATCTGGTCATGGTCACACGGTGACAATGGTGGGGGGAGGGGGTGCGGATCATGGTGTGCACAAATTGGCTGCTGAGCCTCCTAAACTGTGACAGTACCCCACTTCCAAAGTATTTCCATGACGGTAAAGCACCTTGTGATGTCCGATGGTTGGGTGAGGTGCTGCAGAAAGTGAAAGTCTTTCTTGAACGCGTTTGTGCAAAGTTTCTGCGCAGTTGGTAAAATTGGCCACCAAGTGGCGCTGCAGCCGTCCTTCCCTCGGAGAATGGCAGACATATTGGGCTGAACTTTAGTCATCCAGGCGACAGGGGGCAAAACACAGCCTGAACCAGTGGAATCCGCCCCCCCCACCCCCCCTCCGGCCTCGCCAACATTAGCGCAGGTGACCTCCTTCCAACTCTGGACTCACCATCCAATTGGGAGGGGTCAGAGGCCTCAATAGTCTCACGGGGAGGCGCTGGCTGGAGATCACAGGGCTACTCTTTAGTAAATTTAAAGTAACAACATTCAGGGGTCCGAGTGTTGGAGGGGAAGCCCTCCGGCGGGGGGGGGGGGGGAATAGTTGGGGAAACCATTAGGATTGCAAGGGCTACCTCCCTTGATGCGACCCCCCTCTTTCGACCCTGGAGTCTCCTGCAGGGTGACCACCTACCTGAAGCGGGTGTCTGCTGCATGCTGCAATGGCAAAGGCTGCCCTGACACTGGCAAAATGCCAGCAGCCCCATTTCATGACCCCTAATTGGGGCTTCAGTTGTGCAAATCGCCCGCCGATGCGCACCCTGGCATCAGCCTCCAGTCTGGCACTGGGAAAGATCAGTAAGGAAGTCTCACAACACCAGGTTAAAGTCCAACAGGTTTATTTGGTGGCACAAGCTTTCGGAGCGCCGCCCCTTCGTCAGGTGAGTCCCCAGTGATGGGACGGCATTGAGGAGCCATCCCATCGCTTGTCCCCCGCGAGCTTCCTGCCTGCCCCTTTCTCCTCTCTTCCCACTCCCCCAGGGGCCATTAAATCTAGCTCATTAGTACGTACGAGTAACGGCAGGTTCCCCATTGCCAACGAAGCACAAATGACATTTGCAGACAGAAATCAATAACAAGTCTATGCATGCTCCAGGTAAGACGATGATTCACCAGCTCTCCCAACAATCTCTCAGTGCTCCTAACTAACCATTGCTGACAATACAGGGGACTGTCCAATTAACGGACACATATCAGCTTCCTGGAACGAAACATAAAGTCAGAGAAACGTTCACAAGTTTGTCAGTCACAATTCTAAGTGATGTGAATTGTAGTTCCTGTAACTCAGCCAAGCAATAGCTTTACAATGATATACGCTCCCTTTCAGCCATTGCCTCCCTGTGCGGTGACCAACACTGGCTTCCGGTGTAGCATCACCTCCATTTTAATTCTCTCACTCTAGTGTTCAAACGCTCTCCTGATCTCTGTCAACTCCTCCAGCCCTTCAAGTCTCCCAGGAACACTGCGATCCTCCACCTCTGGCCTCTTGCGCGTGCCTCTTTCCCTCTGCACCTTGTCCGAGAAGGCCCACGCCAAGTGGCCAGGCTGTCCACTTAGAGTCAGAGAGGTTTACAGCTCGGAAACAGGCCCTTCGGCCCAACTTGTCCATGCCGCCCCTTTTTTAGCCACTAACGTAGTCCCAATTGCCTGTGTTTGGCTCATACCTGTCCATACCCATCTTACTCATGTAAATGTCTAAATGCTTTTTAGGGGTGGCACAATGGTTAGCACTGCTGCCTCACTGCACCAGAGACCTGGGTTCGATTCTCGGCTTGGGTCACTGTCTGTGTGGAATTTGCACATTCTCCCTGTGTCTTCATGGGTTTCCTCCGGGTGCTCTGGTTTCCTCCCACAGTCCAAAGATGTGCAGGTTAAGTGCATTGGCCATGTTAAATTCTCCCTCAGTGTACCCGAACAGGCGTAGGAGTGTGGTGACTAGAGAATTTTCACAGTAACTTCATTAGTGTGAATGCAAGTTCACTTGTGACTAATAAATAAACTTTAAAAGACAAAATTGTACCCACCTCTACTACTACCTCTGGCAGCTCATTCCAGACACTCACCACCCTCTGCGTGAAAAAAATCTGCCCCTCTGGACACTTTTGTATCTCTCCCCTCTCACCTTAAACATATGCCCTCTAGTTTTAGACTCCCCTACCTTTGGGAAAAGATATTGACTATCTAGCTGATCTACGCCCCTCATTATTTTATAGGCCTCTATAAGATCACCCCTCAGCCTTCTACGCTCTAGGGAAAAAAGTCCCAGTCTATCCAGCCTCTCCTTATAACTCAGACCATCAAGTCCCGGGAGCATCCTAGTAAATCGTTGACTTGGACTGAGAAGAAGAGGAATTTCTTCAGCCAGAGGGTGGTGAATCTATGGCATTCATTTCCACAGAAGGCTGTGGAGGACAGGCCATTGAGTATATTTAAGACAGATAGATTGGTTCCTAATTGGTCAGGGGATCAAAGGTTACGGGGAAAAGGTAGGAGAATGGGGTTGAGAAACATATCAGCCATGACTGAATGGCGGAGCAGACTCGATGGGCTGAATGGCCTAATTCTGCTCCTATATCTTACAGTCTTATGGTCCAGTAAGATTTGGTAGGCTGATGGCCAGGGTGGGCACCTCTTGCTTGGGCAGGGTAAATATGTTGGGTTATGGGGATAGGACCTGGGTGGGATTGTTGTCGGTGCAGACTCGATGGGCCAAATGGCCTCCTTCTGCACTGCAGGGATTCTATGATGAAATTATATATGGGCTGGGGTGGGCGCCTCTTGCTTGGGCATCCTGTACCTCCCCCACCATCACCCTAACACTAAGGTCAATTTTAGCATGCTCAATAAACCTGACCCGCACATCTTTGGACTGTGGGAGGAAAACCGGAGCACCCGGAGGAAACCCACGCAGACACGGGGAGAACGTGCAGATTCTGCACAGACAGTGACCCAAGGCTGGAATTGAACCCGGGTCCCTGGCGCTGTGAGGCAGCAGTGCTCACCACTGTGCCACCGTGCCGTCCACGGGTGTCTGTGTTTTCAATGGCTGGAATGCTTCGCTCTTTAAATGCTACCTTTAATCTGCGGCTTGAGTGTCCAGGGAAACATTGGAAAACACGAAGCACGTAACATTGTACAACGTATAACACCACGGGGAAGATTCCAAGGTGTGAAGTTACAGAAACCTGAGTGGACATAGCTAACAGGTGGATTACACCACGAACAGCAGAGACTCAGACATGTTATCAGGTTAAGAACATGTTACCGGAAGAGAGCAATAAGAACTCAAATGACAGCAAATTAAGGACAAAGCTCAAGTATTTTATAACCTAAATCCCGAGATTAGATTACAGCACTGAAATCTCTTCACTGAGGAGCTGTACTATTGAGGACACCAAAGGTGGAATTTTCCCGTTCCGCCCGCCATGGGAATCGTAGTGGGCGGGACACAGACTGTGCAAAGCTTTGTTGACCTCAGGCAGGATTTTCCTGCCTTGGGACCGAGCGCGGCTGGAAAATCCCGCCTTAATTTTTTGATGTGATTTGATTTGATTTATTATTGTCACATGTATTAACATACAGTGAAAAGTATTGTTTCTTACGCGCTATACAGACAGAGCATACCGTTCATGGAGAAGGAAACGAGAGAGTGCAGAATTGTGGTGTTATAGTCATGGCTAGGGTGTAGAGAAAGATCAACTTAATGCAAGGTAGGTCCATTCAAAAGTCTGACAGCAGCAGGGAAGAAGCTGTTCTTGAGTCGGTTGGTACGTGACCTCAGACTTTTGTATCTTTTTCCCGAAGGAAGAAGGTGGAAGAGAGAATGTCCGGGGTGCGTGGGGTCCTTAATTATGTTGGCTGTTTTGCCGAGGTAGCGGGATGTGTAGACAGAGTCAATGGATGGGGGGCTGGTTTGCATGATGGATTGGGCTACATTCACCACCTTTTGTACTTCCTTGCGGTCTTGAGAGTAGGAGCCATACCAAGCTGTGATACAACCAGAACGAATGGTGCATCTGTAAAAGTTGCCTGAATCCTCCTCAAGAAAACTATGGCTGGAATGTAATGGCCATTCCCCCCGGCAAGATTTTCCCATCCTGGCACAGTGAACGCAGATTTGGCTGGGTGCCAAATTCTCCGGCCTTGCTGCAGTGGGAGTGTGGCATGAATGGCCGGTAAGATCGTGCCCCAATTGTTTTTGAATCAAGCCTATTAATTATTTTAGAAGCTAAGTGGAACCTTTCCATTCCCCCACTCTTATTACAGACACCACCTATATCAGGGATATGGTGATAACTATTTGCCACCACCTTGGGTGCCAAGCACAAAGGTGGCCTTTATACGATATGAGGCACACTGACTAATTTGCACAAGTTCTGTAAGAACCAATTTACCTCCAGCCAAACCTGCGCCTTTGAGTAGTTCCAATCAGCTGCCGGTACTTCGAATATCATAGTGGTGAGGTTCTGGATGCAATTGCTAACAATCAGGTGAGGCTGTTACTAAATGGAGATTCCCTGTGCTTTTTTTTCCCCCAAAAGAAAATGTTGGCTACTTTGCTTTTACCATCCACCACATATAGTGGATAAAATCAGGTTAAAAACAATGCACCCACTATAGGTTGGGGGGGCTGTATGCCTAGACTATCTTAGATGTGTAGCCATAGAACCATACAATCATAGAATCCCTACAGTGCAGAAAGAGGTCATTCAGCCCATCGAGTCTGCACTGACTCTCGAAAAGAGAACCTTACCCAGGCCCATCTCTCTGCCCGATCCTCATAACCCTACACCTTTACTGTGGCTAATCTACCTAACCCATACATCTTTAGACACTAAGGGATGATTTAGCATGGCCAATCCACCCAACCTGCACATCTTTAGACTGTGGGAGGAAACCGGAGCACCCAGACGAAACCCACGCAGACACGGGGAAAACATGCGAATTCCACACAGACAGTGACCCAAGCCGGGAATCAAACCCAGGTCCCTGGCGCTGCGAGGCAGCAGTACTAAGCACTGTGCCACCGTGCCGCACCATTTCAATCCATTAGAGATTAGAACCCATCAGACATCTCAATCCATTAGTGAGAGTCAATGGCTGCACAAAGCTTGAGGGACATCACTCTCTAAGGATACAGCAAAGCAGGGAAGCAGGCCTCTGTGAGCTATTGCAGCCAGACTAGGGATTTTGGCAGTTTCTTCTAACATTTCTTTCAGCGATTTGCTGGAGCCTGGCCAATCCAAATGTCACATTCTAATCTCACTAAGCAGCCTTGACAAGAGTGACAAAGGTCGGAGACTTGAGGGCTGCAGTTGTATCCCAACCTTCCAATTTCACACACAACTCCAAATGACCTCACAGAATCCTGCAAGGACATCAGCCATGGCAGGACGTTCCTTTCAGAACCTGCAGTGATAGTGGAGTCAGACACTTTAGGAACATTTAAGCGGTTATTGGATAGGCACATGGAGCACACCAGGATGATAGGGAGTGGGATAGCTTGATCTTGGTTTCAGATAAAGCTCGGCACAACATCGTGGGCCGAAGGGCCTGTTCTGTGCTGTACTGTTCGATGTTCATCTCTCTTCTCCAGGGCAAACCGATTCCTCTCCTGATTAATGCCACCCAGTCCTGTGAACACTGCATGGGACTAAAGCAGAAAACATAGAAACCCTACAGTGCAGAAGGAGGCCATTCGGCCCATCGAGTCTGCACCGACCACAATCCCACCCAGGCCCTCCCCCCACATATTTTACCCGCTAATCCCTCTAACCTACGCATCCCAGGACTCTAAGGGACAATTTTTAACCTGGCCAATCAACCTAACCCGCGAGAAAAGGCTCGGGTTTGATCTTAAATAGGTCCAATCAGCTGCCAGTACCTCGAATATCATAGCAAGGAGATTCTGGATGCAATTGCTAACAATCGGGTGAGGCTGTTACTAAATGGAGATTCCCTGTGTTTTTTTTTCCCCCCAAAAGAAAATGTTGACTACTTTGCTTTTACCACCCAGCACATATAGTGGATAAAATCAGGTTAAAAACAATGCACCCCATGGGGGGGGGGGGGGGGGGGGGGGGGGGGTGTGGTGGTGCTGTATGCCTAGACTATCTTAGATGAGTAACCATAGTCCATTAAGGACCCATAGAACCATAGAATCCCTACAGTGCAAAAAGAAACCATAGGCGGCATGGTAGCACAGTGGTTAGCACTGCTGCTTCACAGCGCTATGGACCTGGGTTCGATTCCCGGCTTGGGTTACTGTCTGGGAACTTGCACGTTCTCCCTGTGTCTGCGTGGGTTTCCTCCAGGTGCTCCGGTTTCCTCCCACAGTCTGAAAGACATGCTGGTTAGGGTGCATTGACCCGAACAGGCGCCGGAGTGTGGCGGCTCGGGGAATTTCACAGTAGCTTCATTGCAGTGTTAATGTAAGCCTTACTTGTGACTAATAAATAAAACTTTAAATAAGATGGATAAGAGGAAATGATCTGACAACTCGAGCCAGCAGGCCATTCAGGGCTGGTATCGGGAAGCAATTGTTCACACAGAGGATAGTGGAAACCTGGAATTCTCTTCCTCAAAAAGCTGTTGAGGCTGGAGGTCAATTGGATAATTAGAAAAAAATACAATAAAAGAATTGCATTTAGATAGCTCCTGTTACTACCAGCAGACTTCTCAAAACACTTTACAGCAACTAGTGGAATTCAAATTCATTTATAAAAACTGGAATTGGAACTAGTCTCAGCGATGGTGACAATGAAACTATCATCGATTGTCGTAAAAATCCACCTAGTTCACTAATGTCCTTTAAGGAAGGAAATCTGCCGACCTTTCCCGGTCTGGCCTGCACGTGATTCTAAATCCATAACAATGTGGTTGACACTTAACTGCCCTCTGAAATGGCCTAGCAATTCAAGGGCAATTAGGGATGGACAATAGGTTACAAAAGCAGGGAGGTCATGTTGGAGTTGTATAGAACTTTGGTGAGGCCACAGCAGTTCTGGTCGCCACATTAAAGGAAGGATGTGATTGCGCTGGAGAGAGTGCAGAGAAGATTCACCAGGATGCTGCCTGGGATGGAACATTTAAGTTATGAAGAGAGGTTGGGTAGGCTTGGGTTGTTTTCGCTGGAGCAGAGAAGACTGAGGGGCCACCTGATCGAGGTGTACAAGAGACGTGGACAGAGTGGATGAGCAGCTGTTCCCCTGAGTTGAAGGGTCAGTCACCAGGAGACATGGGTGAGGGGCAGGAGGTTTGGAGGGGATGTGAGGAAAAGCTTTTTTCCCCCAGAGGGTGGTGACGGTCTGGAATGCGCTGCCTGGGAGGGTGGTGGAGGCGGGTTGCCTCACATCCTTTAAAAAGTACCTGGATGAACATTTGGCACATCATAACATTCAGGGCTATGGACCAAGTGCTGGCAGATGGGATTAGGTGGGAGTTCAGGTGTTTCTAATGTGTCGGTGCAGACTCGATGGGCCGAAGGACCTCTTCTGCGCTGTATGATTCTATGATTCTGTGAAATGTTGGTCTTGCCAGCGATGTCTATATCCCACAAAAGAATAAAAGAAGAATTGAAAAGCAGATAATTTATATTAAGCTTGTCTGCTGCCTTGGTTAGACCACATGCATTCAATTCTGGTCTCCTTAATGTAAAGTGGATATGGACACACTGGAGAAGATGCAAAAAAGATTCAGTGGAATGATACCAGAATTCAGAGGTTATACCCATCAGGAACAAATGAATAATGAGATAAATGGTTGCATGTCAAATCTTGGCTATACAGCAAACCAGCATTTCCCTGTAGCACTTACACTCACCATCCTGACTTGGAAATATATCGCCATTCCTTCACTGTCGCTGGGTCAAAGTCCTGGAATTCCCTCCCAAATAGCACTGTGGGTGTACCTACAGCTCAGGGACTGTAGCGGTTCAAGAAGGCAGCTCACCACCACTTTCTGAAGGGGAGGCAATGGTGGTATTATCGCTCGACTATTAATCCAGAAACCCCACTCACGTCCTGGAGACCTGGGTTCAAATCCCACCACGGCAGATGGTGGAATTTGAATTCAATAAAAAATATCAGGAATTAAGAATCCACTGATGACCATGAAACCATTGTCGATTGTCAGAAAAACCCATCTGGTTCACCAATGGGCAGGCAGCACGGTGGCATAGTGGTTAGCACTGCTGCCTCACAGCGCCAGAGACCGGGTTCGATTCCCGACTTGGGTCACTGTGTGGAGTTTGCACATTCTCCTTGTGTCTGCATGGGTTTCCTCTGGGTGCTCCGGTTTCCTCCCACAGTCCAAAGATACAAAGAACAAAGAAAATTACAGCATAGGAACAGGCCCTTCGGCCCTCCGAGCCTGCACCAACCATGCTGCCCGACTCAACTAAAACCCTCTACCCTTCCGGGGACCATACCTCTCCATTCCCATCCTATTCATGTATTTGTCAAGACACCCCTTAAAAGTCACTATTGTATCCGCTTCCACTACCTCCCCTGGCAGTGAGTTCCAGGCACACACCACCCTCTGTAAAAAACCTGCCTCGCACATCTCCTTTAAACCTTGCCCCTCACACCTTAAACCTGTGTCCCCTAGTAATTGATTCTTCCACCCTAGGAAAAAGCTTCTGGCTATCCATTCTGTCCATGCCTCTCAGAATCTTGTAGACTTCTATCAGGTCGTCCCTCAACCTCCGTCGTTCTAGTGAGAACAAACCAAGTTTCTCCAACCTCTCCTCATAGCTAATGCTGTCCTGGCAACATCCTAGTAAATCTTTTCTGTACCCTCTCCAAAGCCCCCACATCCTTCTGGTAGTGTGGCGATCAGAATTGAACACTATATTCCAAGTGCGGCCTAACTAAGGTTCTATAAAGCTGCAACATGACTTGCCAATTTTTAAACTCAATGCCCTGGCCGATGAAGGCAAGCATGCCGTATGCCTTCTTGACTACCTTCTCCACCTGCATTGCCACTTTCAGTGACCTGTGTACCTGTACACCCAGATCCCTCTGCCTTATCAATACTCTTAAGGGTTCTGCCATTTACTGCATATTTCCTATTTGTATTAGATCTTCCAAAATGCATTACCTCACATTTGTCTGGATTAATTCCATCTGCCATCTCTCCGCCCAAGTCTCCAACCGATCTATATCCTGCTGTATCCTCTGATGGTCCTCATCACTATCCGCAACTCCACCAACCTTTGTGTCGTCCGCAAACTTACTAATCAAACCAGTTACATTTTCCTCCAAATCATTTATATATATTACAAATAGCAAAGGTCCCAGCACTGATCCACTTGTCACAGCTCTCCATTCAGAAACGCCACCCTTCCACTGCTACCCTCTGTCTTCTTTGACCGATGATGTGGAGATGCCGGCGTTGGACTGGGGTAAACACAGTAAGAAGTCTCACAATACCAGATAAACACAGTAAGAAGTCTCACAACACCAGTCTCATAACATCACTCACTCTTTGACCGAGCCAGTTCTGTATCCACCTTGCCAGCTCACCTCTGGTCCCATGCGACTTCACCTTCTGCACCAGTCTGCCATGAGGGACCTTGTCAAAGACGACAACATCCACTGCCCTACCTTTATCAACCATCTTCCTCACTTCCTCAAAAAACTCGATCAAGTTAGTGAGACATGACCTCCCCTTCACAAAACCATGTTGCCTCTCGCTAATATGTCCATTTATTTCCAAGTGGGAATAAATCCTGTCTCGAAGATTCCTCTCCAATAATTTCCCTACCATTGATGTAAGGCTCACCGGCCTGTAATTACCTTGATTATTCTTGCTACCCTTTTTAAACAAACAAACAACATTGGCTATTTTCCAATCTTCTGGGACCTCTCCTGTAGCCAGTGAGTATACAAAGATTTCTCCAAGACCCCAGCAATTTCCTCCCTTGCCTCTCTCAGTATTCTGGGGTACATCCCATCAGGCCCTGAGGACTTGTTTACCTTAATGTTTCTCAAGAACCCCACTATCTCCTCCTTTTTGATCTCAAATGACTCAAACTATCCACACACCCCTTTTCCCAGACTCATCATCCACCAAGTCCTTCTCTTTGGTGAATACTGATGCAAAGTATTCATTTAATACCTCACCCATTTCCTCTGGCTCCACGCATAGATTCCCTCCACTGTCCTTGAGTGGGCCAACCCTCTCCCTGGCTACCCTCTTGCGCTTTATATATGTATAAAAAGCCTTGGGATTTTTCCTCAATCCTGCTGGCCAATGCTTTTTCGTAACCCCTTTTAGCCCTCCTTAATCCTTGCTTAGGTTTCTTTCTGCTTTCCTTGTATTCCACACTTGCTTTGTGTGTTCCCAGCCTCCTATCTTTGACAAATGCTTCTTTTTTCTCTTTGACTAGGCTCACAATATCTCTCCTTATCCAAGGTTCCCAAAACTTGCCATGCTTATCCTTCATCCTTACAGGAATGTGCCGTTCCTGAATCCCTATCAACTTACACTTGAAAGTCTCCCACATGCCAGATGTTGGATGTGCAGGTTAGGTGGATTGGCCATGATAAATTCTCCCTCAGTGAACCCGAACAGGCGCCGATATGTGGCGGGGAATTTTCACAGTAGCTTCCTTGCATTGTTAATGTAAGCCTACTTGTGACTAATAAATAAATAAACTTTAAACAACATCCTTTAGGGAAGGAAATCTGCCATCCTTACCTGGCCTGGTCTACATGTGACTCCAGAGCCACAGCAATGTGATTAAGTCTAGAATGCTCTCTGAACAAGGGCAACTAGGAATGGGCAATAAATGCTGGCCCAGCCAGCGACTCCTATGTCCCGTAAAATGAATTAAAAAAACATTGGGCTGCATATCAGAGTACCAAAAGGAACATCTTCAGCTCACATTTTGAGTCCTTGCCCAGCACACTCGAAGAACTTTTTCATGAGATCTATACAGGTTACTGAGCACAATTCCTCCCTCAACATAGTGCCATACTTGACAATGCAGCACATCCTCAATATAGCACACAAACGTATGAGTGCGGAGTTTGTGCTCGAGTCCTGAAGTGATGCTTGAACCTAAGACCTTTAGACTTGGCCGTGACGGTATCCACCACTGGGTCAAACTTAAAACGCTGCTGATTTTCCCCCATCTAACCCAGGGGGCGGAAGCCAACTGGAACATCCTTACAATGGTCTCTGCTGCCCTGGAACGAACATGGGAATTCCCTGGTGTGACTGTGCAGTCTTCACTAAATAACGAGGGGCAGCCACATTGAGGGAACTTTCATTTAAGGAACCCAAAACCCGAGCTGTTCTTTTTGGCACGCTGATGCACAGTCTAATGTAAGTGCCGGGGGGGGGGGGGGGGGGGGGGGAATGCTCGCCAGCTGCGCCAGTCATTGTAACAGAAAATCAATCTTTCTCTTTATGTAGACATTAGAATTGTAACACTGAGTGTGTACAAATATTGACAACAGCTGGCAGTTATGGTAAACATTAACCAAGAGACATAGAAAACAGAAAGGCTATTATTGTCCTGCGGCAATGACATCAGCACCAACATTTTCATTAACTTGTGTCCCTGAAAACTGAGAGAGCAACCTTTGTGGCATTGTATCTGTTGACTTTGGTGATATATCTGACCAAGATGAGCTTCTGACCATATATTCCGGCTAGCACAAAGATTGCCTGTTTGCACCTCTTCACCCAACTCTACCCTGCCTCAGCTTACTTACTGCTGAAGTCTTCAGCCATACCTTTGATACCTTGAGGCTTGACTATTCCAACATACTCCCGTCTGATCTCCCACATTCCAGGCTCCCTGAACTTGAGGTCATCAAAACTCTGATGCCCATGTCCCACCTTGTACCAAGTCCCACTCACCCATCACCCCCTGCTCACCCAACTACATTGGTCCATGGTTAAGCAATTGTTAGCCTCCATTTCAACATTTCCATTCCCAAATCCTTCCATGGACGACACACCACCCCCCCCCCCCCCTCTGAAATCCTGGGGCTCCTCGAAACTTGGCCTCATGTGCATCCCTGATTTTAATCACCTCATCATTGGCAGAGTGGGCAGCACAGTGGTTAGCACTGCTGCTTCACAACGCCAGAGATCCGGCTTCGATTCCTGGCTTGGGTTACTGTCTGTGCGGAGTCTGCATGTTCTCCCCGTGGCTACGTGGGCTTCCTCCGGGTACTCCGGTTTCCTCCCACAGTCCAAAGATGTGCGGGTTCGGTTGACTGGCCATGCTAAATTGCCCCTTAGTGTCCCAAGATGTGTGGGTTAGGGGGATTATCAGGGTAAATATGTGGGGTTACGGGGATGGGGGCTGGGTGGGATTGTTGTTGGTGCAGGCTCGATGGGCCAAATGGCCTCCCTCTGCACTGTAGGAATTCTACGATTCTATAATTGGCAGCCACATTCTGAGGTCTTAAGCTCTGGAATTCCTTCTCTAAGCATCTGCCTGTCTAACTCTCTCCTGCTTTTAGATGTTCTTTACATCTACCTCTTTGACCAAGCATATGGCCACCTCAATATGTGGTCCTATGTCAAATTTTGTTTGGGAACACTTCCCATGATGTATCTTGGGACATTTTACTGTGTTAAAAGTGCGACAGACATCATGGGAAGTGTTCCCAAACAAAATTTGACATAGGACCACATATTGAGGTGGCCATATGCTTGGTCAAAGAGGTAGATGTAAAGAACATCTAAAAGCAGGAGAGAGTTAGACAGGCAGATGCTTTGAAAATCAATATGCAATAATCTGGAGAACAGGAGCTGAGAACGGCATGGGAGATTGCAGGATGGGACCCACATGCCCTGAGATAGGAATCCAGCTCAGGGTTAATGCAGGCGGAGTTTCTTTATGATCGACTTTTATACTCCCAGTCAAACGTGCAGTTCTCGAAGTCAAGTGGATGGGGTGTTTAACAGTGGACAATGCAACACCTGCGGGATTGTACCAGCACCCACGGTATATACCCCCTTGGAGCCTCAGCATTGATCGATGGCCAGGAAGTGCTGCCCCCTGACAGGGCCGAGGTGTGGCCGTTCCCAGCTGTGGCGATGGGTCGGTGACCATTCTGCTGTGCCATCATTAGACCCCACCCCCTCCTGCTCACCCACCATTCTGGTGCTGGCCAGTAGGGAGCATCAGGCAAACAGAACTGGAACCAATTCCAATTCTATGTCGGCGCATTAAAAATATGAGGGGGAATAGACCATTGGACCCTCGAGCCTGATCCGCCATCATGGCTGCTGCGATTGTGGCCTTAGCTCCACTTTCCTGCCTGCCTCCCCATAACCCCTGATTTCCACGTACATCAAAAATCTGTCTAATTCAGCTGTGAATGTATTCAATGACTCAGCCTTCACTCCTCCCAGGAGAAGAACATTCAAAGATTAATGACCCATCTTTCTCTGTCTGGAGTTTGCTGCCTGAGTTGGTGGTGGAAGCAGAGACCCTAAACTCTTTTAAAAAGTACCCTGGATCTGCACCCTAAGTGTTATAAACTGCAGGGCTATGGGTCGGGTGCAGGAAGGTGGGATTAGGAAGGGCACCTGGGTGTCCTTGGGCTGGCATTGGCAAGACAAGCTGAATGGCCTCCTTCTGCGCTGTAGCTTTTCTATGGTTCTAAGAGGTTCCTCCTCATCTTCATCTTATATCCCGATTCTGAAACCGTGCCCCCACGAGGGAAAACATCATCTCAACATCCACCATCTTCAAGCCCCTTAGAATCTTGAATGCTTCAATAAGAATACTTCCCTGCCCTTCTTTGGAAGTGTCTTAGGACCTTTTTACATCTACCCGTGCAGGTGAACAGGGCTTCCATTCACTCCTTCATTCCAAAAGACAACACAACTGACAGCACAGAGTAGTGCACTGTCGGTCAAAATGTACCTCACTCAAATCTGAGAATGGAACTCAAACTAGCAATGCAGCCTCCTGTAAACACCATCTGGATGGTGTTATTTAGGGTTAGGAGGTGGGAAGCAAGGAGGGAAAAAAGGAGTGAGGGGTAATTGAAAGAAAAGAAGAAAGTCACAGAAAAAAAGGGAAAAATTGAAAAAGAGCAATAAAGAGAAGAGAAAGTACTTGCATTCATATAGCACCTCTTATGATCACAGGATGTCCCGAAATACTATTACCCTAGAAGCCCAGGTCAATGCTCTGGGGACACAGGTTCAAATCCCACCATGACAGCTGGTAGTATTTAAGTCCCATTTATAAATCTGGAATTGAAAGTCAATCTCAGTAATAATGATCATGAAACTATCATCAATTATTGCAAAAACCCATCTGGTTCACTATTGTCCGTTAGGGAAAGAAATCTGCTGTCCTTACCTGGTCTGGCCTACATGTGACTCCCAGGGCCACAGCAATGTGCTTAACTCTTAAAACTTCCTCTGAAATAGAATCATAGAACCCCTACAGTGCAGGAGGAGGCTACTCGGCCCAACGAGTCAGCACTGACTCTCCAAAAGAGCATCTTACCCAGGCCCCACCTTATCCCCGTAACCCTGTCCATTTACCATGGATAGTCCACCTAACTATGCAAGGGCAGCGTGGTGGCACAGTGGTTAGCACTGCTGCCTCACAGAGCCAGGGACCCGGGTTCAATTCTGGCCTCGGGTCACTGTCTGTGTGGAGTCTGCACATTCTCCCCGTGCCTGCATGGGTTTCCTCCCACAGTCCAAAGATGTGCGGGTTAGGTTGATTGGCCACACTAAATTGACCTGAGTGTCAGGGGGATTAGTAGGGTAAATGTGTGGGGTTACGGGGATAGGGCCTGAGTGGGATTGTTGTTGGTGCAGACTCGATGGGCCAAATGGCCTCCTTCTGCACTGTAGGGATTTTATGGATTCTATTTTATGAACTTTGGATACTAAGAGCCAATTTATCATGGCCAATCCACCTAACCTGAAATGGCCTAGATAGGTACTCAGTTCAAGGGTAATTAGGAATCGGGCAAATGGTGGCCCAGCCAGCGATGCCCACATCCCCTGACAGAATATAGAGTAGAAGTAGATCATTCGGCCCATCTAGCTCTGTCTCTCGCCAAGTCCCCGGCTTAGTATCCAGTGAAATCTTTGATTAAGCACAGTCCCAGTTGTAACATTGGAAACAGTTGTCCTTTGTATCAATGCGCAGCAACGAGTCTCACCGTATTCTTGCAAATATTCCACCATCTGTCGCATGACGAACGGAACCCCATCGATCAGCTGCCCTCGTTGCTGGAGGTCACAAAGCGAGATGCCGAAAACCTTGCCGCCGCCGCAGAGCGTCTGCGCGCCCAACGGAAGATCCATAATCCTCTTGAAGTCCTCCTTCAGTCTGACTGCGGTCCTGTTTTGCTGGAATGAACAGAAGAGTGGCGAACAATCAACCATGGCTACAACGGGTACCTCCATCGGGCAAGGAAACAAGCACCAATTGTCTTGCCAGCAATTACAGGGATTAGCGGCAAACAAAACTAAAACACAATCTCGGAGCCTGAGTGCCTTGGCCGACCTGAAAGCCTTCTCAATTCCACTAATGAAAAGGGAGATGTTACTCTTGTAGCTATTGGAAACAGAAAGGTAAACACTCACGCCCCTTCATTGTAACAGGTGGGCAGGGCCTGCCACAGGCCCTGCCCACCCTGTTAATGACTGCCAGGCTACAGGAGTGAAAGTTAAAGACTGCTGAATCTCGATTAAATCATAGAAACCCTACAGTGCAGAAGGAGGCCATTCGGCCCATCGAGTCTGCACCGACCACAATCCCGCCCACGCCCTACCCCCACATATTTACCCGCTAATCCCTCTAACCTACACATCCCAGGACACTAAGGGGCAATTTTTAACCTGGCCAATCAACCTAACCCGCACATCTTTGGACTGTGGGAGGAAACCGGAGCACCCGGAGGAAACCCACACAGACACGAGGAGAATGTGCAAACTCCACACAGACAGTGACCCGAGCCGGGAATCGAACCCGGGACCCTGGAGCTGTGAAGCAGCAGTGCTAACCACTGTGCTACCATGCCGCCCAGGACCAAGGAAATAAAATAAATCAGAAATCACAGGTGCTGCCGGGTGGCACAGTGGTTAGCACTGCGGCCTCACAGCGCCAGGGATCCGGGTTCGATTCCCGGCCTTGGGTCACTGTCTGTGTGGACTCTGCACGTTCTCCCCATGTTTGCGTTGGTTTCCTCCAAGTCCTGCCACAAAACATAGAATCCCGACAGTGCAGAAGGAGGCCCATCGAATCTGCACAGATCACAGTCCTACCCAGGCCCAAAGATGTGCGTGTTCGGCGGATTGACCATGCTAAATTGCCCTTTGTCGGAGAGACTAGCTCGGGTAAAACACATGGGGTTATGGGGATAAGGCCTGGGTGGGAACTGTGTTCGATGCAGACTCGATGGGCCGAATGGCCTCCTTCTGCGCTGTAGGATTCCATGCAGAGTATGGATGGAGACAGCATAGGTTCTACACTCAGTGATGGGTTGTGAACAGGAAAAGCATGGTCTGTGTTGCAAATGTGCAGTTGCTTAAAATCCAACAGAGGTCTGATTTGCCGTATCTTAGTGTGAAGCACGCTATACAATGCCAGTAAAACACTGTTTCCACTGGATGTAGCCACCAGCTACATCCTGTGTGGATTTGACTTCTTGTCAAAACTAAACAGTCAAGGGGGCCAAATTCCATTATTCAATATAATCGACGGCAAGGGGCCAATGTACTGTTGCCAACCTCCAGGATTGGCCTGGATTCTCCAGGATTGAACATCAATCTCCTGGACACGACTATGAGAATCCCGCGGGAAAGGAAGGGTAATCGCAGGCAATTAGTTATAAAAATATTGGAGAAGGTTTAAGAAAAAAGGTAGCTTAAACCAAATGGAGTGATTGGAGGGCAGGCGAGATGAAATCTCCAGGAATATATCCAACCAGAGTTGGCAACACGAGGCTCCGAGAGAAATGCATCCTTTTTTGGATATTGTTGGGAAAATGACTGATTGTTTACTTTGCAAAGAAAAACACTCGAAAGGCCAAGACTTCCTGGACACTCAGTGGTTTAGTGACTCGAGGCAACTTCTACTCTTGGTCCCCACCCGGGAAACAGAACGGGTCATGGAAATCTGGAATATTTTCCTTTCAGAAGGCTGTGGGATCTAGGGTCAGTTGGGGCTGCCAGTTGAGGTTGAGAAATGTTTGTTGAGTAAAGGCTTCGGCGGGGGGGAGGTAGGAGGAAATGGTGGGCTGAAGGGTTGAGGTGCACATCAGTCGCGAACCGGTTGAATGGGAGCGCAGGATAAAGGGGCTGAATAGAACCATAGAAAATAGGAGCAGGAGGAGGCCATTCAGCCCTTCGAGCCTACTCCGCCGTTCAGTTTAAATTTTATTTATCAGTGTCACAAGTAGGTTTACATTAACGCTGCAGTGAAGTTACTGTGAAAATCCTCTAGTCGCCACACTCCGGCACTTGTTCGGGTACACTGAGGGAGAATTTAGCATGGCCGATACACCTAACCAGCACATCTTTTGGACTGTGGGAGGAAACCGGAGCACCCAAAGGAAACCCACGCAGACACCGGCCCAAGCTGGGAATCAAACCCAGGTCCCTGGCACTGTGAGGCAACAGTGCTAATCACTGTGCCTGTGCCACTCATCACGATCATGGCTGATCATCCAACTCAATAGCATGATTCCTCCTTCCCCCTATGCTATATCTAACTGCCTCTTGAAAACATTCAATGTTTTGGCCTCAACTACTCTCTGTGTTAGTGAATTCCACAGGCTGACCACTCTCTGGGTGAATACATTTCTTCTCCTCTGTCCAAAATGGTCTACCCTGTACCCTCAGACCTTGATTCCTGGTTCTGGACACCCCTACAATCAGGAACATCCTTCCTGCATCTATCCTGTCCAGTCCTGTTAGAATCATTGTTAGGGTCACTGTCTAGGTGGAGTTTGCACATTCTCCCCGTGTCTGTGTGGGTTTCTTCTGGGTGCTCCGGTTTCCTCCCACAGTCCAAAGATATGCGGGTTAGGTTGACTGGCCATGCTAAATTGACCCTAGTGTCAGGGGGATTAGCAGGGTAAATGCGTGGGGTTGCGGGAATCGGGCCCGGGTGGGATTGTGGTCGGTACAGACTTGATGGGCCAAATGGCCTCCTTCTGCACTGTAAGGATTCTAGGACACAAGGTCACAATTTCAGAATAAGGCCTTGGGCATTTAGGACTGAGATGAGGAGATGTTTCTCTATCTCGGGGAACTGTGGATTGCTCAGTCTTTGAGAATATTCAAGACAGAGGTTGATAGATTTTCGGGAACTATGGGTATTAATGGAAATGCAATAGTGTGAGTAGCTGGAGTTGAGATTAGCCATGATCTCACCGAATGGCAGAGCAGGCCACAGCTCCTCCTGTTTCTGATGTTCATACAACAGGGACAGTCTGATATCTGCTCTGCAATGATGTGGAACTGTTGGTTCGAAGTCACACTGATCTACCTGCTGATCGCTAATAAGTCAGTTTTTACAGATGCACCATAGAAAGCATCCTTTCTGGATGTATCACAGCTTGGTATGGCTCTTGGTCTGACCAAGACGGCAAGAAACTACAAACTCGTGAATGTAGCCCAATCCATCATGCAAACCAGCCTCCCATCCATTGACTCTGAATACACTTCCCGCTGCCTTGGAAAAGCAGCCAGCATAATCAAGGAATTGTGCTTCTTAAAAACATTCAATGTTTTGGCCTCAACTTCTTTCTGTGGTAACGAATTCCAGAGGCTGACCACTGTCTGGGTGAAGAAATTTCTTCTCATCTCTATCCCAAATGGTCTATCCTGTATTCTCATGGTTCTGGAAAGCAGACGCCAATCACAGATGCAATAATGTATCCCATCAACCAGTGACAGATGATATTGCCCCAGGATATCATAGCATTGTACACAGACTAATGGATTTATCTACAATAAAGAAACCCTTAGTTCTGGACACCCCTACCATCGGGAACATTTTACTTGCATCTACCCTGTCTCGTCATCATAGAAATCATAGAAACCCTGCAGTACAGAAAGAGGTCATTCGGCCCATCGAGTCTGCACCGACCATAATCCCACCCAGGCCCTACCCCCCTATCCCTACATATCTTACCCGCTAATCCCTCTAATCTACGCATCCCAGGACACCAAGGGGCAATTTTTTAGCATAGCCAATCAACCTAACCCGCACATCTTTGGACTTAGTCGTGTTAGAAAAGCTTCCTCCTATACTCTAGCTGTGCTTGTAATGTATTTCCCATGCACCCCAGACATATTTGCCAGAATTCTACTGCCCCGCCCACCACGGAATCAGAGCGGCAAGGGGCGGACAACGGAAATGTCCGTTGACCTCGGGCGGGAATTTCTGGTCTCGCTCGAGCAAGGCCCTAAACTCCCGCTCACTCTCTTCGACCTTCTTCCTTCGGGAAAAAGATACAAAAGTCTGAAATCACGTGCCAACTGACTCAAGAACAGCTTCTTCCCTGCTGTCATCAGATTTTTGAATGGATCTACCATATGTTAAGCTAATCTATCTCTACACCCGAGCTATGATTGTAACATTATATTCTGCACCCTCTCCTTCTCCCTTATGTACTCTATGAACTGTATGCTTTGTCTGTTTCTTTGCCCGCAAGAAACAATATTTTTCACTGCATTTCACTCCATGTAACAATAATCATAGAATCTACGACACGGAGATAGACCTTTCAGCACAAACTGGTCCACACTGACCAAAATGCCCATCTAAACTAACCCCATTTGCCTGCATTTGGCCCATATCCCTCTTAGCCTTTCCTATCCGTGTATCTGTCCAAAAGCCTTTTAAATGTTTTCAATGTCCCTGCCTCAACCACTTCCTCCGGCAGCTCATTCCACATGCACACCACCCTCTGTGTAAAAAAGTTGCTCCTCAGGTTCCCATTAATTCTTTCCCCTCTTAACTTAAACCTATGCCCTCTAATTCTCGATTCCCCAACCTTGGGAAAAAGACTGAGTGCATTCACCCTATCCGTGCCTCTCATGATCTTATACACCTCTATAAGATCACCCCTTTAATCTCCTACGCTCCAGAGAAAAAAGTCTTAACCTGTCCAATCTCTCCCTATAACTCAATCTCTTGAGTCCTAGCAACATCCTTTTCAATCTCTTCCACACTCTCTCCAGTTTAATAACATCTTTCCAATAGCAAGGCGACCAAAACTGAACACAATACTCCAGGTGCCAACATCCTGTACAACTGCAACATAACTTCACAACTTCTATACTCAATGCCCTGACTGATGAAGGCCAGCATGCCAAAAGCCTTCTTCACTGCCCTGTCTACCTGTGACTCCACCTTTCGAGAACCGTGCACCTGAACTCCAAGGTCCCTCTGTTCCATGATACTCCCTAAGGTCCTACCATTCACCATGAATCAAACCAAATCAAATCAGTTCAAAGCTACTCCCATGGGTGCTTGAACAGAGGCTGGTTCATGTTGAAGAGGCCAATAGAACGCTTCAGCTCTTTGCCAAAGCCACTTAAAAGTGAGGCTTCAAAGAGGTCTTCACTTTAGATACATAGACAGTGGTGCAAAATCAAAGCAATCTTATGGCAAGATTACCCAAGGCCTCAGGTTGACCATTTCACTGTGCAGAATCTGCACGTTCTCCCCGTGTCTGCGTGGGTTTCCTCCGTGTGCTCTGGTTTCCTCCCACAGTCTGAAAGACATGCAGGTTAGGTGCATTGGCCATGCTAAATTCTCCCTCAGGGTACCCGAACAATACAGAAGGAGGCACCACACGCTCAGGCAGTGCATTCCAGACCGGAACCGCTCGCTGTGAGGAAATGTTTTTCCTCATGTCACTTTTGCTTCCTTCATCAATTACTTTAGATCTGTGCCCTCTCATTCTCGATCTGTTCACAAGTGGGAACAGTTTCTCCCCTTCTAACAATACTTTTCAATACTCCAGGTGCAGACTCGCCAACGTCCTGTACAACTGCAAACATAACTTCCCAACTTGTATACTCAATGCCCTCACTGATGAAGGCCAGCATGCCAAAAGACTTCTTCACAGGATGAAACAATACAAAATTTGGGAAACAATACTTTTCATTGTGTGTTAATACATGTGACAATAATAAATCAAATCAAATCAAACAGGTGCCGAAGTGTGGCGACTCGGGGATTTTCACAGTAACCTCATTGCAGTGTTAATCTAAGCCTACTTGTGACACTAATAAATAAACTTTAATCCTCCACCTCAACTATATACTCCCACACTATTCCGAGACTCCATAATTTCACAATTCTCTTAGTACCACTTTTCAGGTACTTAGGTGGCTACCGTTGGGCCTTTCCGTGTTTGAGGCCCCCCCGCAGTGGAAGTCCTGCCCGTTGAGAGGTGTTGGTCAAGTGTCATACCACCAGGAAAGATGGCTGCCCATGGCATTGTACCCACTACATGCCCAGGACCCTAGACCAAAGGTAAATGAAGGTGGGATTGGAGTTGTAGGTTTGGGTCAAGGGGTCAGTGGTGGGAAGGTCGTGGTCAACAGCAGAAGACGACTTCCAGCACCCCACCCCCCCCGCCAAATTCCCTCACCTCCTGATGCACTGTCTCTTGATTTGGCCGAGTGCTAGACCACAGGTGACCTCCCCCATGGAGCCCCTGGCAAACATGACAGGCTGGGCATCCGTCTGAGGGCCCAGCCCTCAATCCCCGAGCAACAACAAAATTTTAAAGGGCAGCATGGTGGCACAGCGGTTAGCACTGCTGCCTCACAACACCAAGGACCTGGGTTCAATTCCAGCCTCAGATGACTGTCTGCGTGGTGCTTGCACATTCTCCCCGTGTCTGCGTGGGTTTCCTCCGGATGCTCCGCTTTCCTCCCACAGTCCAAAGATGTGCAGCTTAGGCTGATTGGCCATGCTAAATTGACCCTAGCATCAGAGGGATTAGTAGGGTAAATGCGTAGGGTTACGGGGATAGGGCCTGGGTGGGGTTGTTGTCGATGCAGGCTCAAATTGCCTCCTTCTGTAGGGAATCTATAACTCTTTCATTCTAATAATGGGTGTGAATCCTCTCATTAAAGAATGGTTCTGGGGATGAGGAATTTCAGCTATGAGAATAGATTGCAGCAGTTAGGCCTTCTTTCATAGAATCATACAATCCCTACAGTGCAGAAGGAGGCCATTCAGCTCATCAAGTCTGCACTGGCCACAACCCAGGCCCTATTTCTCTAACCCACAGATTTACCCTTCTAACCCCCTGACACTAAGGATCAATTTAGCATGGTCAATCAACCCAACCTACACAGCTTTGGAGTGTGGGAGGAAACCGGAGCACCCAGAGGAAACCCACGCAGACAGGGGGAGAACGTGCAAACTCAACACAGACAGTGACCCGAGGCTGGAATTGAACCCAGGTCCCTGGCGCTGTGAGGCAGCAGTGCTAACCACTGTGCCGCCCATTTCCTTAGAGAACAGAAGGCTGAGAGGAGATTCGATCGGGTTACTCAAAGTCATGGGGTGGGGGAGGCTGGGCAGAGTAGAGGGTGCGAAACTGTTCCCACTTGTGAACGGATCGAGAATGAGAGGGCGCAGATTTAAAGTAATTGATGAAGGAAGCAAAAGTGACATGAGGAAAAACATTTTCTCACAACGAGCGGTTCCGGTCTGGAATGCACTGCCTGAGCGTGTGGTAGACACAGGTTCAAACAAGGTTTCCCAAAGGGAAATAAGCTCTTACCTGCAAAGGGAGAACTAGCAGGGTTACGGGGAGAAGGTGGGGAAATGGAACTTGGGGGAATTCTTCTTTCGGACAGCCAGTGCAGACATGATGGGCCAAATGGCCTCTCTCTATGTCTGAACAATTCCGTGAGATGAAGAGCGCTGCTCACGGCTGCGGTAAATCCAGCCCACCCGGTTCTCGATTTCCCAGCCGGAGGAAAGGTTTCCTCAGCATTTGTCCTCTGGATGCTTGTTGGGGATTGATTGGACTCCAGCCCGCGGGACTACATATGCTGAGTGCGGGGGTGGTAGAAGATCGAAAGTTTTTTAAAGAAACATTTGACTTTAAAATCAGGGTCTTGGCATCTGGTTCCGATTTGAGAGACTTGCCAGCGAGCTTGCTCACAAAGGAAAAACTCCGGCCAAATATTTTTCTTCAACCGTCATTCTCAGATTGCTTTCGGCAGTGAAATGTTGCAGTGAGACTTTCCTGAGCGGTGCTTCAAGGGGAATGCACACATGGGTTTTGACAACCCCCCTCCCCAACACCCCCCACCCCTCTCTTCACTGTGGGAATCTACTATACCCAAAGGAAAACGCAAAGGCATCGATGCTTTATTTAGCTCAACGTTGCGGCAGGGTTTTCTGGGGTCATTGTTCTCAAGGATGGGGTCCCAATCTCGCATTGTCTTGGGAGCATCAGCCCAAAACAAATGGTCACAGCTGCCAGGCCACCACTGTGCAGTGGAGCCCCTGTCATCACACAGGCAGGCAACCTATGCACATACGAACATATGAATTAGGGGCAGGAGTGACACGCTCTACCATTTGATAAGATCATGGCTGATCTGAGTGTCTTGTCGACCCCACATTCTTGCCTGCCCCCCATAACCTTTCACCCTCTTGTTAATTAATCAAGAATCTATCTCGCTCTACCTTAAGAATAGTCAAAGGGTGGGACTTTACGGCCTCACTTGACTGGAGACTGGAAAATCCTGCCCGAGGTCAATGGACCTTCCCATTGTCCGACCCTCACCCGCTCCGATTTCCGTGGCAGGTGGAGCAGTAAAATTCCGATGGAAGACTCTGCTCCCATTGCCTTTTGAGGGACAGAATTCCAGAGAATCACAGCCCTCTGAGAAAAACAATTCTCCTCATCTCCATCTTAAATGATAGAATCCCTACAGTGCAAAAGGAGGCCATTTGATCTATCAAGCCTGCACTGACAACAATCCCACCCAGGCCCCACCCCTGTAACCCTACACATTTACCCTACTAATCTCCCTGACATCCCCCTGACACTAAGGGGCAATTTAGCATGGCCAATCAACCTAACCCACACACTTTTGGACTATGGGAGGAAACCGGAGCACCTGGAGGAAGCCCACACAGACACGGAGAGAACGTGCAAACTCCACACAGACAGTGACCCAAACCGAAAATGAGTGACCCCTTATTTTTAAACAGTGACCCCTCGTTCTTGATTCTCTGACAAGAGGAAACATCCTCTTCACATCCACCCTGTCAATACCCTTGGGATCTTAAAGATTTTGATCAAGCCCCCTCTTACTCATCTAAACTTCAATGGCTACAAACTAACCTCTCCCACCTTTCCTGGTATTAGTTCAGTCAACCTTCTCCAAACTGCTTCTCGCACATTTACACCTTTCCTTAAACAGGGAGACCGATACCGTACACGATATTCCAGATTGGGTCTCACCAATGCTCTGTACAACTGAAGCATAACCTTCCCTACTCTTGTATTCAATTCCCCCTCACAATAAACAATAACATTCTATTAGCTTTCCCAATTACTTGTTGAACCTGAATACCGGCCTTTGGTGATTCATGCACGAGGACACCCAGATTCCTCTACACCTCGGAGCTCTGCAAACTCTCACCATTTAGGTAATAAGCTTTCATTTTCATTCTTCCCGACAAAATGGGCAATTTCACAATTGCCCACTTTATATGCCATTTGCCAGATTTTTGCCCACTTGCTTACCCTATCGGCGGCATGGTAGCACAGTGGTTAGCACTGCTGCTTCACAGCGCCAGGGACCCGGGTTCGATTCCTGGCTTGGGTCACTGTCTGTGTGGAGTCTGCACATTCTCCCCGTGTCTGCGTGGGTTTCCTCTGGGTGGTCCGGTTTCCTCCCACATTCTGAAAGCTGTGCTGGTTAGGTGCATTGATCCAAACAGGCGCCGGAGTGTGGCGACCAGGGGAATTTCACAGTAACTTCATTGCGGTGTTAATGTAAGCCTACTTGTGACTAATAAATAAACTTTACTTTTACTATCTTAGTCCTTTTGTAGCCTTCTTACGTACTCTTCAAAATTTACTTTCCCACCTATCTTTGCGTCATCAGCAAATTTAGCAACCGTATCTTCAATCCCTTCATCCAAGTCACTTATATAAATTGTAAACAGTTGAAGCCCCAGCACTGATTGCTGTGGCACACCATTCATCACATCTTGCCAACCAGAAAAAGACCTATTTATGCCAACTCTGTTTCCTATTAGCTAGCCAATCTTCAATGCATGCCAATATGTTACCCCCTACAACATGAGCTTTTATTTTTTGCAACAATCTTTGATATGGCCCCTTAACAAAAGCCTTTTGGAAATCTAAGTACAAGGGATGGCCCCAAGTGTTGCCAGGGGCTGCTGGCTCCTCTGCTCTGCAACTAGGAGACCATCTCCTGGCAGCTGGAAAGCTCCCGACTCTGCGGAGAATCTGCAACATGATTTTTTAAAATTACCTTAACAAGCTACTGCTGCTTACTGGTGGGTATTGCTTCCAATCCGACTTTCCCTAAATTGCCTGGGGGTCTGTCGGGATGCCGCTTTGGCAGCGCCAGGATATGTGCTCATCTCATCTATCACTCCAACCGGCCTCCAAAAAGTCTGCCCCTGATCTCTTAGACTTCCAACCCGCCATTAAGATCCCTGAAAGTTGGCACCCAGGTTGATAGGGTTGTTAAGAAGGCGTACGGTGTGTTAGCTTTTATTGGTAGAGGGATTGAGTTTCGGAGCCAGGAGGTCATGCTGCAACTGTACAAAACTCTGGTGCGGCCGCATTTGGAGTATTGCGTACAGTTCTGGTCGCCGCATTATAGGAAAGATGTGGAAGTGTTGGAAAGGGTGCAGAGGAGATTTACCAGGATGTTGCCTGGTCTGGTGGGAAAATCGTATGAGGAAAGGCTGAGGAGCTTGAGGTTGTTTTCGTTAGAGAGAAGAAGGTTAAGAGGTGACTTAATAGAGGCATACAAGATGATCAGAGGATTAGATAGGGTGGATAGTGAGAGCCTTTTTCCTCGGATGGTGATGGCTAGCATGAGGGGACATAGCTTTAAATTGAGGGATGAGAGATATAGGACAGATGTTAGAGGTAGGTTCTTTACTCAGAGAGTAGTAAGGGCGTGGAATGCCCTGCCTGCAGCAGTAGTGGACTCGTCAACATTAAGAGCATTCAAGTGGTTATTGGATAAACATATGGATGATATTGGAATAGTGTAGATTAGAGGGGCTTTGGATTGGTTCCACTGGTTGGTGCAACATCGAGGGCCGAAGGGCCTGTACTGCGCTGTAATGTTCTATGTTCTATTATTTTTGACCACTCCATCTGACGAAGGAGCAGCAAGCTCCGAAAGCTTATGGTATTTGCTACCAAATAAACCTGTTGGACTTTAACCTGGTGTTGTGAGACTTCTTACTATTAAACATTACCAGCTACAAACATTTATGAAAATCAAAATCCAGAAAAGGCTCAGAAATGTCATCCCCCAACTGTTTTTCCACAGATCCCAACTCGCCCAGGGGCCATTTCCAGCTTTTTAACCTCTTTGTATTTGTAGCAAAACTGGGTCCCACCGACAGCACTGAGAAACTGATGGGAACAGGGCCACACTGACCCCCTTTCCTTTGCCACCTTTCACTCAGTGTTAACAGGGCAACATATCAGCATATAAAGTAGGAGCAGGAATAGGCCACTCGGCCCTTCGAGCCTGCTCCGCCATTCAATAACATCATGGCTGATCTGACTGTAACAGCAACCCCACATTCCCACCTACCGACAACCTTCCACCCCCTAGTTAAGCAAGAATCAAGCTCTGCTTTAAAAATATTCAAAGACTCTGCTTCCACTGCCTTCTGAGGAAGAGTTCCAAAAAATAGAAACCCTACAGTGGGCATTTGGCCCATTGAGTCTGCACCAACAACAATCCCACCCAGGCCCTAACCCCGTAACACCACATATTTACCCTGCTAATCCCCCCTGACACAAGGGGCAGTTTAGCATGGCCAATCAACCTAACCTGCACATCTTTGGACTGTGGGAGGAAACCGTAACACCTGGAGGAAACCCACGCAGATACGGGGAGAACGTGCAGACTCTGCACAGACGGTGACCCAAGCCAGGAATTGAATCCGGGTCCCTGGCGCTGTGAGGCAGCAGTGCTAACCACTGTGCCACCGTGCCACCCACCCATGCTGACAGCAGCCAGTGGTATACCTGCCCTCTTCTCTCTCTGTTCCCCTTCAATGCTGTACTAAGAGCGTAGCCTCTGAGCCCGATCCAGCTCTCAAAGTCCTCAAGCTGCCATCGTCCACAGAAGGAAGACTGAGCAGTGACCTGGTAGATAACCGAGAGTTGAGGAGAGACAAAAATACAATGTCATCAGCCCATCTGTCGAGATTGGCTAAATCAGCAGGGACACAGGACTGAATCTTGGACTTGTTGCGTACTTGTGTATCCTAATTTGCACCGAGGTCACCCATCACTCACTCTGCCGCCTCCCCCTGTGTCTGCTCCTGGTCCACAATGCCTTGGTTTTAAGATTCCTATCCTTGTTTGCAAACCCCTCCAACGCTACACACCTCCTTCATTTCTGTCACCCCCTCCAGCCCTACATATCCTCCAATATCATGCATTCCTCCAGTTAGAATCATAGAAACCCTACAGTGCAGAAAGAGGCCATTCGGCCTATCAAGTCTGCACCGACAACAATCCCACCCAGGCCTGATCCCCGTGACCACTCTTTTTATTTAAACAATTCACAAGTACAAAATACATTACACATTCAAATTACAAACCAGAATACAATCTCGCAATAGCAAATTATAAAAATAACACCCGATATAACACAATATCAACAATAAATATACCATTTCTAATATAACAGCACAAACCAACATAGCACAATAACAAACAGCAACTATGCATGGTGAGTTATCCACAACCGGCCTTCCAAGGTTGCAAACAATTCACGACTGTAAACGTTCAAGCTATAATATGAACACAGTACCGACAACTAACACGCTGTCCTTTAACCAATCCAGGGCTTTGCCCTCCCGATTTACCCGCAAACCCCTCTAACCTACACATCTCGGGCCACAAAGGGGCAATTTAGCTTGGCCAATTAAACTAACCCGCATATCTTTGGACTATTCTGGCCTCTTGATTATAAATCACACTAACATTATCTGTGCCTGCCCAAGCCTCCAACTCTCTCCCCCTTTAAGATACTCCAGGAAATCCAACTTTCTGACCAAGCTTTTGGACATCAGCCATGCCACGTCCTTATAAGACATGGGTGTCAAACTTTGTATGGCATAACACTCCTGCAAAGAGTGGCACAGTGGTTTGCACTGCCGCCTCACAGCACCAGGGTCCCGGGTTTGATTCCCAGCTTGAGTCACTGTCTGCGTGGAGTTTGCACATTCTCCCCATGTCTGAGTGGGTTTCCTCTGGGTGCTCCGGTTTCCTCCCACAGTCCAAAGATGTGCAGGGTAGGTGGATTGGCCATGCTGAATTGCCCCTTAGTGTCAGGGGCATTAGCAGGGTAAATGCATGGGGTTATGGGGATAGGACCTGGGTGGGATCGTGGTCAGTCCAGACTTGATGGGCCAAATGGTCTCTTTCTGTACTGTACAGATTCTATGAAAGTGCTTGGAAGTGGGGGGAAGTTTTTAAAGTTTATTTATTAGTCACAAGTAAAGCTTACATTAACACTGCAATGAAGTTACTGTGAAATTCCCCTAGTCGCCACAGTCCAGTGCCTGTTCGGGTCAATGCACCTAACCAGCACATCTTTTAGAATGTGGGAGGAAACCGGAGCACCTGGAGGAAACCCACGCAGACACGAGGAGAACATGCAAACTCTGCACAGACCACGACACAAGCCGGGAATCGAACCTAGGACCCTGACGCTGTGAGGTGGCAGTGCTAACCACTGTGCCACCCTTTGCAGGAGTGTTATGCCATACAAAGTTTGACACCCATGTCTTATAGAAACATAGAAACCCTACAGTGCAGAAGGAGGCCATTTGGCCCATCGAGTCTGCACCGACCACAATCCCACCCAGGCCCTACCCCCACATATTTTACCCGCTAATCCCTCTAACCTACGCATCTCAGGACTCTAAGGGACAATTTTAAACCTGGCCAATCAACCTAACCTGCACATCTTTGGACTGTGGGAGGAAACCGGAGCACCCGGAGGAAACCCACGCAGACACGAGGAGAATGTGCAAACTCCACACAGACAGTGACCCGAGCCAGGAATCGAACCCGGGACCCTGGAGCTGTGAAGCAGCAGTGCTAACCACTGTGCTACCGTGCCACTTATAAGGAGGTGGCAGGACTGATGTCCAAAAGTTAGTGTCCCAGGGTGTGTAGGTTAGAGGGGTTAGCGGGGTAAATGTATGGGGTTACAGGGATCAGGAGGGCAAAGGCCTGGAAAGTTGTAGATAACTTACAATGAATCCCTTTCTTATTGTAAGGGAGTTGTTTGTTTAAAAGGTGCTATATCAATGCAGCTTCTTTTTCTCTCTATCCTTGGGATCACAGAGATACACTGCTTTGGGGGGGGGGGGAGGGGGGCACTAAATAACCGGTTCCTCCGCTATCTTTGCTTCGAGGTGTAGTTACAACAGTTAACGCGATCCACAGTTTTGCCCAGCGCTGCCCAAGAGAGTAAAGGACGGGGATTTTCAGAGGAAAACCCTTTGGCCAGCCCTTCCCTACACAGCATCCAGCCCAGTTACACAATGGGGAGCCTGTACTCACACACACAGTGATTGCTCCTGCTCCCATTTTCCTGGAAGTGCATCCAAAGGGAAGTTGATGAGCTGAAGACGGAGAAAACCCATACAAACAGGGGGCTAGCAGGGAGCCCCAGAGCCGGACCGAACGGGAGATATCGCCTCCTCTCCCAAAAATTAGACCCTCTCCTTGCTCCTGAGAAGTTTTGGAGGTGTTTAAACCCCTCCTTTTCCCTGGGTGTGCTGTAAGCAGCAGCCTGTATCCACACACAGAGAAAGCTAAGATTTCTGCTCCCGAGTGGAAATTTGATATCCTCCAGCTGGCAGCCTGACACCACATCATGTGATCGGACCAGATTCTTTCTTTCCCCCTCCTTCCTTCCTTTCACAAAAAAGTCTTGAACTTGCTCCAGCAGACACAGTCTGAGACTGCAGCCTCTCTCCCCAGGAGCCACACTCAACTTTTCCCAGTCCAAAGCCCCTCTCTGTGGTCACAGCAACACCAAGAAATCCCTCTGCTGCCCCAGAGATTCAGCCCCGCAAGGTTGTTCCAGTAAATTGTGGCTCATCTCCAGCCCAGCTCCAGAGGTTCCCTAGCCCTCCACCCACAGGCAGATGAAGAAAAATGCTCCCCCGATTCCAGATTGTAACTAATGTTCCTCATCCAAGTGGGATCGGAAGTTTCCAACCAGATGACAGCCCCAGAAATGCCCCTGGCAGCCTGGGAGAGTGCAGACTATCCCGTAGACGGTGGACAGACAATCCCCTGGACAGAGGACAGACTATCCCGTAGACAGAGGATAGACTTTCCTGTAGGTGGAGGACAGACAATCTTGTAGACTGAAACAGACTATCTTCTAGATGGTAGACAGACTATCCCATAGACAGAGGCAGACTATCCAGTAGACAGAGGACAGACTAGTCCGTAGACGAAGGACAGACTAGTCCGTAGACGGAGGACAGACTATCCAGTAGATGGAGGGCAGACTAGCCCATAGATGGAGGACAGACTATCCTCTAGATGGAGAAAAGAGTCTCCTATACACAAAGGACAGGCTCTCCTGTAGACGGAGGACAGACTCTCCTGGAGACGGAGGACAGACTCTCCTGTAGACGGAGGACAGACTATCCAGTAGACAGACGACAGACTAGTCCGTAGACGAAGGACAGACTAGTCCGTAGACGGAGGACAGACTATCCTCTAGACGGAGAATAGAGTCTCCTATACACAAAGGACAGGCTCTCCTGTAGACGGAGGACAGACTCTCCTGTAGACGGAGGACAGACTCTCCTGTAGACGGAGGACAGTCTCTCCTGTGGGTTGGATATGGTGCCCTACAGTGTCAATCCCATGAAGATATTTTGCACAGTTCTACTTGGCACGTGTTCATTCCACTACTGGAATCCTGAGGCCCCGGGTAATGCTCTGGGAACCCAGATTTGGATCCCACCACGGCAGATAATGAAATTTGAATTAAATAACTCTGGAATTAAGAATCTACTGATGACCATGAAACCATTGTTGATTATAGTAGAAACCCATCTGGTTCACTCATATCCTTTAGGGAAGGAAATCTGTCAAACTTACCTGGTCTGGCCTACATGTAACTCCAGATCCTCAGCAATATGGTTGACTCTTAAATGCCCTCAGGGATAGGCAATAAGTGCTGGCCCAGGCCACATCCCATGAACGAATAAAAAAAAATCCACACCATTAATCCGTGGGAGAGATATTGTTGTGTTACTTTGTTGTTTTTAATAGATGTCATGATGTGGATGTCATTGGCTGGGCCAGAATTTATTGCCCATCGCAAAGGGCATTTAAGAGTCAACCACATTTCTGTGGGTTTGGAGTGACATGTAGGCCAGACCAGGTAAGGATGGCAGATTTCCTTCCCTTGGGGACATTTATGAACCAGATAGGCTTTTACAACAATTGGCAATGGTTTCATGGCCATCATTAATTCCAGATTTTTATTGAATTCAAATTTCACCATCGGCTATGGCAGGATTTGAACCCGGGTCTCTGGAGCATTTCCCTGAGTCTTTGGATTATTGGTCCAGTGACAGTACCACTACACTACCACTTCCCCATATGGATATGTTCAAACCTCCGCATACAACTCCTATTCCCTAAGCTGGAAACAACTTTGGCAAGTTACCTGATACAACCAAGTCACTTCGAACATTAGGAAGTTGTCCTCTCCCCGAGGAGTATAAGTCCCAAAGCTTCATCCTCCACGTGAGCAACTGATGTTACTGTATCATTCCACCCACAAGAGGTTACAAAGCCAATTGCACATCACTGTGTGTGCTAAGAGATGCAGAGTTAACCACTGCACTCACAGTGGTGAAGTGGAGTCTAGTTTGTAACCCTGGTAACCAGCAGAGTTTGGAGACCAGGGCCTACAGAATTAGAATCATAGAATCTTGCAGCACAGAAGGTGGGGCATTCAACCCATCACATTTGTGCTGGCCTTTTTTAAAGAGTTTAGTTCCACTTCCTCTACCCCCTAGAGCCCTTATCCTTTACAAAGCTCATTCAAGTAAAGACAATTCTAATGCTCAGGGCAGCAAAGAAAAGGTAGTGCAGAACATGATTACAGTCGAGCTACTTATCCTCCAGGATTTACCTGGCGGCTTTCTTGAAGAAGTAACAGAGAGAGTCGACAAGGGGAATGCAGTAGCTGAAATTCATCTAGACTCTGGAAGGCCTTCGATAAGGTGTGGAGATGCCGGCGTAGGACTGGGGTGGGCACAGTAAGAAGTCTCACAACACCAAGTTAAAGTCCAACAGGTTTATTTGGAGTCATGAGCTTTCGGAGCGCTGCTCCTTCATCAGGTGAGTGGGGCACAGTAAGGAGTCTCACAACACCAGGTTAAAGTCCGACAGGTTGGTAGCATGAGCTTTCGGAGCGCTGCTCCTTCGTCAGGTGAGTGTGGCCCACTCGCCTGATGAAGGAGCAGCCCTTTTGATAAGGTGCCACATAACGGACTAATGATTAACGTCAAAGTGTGCAGCGTCAGGAGGTAAGTGGCAGGTTGGATGGCTAGTTGGCTGTAAGACATAGAGGGTTAGCGGCAAAGGGTAGCTACTCAGAAGGTGGAACGTGGAATGGTCACTGGTGGGAATGGTCAGTGCTGGGGCCACCATCATTCACAATTTATATTCATGATTCATGTTTTGGAATCCCAAGCACCATTTCCAAAATTGTGAATGACACCAAGTTGGAAGGCGAGGGGTTGAGGGAGGGACTGGGTGGTCGGGAGGGGTGGTGTGTGTGATGGCAGGATGGGGATTGTCAATACTAAGGAGGATTGCAACAAATTACAAGGGGACATTAAATAAAAACCTGCAGGAGGCACGGTGGCACGGCTGCCTCACAGCGCCAGGGACTAGGGTTCGATTCCCGGCTTGGGTCACTGTCTGTGTGGAGTTTGCACGTTCTCCCCGTGTCTGCGTGGGTTTCCTCCGGGTGCTCCGGTTTCCTCCCACACACCAAAGATGTGCGGGTTAGGTGGGTTGGCCATATTAAATTGCCCCTTAGTGTCAGGGGCACTAGCTAGAGTAAATGCATGGGGTTATGGGGATAGGGCCTGGGTGGGGATTGTGGTTGGTGCAGACTCGATGGGCTGAATGGCCTCCTTCTGCACTATAGGATTCTATGAATTGCCATAGAATGAGGTTTTACATTTTGGTTAGCAAAATAAGATTGTCACAGACTATTTGGAAAGTACGAATCTAAATGTGGTAGAAGAGCAAAGTAATCTAGGAGGATCACGAAAAGCACAAGTTACTAAAGCCTTAGTCAAACCAAGCATAAGAGTTCATTTCTAAAGGGATAACATTGTAACAAAGCTCTCGAGTTAAACCTGTATCAAATTCCATTGACCATAGTTGGGATATTGTGTTCTGGTTGCCTTATTATAAAAAATATATGCAGCCACTGGGTATGTGTGGGTATACCTATCAGGAAAGGATGCATATGCTGGGGTTCTTTTCCCTTGCAAAGAGAAAACTGAGTGGGTAGTGGTCCTTAAAATTATGAATGGTTGTGATAGCGTAGACAGAGAGAGAGAGAGTATTTCCACTTATGGGTCAAGAAAAATTCGAGGCCATCTGTAAAAGATTCATACATCTGTATTGTGCCCAAAGGAGGTCCTTAGCTCATTTCCTGCTTATGCTTCATGTTGAACTGTTAGCTTGGCAATAAACCTGTTGGACTTTAACCTGGTGTTGTGAGACTGCTTACTGGGTTTTGTCAGTGTCAGGTTAGCACTGCCTTCCACTGTCAGGGGCAGGGTGAGGAGGCAAGTCCCAAGTCTACCTCAGCTGGAATGGGGATTGAACCTGTGCCGTTAGTGTTACTCTGAAGATGAATAGTATAGATGCAATTAAATGGAGGTTAGAAAAGCACATAATGAAAAAGCAAATAGGAGGTTATGCTGATTTGTTGCAGTAGAAAGAATGGGAAGAGGAGTATAAATGCCAGCACGGTGGGTTGGGCTGAATGGCCTGTTTCTCTGCTGTAATTCTATGTAAGCCTAAATTTCTAGTACTGCTTTGGGGGGAAAGAAATAAAGGTTTTTTTGGCACATTTTTTATTTACTAGGAAGGAGGTGAAAAAACACTTTCTGAGATGGTTCTGGGGGTGAATGACCAGAGAATTAAAGTTTAATTATTAGTATCACAAGTAGGCTGACATTAACACTGCAATGAAGTTACTGTGAAAATCCACTAGTCACCACACTCCGGCGCCTGTTCGGGTACACCGAGGGAGAATTTAGCATGGCCAATGCACCCAACCAGCACATCCTTCGGACTGTGGGAGGAAACCGGAGCACCCGGAGGAAACCCACGCAGACACGGGGAGAACATGCAAACTCCACACAGACAGGGAATCGAACCCAGGTCCCTGGCAATGTGAGACAGCAATGCTAGCCACTGTGGACTTGCAGGGGAGGTTACGGGGGTGGGGGTGGGGAGTGCTGTTCTTGAAATTTGTAATCATGTAATCAAGTACTGACAGCTTCACATTTTGTATTCATTACAACACATCATAGAATCCCTACAGTGCAGAAAGAGGCCATTCGGCCCATCTAACCTGCACTGACAACAATCCCACCCAAGCCCTATCCCCATAACCTCACGTATTTACCTTACTAATCTCCCTAACACTGAGGGGCAATGTGGCACGGCCAATCCACCTAACCCGCACATCTTTGAAGTGTGGGAGGAAACCGAAACACCCGGAGGAAACCCACGCAGGCATGGGGGGAATGTGCAAACTCCATACAGACAGTGACCCAAGCTGGGAATCGGACCCTGGTCCCTGGCGCTGTGAGGCAGCAGTGCTAATCATCGTGCCACCATAGGGGCTGTGTAGAGGGGCAGTCCAAAGCCTGATCTTCCTGAGGTTGAAGCCTACAAGTTCCTAGTACAACACCCAGTGGTAAACAAATTCTGTTCCTTTCATAACCTCAGTATATCCCCATGGTTTAGTTGGCCCTGATTTGTTATTGAATGATTGAAGGGATTTTATTCAAAACAGGGGGACATAGCCTATTCAAACCATAAAAGAATAATAGTTGTCACTAGATTTGCCCCTCTGCCTTCATCTTGAATTGTAGTCTGGATTGTCGTCAACCTTAGATGATTTGTCCCCTGTTAGAATCATGTACTTCAAAACTATATTTTTCCTTTAAATTATGGAAGGATGCTGTCATTTGGACACGTGGATTTCTTTTTAAGGAAGGTCGTAAATTCACCTTTGACTGGGGACATTTTTCCAATAAGCCACCTGACCCGCATGGAACGTGAAGGGGAATAAGCAGTGTTCTTGTTTACACTGCAATCGCTTTAATTGATGGGATTAAAGAACTGGCAAAGGCGAGAGATTTACTGGAAATCACATGACAGAGACAAGCTTTAAGATTTAGACCGGTGTTAGTGTCTTTTTGAGAATAACCTGAGACAGAAAGTGCAAAGGAGATTTACCAGGATGCTGCCTGGTTTGGAGGGTAGGTCTTATGAGGAAAGTTTGAGGGAGCTAGGGCTGTTCTCTCTGGAGCGGAGGAGGCTGAGGGGAGACTTAATAGAGGTTTATAAAATGATGAAGGGGATAGATAGAGTGAACGTTCAAAGACTATTTCCTCGGGGGGATGGAGCTATTACAAGGGGGCATAACTATAGGGTTCGTGGTGGGAGATATAGGAAGGATATCAGAGGTAGGTTCTTTACGCAGAGAGTGGTTGGGGTGTGGAATGGACTGCCTGCAGAGATAGTGAAGTCAGACACTTTAGGAACATTTAAGCGGTTATTGGATAGGCACATGGAGCACACCAGGATGATAGGGAGTGGGATAGCTTGATCTTGGTTTCAGATAAAGCTCGGCACAACATCGTGGGCCGAAGGGCCTGTTCTGTGCTGTACTGTTCTATGTTCTATGTAGAAGGCTGCCTTGACTCACTCTCTCCACCTTGCCTGAAATTCCATGTGTGGTTATCACCCTACGGCCAGAGAATCCTCATTCAAGGATAACTTCCCTGCATTTGGAAATCTCAAAAGCTGAGACAAGAACAATTGATCCAGCTCTATGTTCTCCTCCATGTAGAAACTCCATTGGTGAGAACTTCCAGACATCTACTGAGACTCTTCACATGAGGCACATGAGGTAGGTCCAGATCAACAGGATTGAAACTCTACCAATCTTATCCTTTATTTTATAAAGCCTATCTTCCAAAGCTCATCTCTGCAGACACCCAGGACCGGATTCTCTGACCTCCCCCATGGCTGGGATTCTCCGGTCCTGCTGCTGTGAATGAAAATTTGGCTGAGCATCAAATGCTCCATTTTTGCTGGCAGCAGTAACGAGGTGTCTGAAACCAGAGAATTCTGGCCCCCATCTGTTTGTCTTTTGTTTGTTTGTGCATATGTGCGTACGTGCGTGTGTGTGTGTGTATGCCAGGATATTTTTGAAAAGGGGTTGAGAGCTATACTTCCAGAGTACAATTTGCAGCTCTGGTTGCCTGTGAAAGTGAGGGGGGTGGGGCGGTGCCCCAATGTTGGCATTGTTGGGGGGGGGGCGCGGGTGGGTCAGAGCCCGTTCACTTCTGCTGTGGGAGGGGCACTAGCCCCCAATACTTATGAGGGGGGGGTCCGAACATTTAAGTGGGGGCTGGAGACTGTTAGTTTGTGTATTGATTGGGGTGCCTTTTAAAGATGGCGCCCCGATCTCTGTGGAGCTGGCCTTGCCAGCACTATTGGGCCTCACCCCATCAGAGTGATGACCTAAATCCCGCCCACTAATAGTTTACTCTGAGATGTTCAAGATCTGTAGTGAAAACTCAGCTGTGCAACTGGAGAGCTACAACTGATTTTTCAGTCAGAAAATTCCACCAATCATTCCAGGTATGATCTCACCCAGGCCCTGTATAACTGCAACAAAACATCCCTGCTCCTGTATTCGGATTCTCTCGCTATGAAAGCCAACAAACCATTTGCCTTCTTCATTGCCCGCTGCACCTGCATGCTTACTTTCAGCAACTGATGTACAAAAGCACCCAGGGGTCTCGATTCACATTCCCCTCTCTCAATCTATCACCATTCAGACAGGGAACACTGAGCATGAGTCATTGTTGTCAAGAAAAGAAAAAGAGGGTAGAGGAGAAACTGGGTGATGAAAGGAATAATCAAGGACATGACATTGAGATGTATTTCACAATAATTACAACATTAGCCTTGTCATGATAATTGTTAATATATATATATATTTATTTTTTACTCCATCCTTAAAGTCACAAAGCCAATGCTCAGAGTGGACAAGGTCGACCCAAATCCATTCCTTGCTTGCTCCAAAAAAACAATTCAAAATCCAATTGACTCCAATTCATCGTCACCATAAAAGAGACAAGCAAGATCCAAGCTGATAAGATGAGGCATTTCACCCCATCCTGGACTTGATTTGGCAAGGATTTTCATTACCAAGTATTTACTTTGATAGCGAAGACAGTGAAGACAATCTCAATAGAGATGTGATCTGAAGAGAAAGAACAAAAAATCCTGCATTTATAAATCCTGTCTTTCATAAGGGGCAGCACGGCGGCACAGTGGTTAGCCCTGCAACCTCACAGCGCCAGGGACCTGGGTTCGATTCCCGGTTTGGCTCACTGCCTGTGTGGAGTTTGCACATTCTCCCTGTATCTGCGTGGATTTCCTCCAGGTGCTCTGGTTTCCTCCCACAGCCCAAAGATGTGCGGCTTAGGTGGATTGGCCATGCTTAATTGTCCTCTAGTGTCCCAAGATGTGTAGATTAGTGGGATAAATATGTGGGATTACAGGGATAAGGGCTAGATGGGTTGCTCTTTTGGAGAGTCGGTGCAGACTCGATGGGCTGAATGGCCTCTTCTGCACTGTAGGGATTCTATGTTTTTATGATAACCACAGGATGCCCCAAAGCAACTGACAGCCAATGAGGTATAGTCCTTGCTGTGACCGAGGAAATGCTTCTGCAAATTTGCAAAACAGCAATAAATAACTGGATCAACCGTTGTCGGGGTTGTTTGAGGAAAGGCCACAGGCCAGGACACCAGGAGAACTTCCTTGCTCATTTTGAATACTGCCTCTGAATCTTTTACATCAACTTTGGAGCGAAGCCAGGCTCTAATTTCATCAAAGGGACAACAACTTAATCATGCAGCGTTCCCTCAGTGCCGCACGGGACTATCAATCTCAGGTCCTAGGCTGGGGTTTGAGTCACAATCTTCTGAGTCTGTAGCAAGAGGGCTGCCACTGAGCCACAACATCATAAATCATAGATCATAGCACCCCTACAGTGCAGAAGGAGGCCATTTGGCCCATCGAGCCTGCATCGACAACAATCCCACCCAGGTCCTATCCCTCTAACCCTACATATTTACCCTGCTAATCCCCCTGACACTAAGGGCTAATTTAGCATGGCCAATGCACCTAACCTGCACGTCTTTCGGACTGTGGGAGAAAACCGGAGCACCTGGAGGAAACCCAAGACACTGGGAAAACATGCAATCTCCACACAGAGAGTGACCGAAGGCCGGAATTCAAGTCGGGTCCTTGGCATTGAGAGGCAGCAATGCTAACCACTGTGCCACCGTGCCACCCAACATGGCAGAGACTTGTTTATTTAAGGGCATTAAAAAAGAAAAATATAAGCCAGAAAGATTCCTTATTTAACTGAAAATAAGAGCTCTATTTCTGCCACCTACCTAGTGCTGTATACATCAAGGAAGTTGCAGTTTTTACAGATTACCTGGTTCACTGGACTCCACTCAACTGGACCCAACCTTGTTTAATCTTGGAAAACAGACGAGACCAGACTTGTCCAACATGAGGTGGACCCAGGCCCATTTCCCAGTTTCAGCATCAGCAGGTTCTTCTGCCTCTAAGCTCAGATGATGAGCATTCGCTCTATACCAATTCCAAGAGCGGTCGAATTCAGGTGTTTATCCTGTGCCCTGAAGGCCAAAGTTTCACGCTGAAGTTGGCACTTTTGTGGCCTGCCTCATTGATCTGCATCAGCCAGTCAGACCCTTTGCACAGAACTGGGATAAAAACTGCAGCTCTGAAAATTCCCTCTTGAATCATTTGGCCTTTGCTGTCACCAGCCAAGCATTTCCTACTTTTGTTTTTGCAAATCACAGAATGATATAATCCCCACAGTGCAGATGGAGGCCATTCAGCCCATTAGGTCTGCACTGACTCTCTGACAGAGCATCTTGAATCTCTACAGTACTGAAGGAGGCCATTCGACCCACTGAGTCTGCACCAACTTTCCAACAGAGCATCCCACCCAGGCTCTATCCCCATAACCCCACAGATTTTAGCCAGTTAATCCCTAACCTACACATCTTTGGACACTCAGGCATGGCTAATTTAGCATGGCCAATCCACCTAACCTGCACACATTTGGACTGTGGGAGGAAACTGGAGCACCTGGAGGAAACCCACGCAGACACGGGGAGAACGTGCAAACTCCACACAGTCACCCGAGGCTGCAATCGAACCCAGGTCCCTGGCGCTGTGAGGCAACAGTGCTAACCGCTGTCAGTATTCTCGGCATGACAAATGCAAGTTCTGCCACAATTTTTTAAAAATTCATTCTTGGGACATGGGCGCTGCTGGCTGGCCAGCATTTATTGCCCATCCCTAGTTGCCCGAGGGCAGTTGAGAGTCAACTACATTGCTGTGGCTCTGGAGTCACATGTAGGCCAGATTGGTTAAGGACGGCAGATTTCCTCCCTTACAGATGAACCAGATGGGTTTTTCTGACAATGGTTTCATGGTCATCAGTAGATTTTTAATTCCAGATTTTTTTTATTGAACTCAAATTCCACCGGTGGCACAGTGGTTAGCACTGCTGCCTCACAGTGCCAGGGATCCGGGTTTGATTCCCGGCTCGGGTCACTGTCTGTGTGGAGTCTGCACATTCTCCCTGTGTTTGCATGGGTTTCCTCCGGGTGCTCCGGTTTCCTCCCACATTCTGAAAGATGTGCTGGTTAGGTGCATTGACCCGAACAGGCGCTGGAATGTGGCGACTAGGGGAATTTCACAGTAGCTTCATTGCAGTGTGAATGTAAGATTACTTGTGACGAATAAATAATTTTTAATACCACTAGGCCATCGCCTCCCTGGTAATACAAGTAGATAAAGAGAGGAAATACAATAGAATACAGTTACCCCAGAAGGTGTGAGCTGGTACAGAGTTTGCAGGAAAGTGCAGAAGGAGGGATGACCAGAGCCACAAGAGTGAATATCTTCCGCCATCTACTTCGCGCCAATAGCAGCACCAATAACTGCTCTTTCCTCAACCCGTAACATTTTTCATTCATGCAGTGACCATAAAGGGGGTCTAGTTAACTTAGTTGGCTAGGTGATCAGCTTGTGGAGCTGATTAATGCAAACAGAACAGGGTTCAATCCCCATTCCAGCTGAGGTAGACTTGGGGTGCCTACCTCACCCAACCCGTAGTCAAAGATCATGGCACTTTGCCGTGAGTAATTGCTGAAGGCCTATCTTCGGGCAGGGAACTGAAGAAGTCAATTAGTGCCCGTAACTTGGCTAAAGGCCCCTGCATGATCAGGTTGGGACCTTACAAGCTCACGACCTCTACCAGCTGGAAGGACAAGGGAGCAGATACTTAGGAACACCACCACCTGCGAGTTCCCCTCGAAGCCACAGGCTATCTCGACTTGGATTTATTCCTCTCCTAACAGCACTGTGGGTGTAACGACATCACATGGTCCACAGCCATTCAAGAAGGCGGATCAAAGGCAATTAGAGACAGGCAATACAAATGCAGGCTTAGCCAGCAATGCCCACATCCCGTGAATGAATAGAAAAAGGCAAAAGGAATTAACCAAGTCAAAGAAGAAGTTGCTAGGACATGTGACTAAAAGCCAGTAACTGAGGTAGGTTTCAGGTGCACCTTAAAGGTGGAGAAAGTGATGATGAGGTTTAGGAAGGGAATTGCAGAGTTTAGGGTATAGGCTCGATTAGCAAGGAACATAAGAACATAAGAACTAGGAGCAGGAGTAGGCCATTTGGCCCCTTGAGCCTGCTCCACCATTCAATAAGATCATGGCTAATGTTTGTGTGGACTCAGCTCCACTTAACCGCCCGCTCACCATAACCCTTAATTCCTTCACTGTTCAAAAATTTATCTATCCTTGCCTTAAAAACATTCAATGAGGTAGCCTCAACTGCTTCACTGGGCAGGGAATTCCACAGATTCACAATCCTTTGGTGAGTAAGTTCCTCCTTAACTCAGTCTGAAATCAGTTCCCCCTTATTTTGAGGCTATGCCCCCTAGTTCGAGTTTCACCTGCCAGTGGAAACAACCTCCCTGCTTCTACCTTATCTATTCCCTTCATAAACTTATATGTTTCCATAAGATCTATAAGATAAGGGAGTGCAGGATGTCTAAGGGGTCAGAGTTGGAAGAATGGAGAATTATCAGAGGAGTGTAGGGCTGGGGGGGAGATTGCTGTTCTTGAAATTTCAGCAGGACCTGTAATCATGTGTAACAACAAGTATTACTGACGGCTTCACATTTCATATTCATTCCTACATGTATATCCACGTTGGAATTATTTGAGCTCAATATTAATATGTGTTTAAAATATGAAACATTTTCAACTTTAAAAGGATTTCTAACTTCAAAAACGCATAAATGAAATTAAGACTTACAGTGGCACACTGCTGCCTCACAGCGCCAGGGACCCTGGTTCAATTCCGGTCTCGGGTCACTGTCTGTGTGGAGTTTACACATTCACCCCGTGTCTGCGTGGGTTTCCTCCGGGTGCTCCAGTTTCCTCCTACACTCCAAAGATGTGCGGGTTAGGTGGATTGGCCATGCTAAATTGCCCCTTAGTGTCAGGGGATTAGCAGGGTAAATTTGTGGGGTTATAGGAATAGGGCTTGGGTGGGATTGTGGTCAGTGCAGACTCGATGGGCTGAATGGCCTCCTTCTGCGCAGTCGGGATTCTATGATTCTATGGATTCTATATACCTTTCTTGACCAAAGTGCTTTACAGCCAATGAAATAGATGCAAAATTGGCTGAGTGACGGGAAACAAGAGTGATGGTTAATGGGTGTTTTTCTGATTGGAGCAGGGTTTGGAATAGAGTTCTCCAGAGGCAAGTGTTGGGATCCTTGCATTTCCTGATATATATGAATGAGAGGTTTGTGTACAGGGCCCAAGATCAAAATTTGCTTGGAAGCATTGTGAAGTGTGAGAAGGAGAGTGCAGGACTTGAAAGAACACAGACAAGCTGGTGAAACAGGCAGACAGGCAGCAGATGAAGTTCATTGCGAAGTATGAAGAGATTCATTTTGGTAGGAAGGACATGGAGAGATAATATCGAATAAAGGGTACAACTCTAAAGGGGGTGCAGGGGCAAAAGGACCTGGGGAGACAGTGGTGAAATGGCACTGAGAAAGTAGAGGTGTTGGTGGGCTTTCTTAACTAGAGTGTCGGCGTGGGGGGACCAGGACAGGTTGTTGGTAACCTGGACACTTAAAAACTTGAAGCCCTCGACCAGTTCTACTTCATCCTCATTGATGTAGACAGGGGCATGTAGACAGGTAGCACAGGCCGAATGGCCTCCTTCTGGGCTGTAACAGTTCTGTGATTCTGTGATATGAAGTGCTGTTGAAGTGTAGTCACTGTTGTAATGTAGGAAACGCGACAGCCAATTTTCACACAGCAAAATCCCACAAACAGCAATGTGTCCAGATAATCAGTTTTGTGATGTTGACTCTTCAGGGCAATGGGAAAATTCTCCTGATCTCCTTCGAAATGGTCAAGAACACCTAGCAGGTGACTGGGCTCTGATAATAGAAACTAGTCACCAATGGCAATGGGAAAAATGTAAGTTACATTGAGGGAGGAATAATGCTTTAATTACTCACGTAGGACATTTTAAAGACTGATTCAGAATAGAACAGTAATTTGAGAAAGTGAAATTAAATCCAACTTTACCATAGACATCGATATAGATTTCTGCTTTCCAAAAGAACATTCACCAAAGAACCCAAATTGAGTTTGCTTCACAATACAGTTTAAGTTTGTTTATTAGTCACAAGTAGGCTGACATTAACACTGCAATGAAGTTACTGTAAAAAACCCCAAGTCACCACACTCCGGCGCCTGTTCGGCGACACTGAGAGAGAATTGAGCATGGCCAATGCACCTAATCAGTACGTCTTTCGGACTGTGGGAGGAAACCGGAGCACCCGGAGGAAACCCATGCAGACACGAGGAGAACGTGCAAACTCCACTCAGTCAGTGATCCAAGCTGGGAATCGAACCATTGTCCCTGGCAGTGTGAGGCAGCAGTGCTAACCACTGTGCCACCATGCCGCCCTCAATCTGCACTGTGCAACATAAAATCAATGGGTGCCGGTCTATCTCCCATGGCATTAAACATCTCAGGAAATGTGATCTTCAAGTGAAATGAGATTGGGCAAATCGGGTGACAAATTATAAACCAGTCCTCGTTTTGCAGCAATTATTTAGCACCTTTAATGTAGTAAATCGTCCAAAGAAGCATTATCGAATAAAATTGGACACTGGCTGTATTTAGGGGATATTAGGCTGGGTGATCGAAAGTTGGACAAATTGGGAAGCTTTAACGAATGAATTTGAGGCCAAAGTGTGACAGGAAAGCGCAATCTAATGAGATTCTTGCAGACAAAAATAAAATACTGGCCAGAGGTAAGATTTTATATCATTAATAGAATCAATGCACTATAGAAGGAGACCATTCAGCTCATCCTATCTGTGACAGGCACTTCACGAAGAGCTGTCCAATGATGAGTCCCACCTGAATTATTATTGGACATAAAGGTGTATAATTTTCTCAATCGTAATACAGATGCTGATATTTTCATTGGTTCAACAAGATGCTAGAAATGCAGGGATAGAGGGGGGGGGGCGGTGCGGGGGGGGGGGGGGGGGGGGGGGGGGGAAGAGAAGCACCCTGGGGATTGTACACAGACACTAACCTCTGGCTGGACGAACATCAGTTTGGCAGCTATGGTCCTGTTGCTTTTGCGAGGGAAACCGTTACCTCATGTTCTAGAACTTATTCAGCATTCCAATTCTGTCCATTGCCACAGCTTGTGTTTCCAGGTTCCAAATTCTAAATTCTAAAGTCTATATTCCAAATTCCAAATTCCATTCCACTGTGTTCTTGGTTTAAAAAATTTTTCAGTGGGTCGTCCTGTGTGCAATGTGAATACATTCAGATGTCTCTCCTCTGTGTACTCCCTGAGATCAATTCAAAATAGATGGAAGTTTCAGCATCTTGGCTGGAAGGATTTCCCCCTCACCCCCGCAGTGAGCCTGTTAAAGGGTGCACACGGGAGCATTTCCAGCGTGGTTAGTGAGGATGCAGGACACAGAAATAGATAAGACATGCTGTGACAATTCCCCACTGTGGCTAGTTCCTAGGAAAGCAGTTATACTGCAGCTAGCTGCTGCTTCCCTGTCAACTCACCTGATGAAGGAGCAGCATTCCAAAAGCTCGTGATTCCAAATAAACCTGTTGGACTTTAACCTGGTGTTGTGAGACTTCTTACTGTGCCCACCCCAGTCCAATGCCGGCATCTCCACATCATAACTGCACTTGGCACTGAGTTCAATTTACATCAAATAACACCTCAGAGGAGGGGATGGCCTTGTGGTATTATCGCTCGACTATTAATCCAGAAACTCAGCTAACGTTCTGTGGACTCGGGTTCAAATCTCGCCATGACAGATGTAATTTGAATTCAATAAAAAATATCTGCAATTAAAAGTCTACTGATGACCATGAAACAATTGTCGATTGTCGGGAATACCCATCTGGTTCGCTAATGTCCTTTAGGAAAGGAAATCTGCTGTCCTTACCTGGCCTGGCCTGCATGTGACTCCGGAGCCACAGCAATGTGGTTGACTCTCAACTGCCTTCTGAAATGGTCTGGCGAGCCACTCAGCTGTCAAGAAGGCAGCATTCCCAAGCGCGACAAGGGATGGGCAATAAATGCTGGCCAGCCACTTCCTATGAATGAATGAAAACAAAGAGGCTACACCTGCTCAGACCCACTGGACACTGCCCCAACACTTGGTTCTTATGGAATCATAGAAAAATTACAGCACAGAAGGAAGCCCTTTGGCCCATCTCACCAATGCTGACTCCTCTGCAAGGGTAATTCAATCAGTGGGATTTCCCCCACCCTTTACTTGCAGCTCTGCAATCATTTTCCTGATCCAATTTCCCTTTGAAAACCATGATTGATTCTGCCGACCTACCTCTTGCTGCCAGCCACCTCAAATCTACGCCCCCTGATTCACGCCCTTTTCACCGATGGGAACAGCTTCTCTCCATCTCCTCTGTCTTCACGATTTTGAAGATTTCTATCAACTCTCTTCCCTGCATTCTCTACCCGACAGAGAACAGCCCCAGCATCTCCAACCTGGCTGCGTAATTCATCCCTCCAGTTGTTCATGAGCTTATTTTGCAATCTTTTTCAGTCCGGTTCAAAAAATTGAGAACTGACTATCATGCTTAGGATTAGCTAGCGTGGGAGCAGGGTGCTTTTGGAGTTATATTTCCACATTAGTTTATTTATGTCGTTATATTCTAGTATTATGGTTTGTCAGTGAGCTGGGTAACAGGTGCAATTGACAGGAGAACAATTGTTGCAAAATAACAGACGAAAGAGATTTTCTCTCTGTTTAGTAAGTAGTTATCTCAAAGAACATGGACAGAAGTGTTGCCTTTCTAGTTGATTTTCACTTTAAAAAGATTGCAAGGTAAGTTTTTAAAAACGCATAAGCAACCCAGTGCGCCCGGGTACTTTTAAAACATGTCAGCCGGGATTATCCAGCCGTTCACGCCAGCGGGGTTCTCTGGTCTCGTCAGTGGCGCACTCACTTCCACGGGTTTCCCGGAGGTGTGGGGTGGCTCCAATGGGAATTCTCAATGACAAAGGAAGGACCAGAGGATCCCGTCACCGGCGAACAGCATGCCACCTCCCATTGCCTCGCAAAACATTGAGGGGAGGCCAGAGAATCTCACCCATCTTTGCACTGGGCTAGCATTATAGTGAGACTCATGCAAAGTGCAATCAGAGGAGGACTCACACCTCTCATGTACTCAGGTTTACTGATCACAGGTCTAATCCTGAAGTTACACTTCCCCCTGACAGTCTGCATCACAGGGAGCAAAAAGGGTTGGACGTGAGCCGAAAGAAAGGTGGCAGAGCACGAAGAAAAGGGGACATGTCCTCTCTCTGTCCGACCCCAAAAATTCCCCTTACAGCATCCACTGATGTGAGAGTAGCAGAAGAAATCAACCATCACATCCATTTGATATGATAACATAGTGGCACGTTACTGGGCTATTAATCTACAGGTCTGGATCCAGGGGAATTTGAATTCAAACCCTGTCATTGGCACCTTGAAAATTTTAATTCACTTTTAAAATCCTGGGGGAGAAAAATTGGTCTCAGTAAAGTTGACCATAAAGCTATCAGGTTGTCATAAAATCCCAAAAGCCCACCAATGCCTCTACTTTCTCAGAAGACTAAAGAAATTTGGCATGTCAGCTACGACTCTCACCAATGTCTACAGATGCACCATAGAAAAGATTATTTCTGGTCGTATCACAGCTTGGTATGGCTCCTGCTCTGCCCAAGACCGCAAGAAACTACAAAAGGTCGTGAATGTAGCCCAATCCATCACGCAAACCAGCCTCCCATCCATTGACTCTGTCTACACTTCCCGCTGCCTCCCACAAAGCAGCCAGCATAATTAAGGACCCCACGCACCTCGGACATTCTCTCTTCCGCCTTCTTCCGTCGGGAAAAAGATACAAAAGTCTGAGGTCACGTATCAACCGACTCAAGAACAGCTTCTTCCCTGCTGCTGTCATACTTTTGAATGGACCTAGCTCTCACTAAGTTGATCTTTCTCTACACCCTAGCTATGACTGTAACACTACATTCTGCACTCTCTCGTTTCCTTCTCTATGAATGGTGTGCTCTGTCTGTATAGCGCAAGAAACAATACTTTTCACTGTATGTTAAT